>NC_089843.1:195157313-195505841 GCF_035609145.1 Eleutherodactylus coqui | reverse complement strand
GCTTTCAGTAGGCAGGGATTTTTTAATCCCCGGCCAGACGAGATGAAGAATAGTACCGGGGACTAGGGAGAAGCTGCAGCGGGTCCCCAGACAGCGTTTCTAGGGTGATTTATACTTTAAAAGAAAAAAAAAATTCTGCAGCTAGGGCTTTTTTTCGGGGTAGGGCTTATATTTCAAGCTCCCCCCGAAAATCCTTGCATGTGGTGTTATAAAGTTGTGCGACTTTGTAGCGCTACAAAATTGCAGTATCACCGCGAGAATCCGCATCAATATCGCACTGACTACCGATGCGATATCACTATGATTTTCTTGTAGTGATACCGTGTCGCCCATGTGAACGAGGCCTAAGGAGCATCAAATTTTTAAATTCCAAGCAAAGAGGGTATTTTGGATGTTTTTTTTCCCCGGAATCTGTAGTTTTCAGAACAGCATCCTAAGGTAGTGATGGATAAAATAGCAAAGGAAGTCACATTGGATGCACGGTAGCTCCTTTTTGTAAATGCCCATTGATTAATCTGAGAGGTCCACCATTAAAGGTTGTATCGAAGAAAGAGATTGGAAATTCCAGCTTATACACCACCTGTCTTTTCCTCATGGGGAGTCAATGAATGATGGAATTGACGATAGGCTGGCATCTGTCACATCCTTGTAGAAAGCAGTGGATTTGGTGTGGGAGTTAATGGCTGAGGCAGAGGCAGATATAGAATTAACTTTCCGTTCATTACCAATTCACTTGGATAGCCATATTTGGGTTGTTGCTTAGAGGGGGAATATAATGTGGATTTATGATTGCCTATAGGTTTTTCAGTGTCATGTGCGCTTTTTGAAGTCTTCAGCACTTTTGTGGAATGGGTGGTAAAGCAGGTGTCAGGACAACATGGAATTATTCACTACTCGTACAACTTCCTGTGTGTGGGTCCAGGTTATGATAAGTGGTATTTGGGTATAGGGGCAGCCTACTTTCAATTGTTGATGGATGTGTCTTTACTATTAAAGACTACTAAATAAATCTGACAAAGTACGTTGCTTAACCAGGAGAATAGAAGTCAAGTTGTAAAGTTGTCTTTTATTATTGGGGTTTTGAAGTGAGGGTATAAGTAGCCATTGGTAAGTAGCATCCCTGAGCTGCGGGAATCATAGTTTACAGTATGGGGCTCATAGGAGAGGATAGAATTGATTTAAGGTACCAGGAGTGGTACACCTTTTTTCCTAGCAAAGGTATGTGAGTGTGGGACTCTGAAACCCATGCTTTTATTTATGTGCTTTGTAGTTTAAACACATATATATATATATATATATATATATACACATATTGTTTTAAAAAGTGAATAGCATCTTCGCAATACCTCATGTTACAGAAGGACTGTTTATAACCGCTGTCAGAAGTTGGACTACATCACTCACAAAGCTAAACATTTTCACAAAACATTTTAAACAGACGTGCCCAGGAATACACACTTCTCTGCCCTGGTTCCAGCATCGCCCCCATGTGATTGCTGGCACGGCCATACAAAGCTTTGTTATTGAAATCTTCCCTTCCTTCTTCCCTCAGTCAGCAGCAGGAATTTACAGTCCATTTAAAGAATTGGTGTATGATATCCTCAGCACAGCTGGCGGAGTAATTGTTCTGCACAAGTGCAATTTACTCTATGGGGCTTATTTACTATTCAAAATACAACAATTTTGACACAAACTACAGCAGAAAACTGTCTTATATGCTCATGCTATATTTACCATATTTACCATGTGTTTTTAGACACTTTTACAGTTTTTCTGACTTGTCCAAAAAAGGGACATGCCCAAAATTGCAACAAATTCACATGAATTGCCTAAAGTTTTGGACAAATTTTTGGCCTAAACTAAGCAAACTAATAGTTGGTCTAAACTTAGACAAGTTTTAAAATTCAAAAGATTAATCATTCAGTAATAAACCTGGAGCATTTTAAGACTGTCTAGTCTAAAGGCCTTTTACACACAACAATAATCGCTAAAACGGCCGCATAAATGAATGAACTGATGACATTTTTGCATAAAATTACACGTACAGATAATGGCTTTTAATCCTCTCCATTTACTAAGTATACTCAGTAGCTGCTGTTTGCTCAGGTGGGCGTGTGTTTATGTGGGGGATTATCTGGCCTGTAGATTTCATTGACTTCTCCTGGCATGAGTAAACAATCTACTCATCATGTATGCAAGGCAAAGAAAAATCATGCTGCAGCCGCTCAAAAGACTGGACGAATTCCATTCAAATCAAACATCTTTTGAGCAGCTGAACGAATAGCACACGACTGCCTGTTTACACGTAATGATTATCGCCCACTTTCAGCCATTTGAATGAATTTTGAGTGATCGTTGCATGTAAAAGGGCCTTAAGTTTACACTAAATTTTAGATAGTAAACGCACACTTGCGTTTTTCTTGTGCGTTTTTTTCACGTGATATCGCTGCGTTTAAGGGCTCCTTCCCACGAACGGATTTCCGCCGAGTAATTCGCGGCGAAAATCCGATGCGTTGCCCGCAGCTATTAGGTTCTATTGAACCTAATAGCTCAGGGCTCACGGTGCGGAATTCCACCGCGGAATTCCGCACCGTGAAATCACCGGTCCTCACCCGCGGCATGCTCTATTTGCCGCGGGTGTACGCGCGGACAGCTTCCATTGCAGCATCATGCGGGAGCGAGGACGCCGGATCCGCAGGTAAGTTTGGAGGTCTCTGGGGGTCACGGCCGTGTGCAGCCGGCCTTATTTATGCAATTGTCAATGGGACTTTCTAATGTTAAAAACGCATCGCACAAAAGTTGCAAAGCACAAACTTGCGATGCATTTTTAACATTGGAAAGTCCCATTGACAATTGCGTTAAAAAAAAAAAAATGCGATATCGCAGCATAAAAAAAACCTAGGTGGGTGAGAGCCCTAAGGGCCAGAAAAATGGCATGATAGTTTATTCTGAAAAGCCACCTAAAACATTAGTTATGCTAATAAGCGGTTATTTCTTTCCTGACCCCCCCCCCCCCCCACACACACACTAATAACCTCTTCAGTCTCCTGGCGATGCAGCGCAAATGTTCTGTTTATGGCACAAGCAAAAACCTAAAGCTGCGCCACATACAGGATATTAAATTGCTTGCACATTGGATCACTTGCATAATACACTAATCACTACTTTGTGGTGGAATGTATTATGACTGTGTGATGTAGCATATTACACTTGCCTCTTGCAGGCCATAATGAGCTTCAGTTTGTGGCAGACATGTAGGCCACTGTTAGGAAACCTATCATTCCCCATGATTGCACTATTAGGATCTAGGCCTATACCCAGGTCTTCAAACATATCAGCATTTCAAGGGCAACCGCATGGTGGCCCCCACAGTCAGGCTAGCCTGTCATCCCAGGCTGGAGAGAACAGTCAGACTGCCACACAGCTTATTTAGTGGAGCTCTCCCTGTGTGCTACTACTACAAACCACAGGGTACATGGACAAAATCAGACATTACATAGACTATTACAACAATAGGGGTGAGGTCCCTATTCACAAGAACTTAGAAATTATGATAAAATAAGGGTGATACAATAGCTAAATACGTACTAATGAACATAATTGAACCGCCTGCCTTTTTCTCCCCCAACTCCAACAAAAAAGGCCATATGCCAGGTGCTAAACTCAATCAAACATCATGTAAGAAAGGGCCCCTGCAAATGCAAAAGCATTTGCCAAAATCCATATGCTCCTGCAAGTGGACACAAACGTCCTGAGGATAGGGGAAGAGAGAGAAGAGCAGTCAAGGAGACAGTGGGGAGAGTTGCCAAATATGCTGGTTAACTTCCTAGATCAGGGGCAGCTGAGAGAATCTGTGGACTACTCATACTTGCTTTGCCTGGAGCAGTGCTGGTTTGTGAAGGTTTGATGGGGCTGTACTGTTGCAGGAGTTCGGATTGGGAATTCAGAAAGACCACCGCCATAGGGATCCTGTGGGAACGATTACTGAATCTGATCCTTTCTTCTACAGTAGAATATTTTGGAGACCGATGACAGACATTGGAAAACTCTGTACCCCCATCACCATGAGGAGGACACTGGATCTTGTAAGTGAGTAAAGTACTTTGGTAAAAACAAAGTGCATGCACACAAACAATCAGAGGTGTATCGTTAGCAAGCCTGTTAGGTAGAGATTTTGTTTTATACATTGTTGGAGCTACAGTATGTGTTGAAAGGAACTGATCGTTTCCCTTGTAGTGTATTGGCTTCTCAGATACCTCTCCATTAAATATTGATTGTACATGGAAACCCGCTATCATTATTGAACTGTCATCTCTATATATAAAATTGAATGTATGCGTGTCTGTCTGTGTGTCTGTCTGTGTGTCTGTCCTTTATGCGCTACTGAGAAGGTACAGGCTCATAACATGAAAGAATCTGTCTCAAAATGGCCGCTAGATACAAAATAGAGCATTATAATATATAAATAAGCTTGTGCGTAGTGAAACAGTCATTCAAGCAGAAATAACTTTAGAGCATGAGATACGGTGCAATGTCTAATGATTTGTTTCTATTCTTCCGAGAACCAAGCCTGGTACAATCGTTATCAGAAGAGACTCCCCCACGCCCTGAGCTTTGGGAAAAGAGCGAATCGCGCTAATAAGATGCTGCGACCATCCAAACTCACAAGGGAGGACGAGATAACGTCCGGGAGGAATAAACATTTGAAGGACATTTCATATATATTCTCACACTATGCTGTAATGTTTTATTTTTTAACCCAATGAGATTAACGCCGTGACTAATGACGCATTCCTTTCCTGTATTGAGAAATGCTATGAAAAGTTAATAAAGATTCAGAGTACGTACGCCTTAAGCAGAGTGAGCTGTATACTTGCCGGGGCTCTCTCTACGTATCTGAAGAGAACTGGAAACTGACTCTTTGTGTAGTTCTTGGCCTCCTTGGTGCACTGGATATGAATTGATTTGGAAGCCAAGGCTTGAAAGGTTAATGTGACCGTGCAGTGGTCCTTAAGAACTGGCATAGTCGGCAGGATTTTATTGATTAACGCTGATAATAACCATTGCACTACGACACAGACCTGGATTGATGATATCAGCCGTGCCAAAGTCAGAGGACTGATCACCCTTATATACAGCCCAGTAAGTCACATATATATATATACATATATATGATGTCTACCGTGGTCTGTTTTGGTAGGTTTGATTGTAGTCTGTCCTGCGGTCAGTCGTTATTTCAATGTACAATTGTTAAGCTGTCATCAATAGATGTTGTTACCTCAGGTCTTGGGTACTCTTAAGTGACACCGAGAGACAGAATCTGTAATTTTGACTATATACATATATATGTGTTTTCATTGTGGGTCCAGTAAGACTGCCTGTTTAACTGTACAGGGCATTTTGGCTGTTTAACTGTACAGGGCATTTTGTGGGTCCATCAGGACTGGCTGTATAACTGTATCGAACGTAGAAGTCTGTGAACACTACGTCATCGAGGACAGGGCATTTAGACGTGGAAGTCTTTGAACACCACGTCTTGTTGTATCATACGTAATAACATGTTGAAGTTCTTTAAGAACTGGTCTTTTGGATCCTGTCCACTTGGTGTCATGTAGAGGAGGGAAGGAGTATGTGAAGAAGATTAAAAAGTTATGTGAGATAGTGGGTATGCCGTCTGGTGGCAGGCTACAACCTGGATTGTGGTCAGAAATGGTTGATTAAGTGTAGAGGGTCACTGAATGATGCTGGTTTATTGAAAGATGCTGAAATGTGGCATAAGGTTTCTGTACAGTTGAAAACATAAAGTTATGAGGAAGTTGAATGGATTGAAGAACATGTAAAGTCTTACAAGTACTGTAAGCCTGTCAGACCACCTCCATACGAGGGCTCTGATAAGACTGATGATGCTCCACATTGAACGTGCACAAGGTGTGGAATTCAAAACGCAAAATGGAGGGAAACTTGTTTTAACTGTGGTGCCCCCAGACCCCACGCCACTGACACTGTCCCGAGTGAGAAGGAGTTGAAAATGCAGAACATGTGGCGTTATCAGAAGGTCCCAGCACATGTGTTATTTATGAGTTTAAATGCAGGGAATAGTTCATATTCACAGAGAGCTGACAGTTGTTTTGCAAAGGTGGGGGGTGTCGGTGAAGGCTTGGAAAGTGTGCTAGCTGATAATGAAGGAATTTTGGTTGATAGTCGATTGCTCAAGTTTGCAGAGAAAAATGTTTCAGTAAGTGATGTAAAGTTGAAGTAAGAAAGTTGCAGTTTCAAGATGGCGATTATTCATATGCTTTGAATTGAAGACAAAGGAAGGCAGCCCTTCTTCACCATCTGAGGGCACCGCCCCGGCCGTGCCATGGATGATGTTTTTCTCCCTTTTGTCCTGCCCCTAGATGGCCGTGTTGTTATTGGGGCCAATACCAGTCGATAGATCTTGATACGTGTCTAGTATGTAGTATTCCTGGACCCTCCCGTCACTATCGCCCAGTCAGGCCACGCCTTCGGTGGCCATTTCAGTGCCAGCCATAGCCCAGCGGGCATTTTAGCATCTGCTGTAACAATACCTTCAGCTGCCGCTCAGGTGTCATCTTAGCTCCGCAGCAGAAATGAGCTGGCCTCTGACCTCCCATCTATGTATGTTTTTACCTGGCATACCAATTCTGTGCACTGCAATGACGAGTGTCCTTTCTAAATTTTGCATAGAAACATTCAAGTCCCCTCATCCCGCCTGCATACAGCCTCCTCCTGATTATCTGTTCTGCAGTCTGTGTTTAGCACCCCCATCCCAAGTAGGTTTGTGCTTAAAATTTCCCATAAATGTAGTTGTTGCTGGAAAAATCTTTTCCACTTTGCAAGAGGGAAAATGGAGGAGAAAGGGTATCCTCTAGTCTGTGTCCCCCTATGACATGAAGCAAGTTCATGCAGAGTCTGCAGACAACTATGTGACAATTAACCACCGTGCTGTTTGTCCAGTATGTCTTAATGTCCTAACAATGCATCATTGCTGTACGTGTTGTCCATTCCTCATAAGTCAGATACTGCTGAGAAGAAAGGTCGCTAGGATTGCAGATGGCAGTAGAAAAGCTTACAAAAGGAAGGAGAGGGTCAATACGTGATTATATATATATATATATATATAGGAATAGATAAAGGGTTAATGCTTGATTTGTGAAAAGCCGCAGCTGCAAGTCACCCCCCTTGTCTCAGAAAGGGGGGGGGTATAGTGAGGAGGAACAGTGTTTAGTGAGATTTGCAGAGAAGGAATGTGTGCTTCTCAAGGCCAAAGATTAGAGTGGAGAACCCTGGACAGTAGCTTTGTTTGCTTAAATAGAATAGAACCCGTAATGAATCCAGTGAATCATACTGTCTCAAAAATAGGAAGGACATGAAATTTAAGGTATATTCTTTGTGTAAATGTCAGTTCTGTGATTGGTTGGACGTGTGTGTAATTGCTAAATGTGTGTGTTCCTTTAATGGGAAAAAATTAGTTTTACAAAGTGATTGCTGTGGAATCTGTTGTACATCTCTAGTATTACAAACAGTTAAAGTTTGATTGATTCCAGGGAAAGGTGGTAGTGATTGAATGCATTTGTTTGCAAGATGAGGACAGTTGCATCATATGCGTTACGTCCTGTGTGAACTCTTACTAACATTTAAATGAGAGAGACAGATTTGACCGCATGAACGGATGAGAGTTAATGACCCGTGTTCAGACTGTGATGAATGTAAGATGTGTGATGCAGATATTGACTGGGGATAGAAGTGTTTTTGTGTTCTCCCTCTGCATGAGACTTTACTTGTTTGTGATGTGGATGCGCAGACTGTGGAGTTTGAATGAAGGTGTGAAGGAAGACGCGATCAGCCAGTATCGAAGGGGTGGAGCTAGATGATAAAAGTACGTAATGGGTCATCCCTCTCGTTCACAAAGGAGGAGGTGAGAATCTTGAGCAGCTAGTAAAAGTTTTTTGTTTCCTCAAATTTGATAAGACATTGCAGGCAGGATCAGACTAATAATGAATTTGCTTAGAGAATATCGCATTCAAAATATTAGTAGATGTTTGTAGATTATTCTACCCTGATGTAACTCATGTCTCTGTTATTGGCACTGATATCTTACAGGCCTTATCTGCATCCATCAATTTCTCACCGGATGGATCGGTACGGGTTGAGACCTCAGCTGCCGGTTCAGAAGAGTTTTGTAAACTAACTGCTCCAACCAACACCCCTCTTTTTCCTGTCAAGAAAAGACGCTAAAGGGTCAGCCAGACACCTACGGCATGTTGGTGCTGTGTGCTAATAATTTGGAAGCCTGCCAACAAGCCACGATTTCACTGTTAATTTTTCTTGCAGAAAATGTCTGTAAAGCTTCTAAAGACAAACTCCAGTTTTGCAAAACAAAGGTTGTTCTCCTGGGTCATTGCTTAGCCCAAGGCACTAAACATCTAACAGAGGAACAAAAGGCTGCTGTCCAGGCCATACCTGTACTTACATCCGATGCCAAACTCTGCACCTTTCTGGGCCTTGTTTCATACTGCCGCCCATGGATCCACTCGGTTTCCTCTCTTATGCAACCACTCTATGACTGTCTGTCAATCATTCTTTTCTCTCTCACCCCTGAAGCAGCTCTCTACCCTTGGGTATTCCCAACTACACTTTACCCTTTACTCTTTTCTGTACTGAACTTTCTGGCCATGTGGCGACAGTGTTGACACAAAAGCACAGAGGACAACCATGGCCACTTGAAAACTACTCCATGAGGCTGGATCCAGTGGCTCGAGGTGCTCCCTCATGTGTTTGTGCGGTGGCAACAGTACAGGCAATGGTTGACAAATCTTCTGAGTTGGTATTGGACTACACCCCCACCTAGTGGTCCTCACCCTTCATGACATCCGGAGCATACTCAAGCAAGTGCAACCCAAGCACTTATCTCTGGCCTGTCAGATCCGGCTACAATGTGCTCTTTTCATTCTTTCCAACGTTGCTACTACTTTGAACCCGGCTACTCTTCTTCCAATTGAGTATCCTGGTTCAAAGGGGGGAGGAGAAGGCATAGGTGATCTAGGTATTACAGATCAGCTATTTTTAAATTTTTTCCCAACAAGGTTCTGATCTATTTGAAATAGAATATCAGCCTGATTGTCTAGCAGTGATGCAACAAGAAAATTTAGGTTTTAATAACAGTTACTGAAACCCCTTGTTAACAATGCATATTTTGAGTTGTTTTTTATAGATGGTCCCAGGGTGAAGATGGACGACTCCACACTGGATATGCAGTGGTCACACAACAAGATGTCCTAAAAGCAGAAGCTCTGCCTCCGCATGTCTCAGTACAAGAAGCGGAACTAAAGGCCCTCCTTGAGGCATGCAGAGTGGCAGAAGGTAAGATGGCAAATATTTACACTGACTCCCGGTATGCATTTGGCATGGCTCATGATTACGGCCCAACATGGAGGCCAGACAGTTTTTTACCTTAGCAGGACAGCCAATTAAGAATGATGCAGTGGTGCAGAGTCTCATGGAGGCCCTACTTCTACCTGACAAAGTGGAGAGCTCACACCAATTCCTACATCGGAGAAGCAAGAGGCAACGCCATCACAAACCACACAGCAAAGGCAGCGGCCCTCAAGCCGTGGAAGAAAAGAAGAATTTATCAAAAACCTTGGACATTGACAAACTTTGGACTTTGACAAAAACTTTGGACTTTGATAAAAACTTTGGACTTTGATAAAAACTTTGGACTTTGATAAAAACTTTGGACTTTGATAAAAACTTTGGACTTTGATAAAAACTTTGGACTTTGATATGCTAAAGACTTTACAGTTACAAGCCAGAAAGGAAGAAAAAAGACAAATGGACTAAATATGGGAGCAACAGAACAGGGCAGCGTATGGCAGACAGTCAACAGAACTTGCCTACCACGGTCCCTGTGCCCCATGATGGCCCAGCTGACGCACGGAAAGACGCACCTCTCAAAGCAGCAATAATGTCGATGCTTGAACGAGGACGGGTGGCTCCCGGGTTTTCTGTAGCTGCTGCATCATTTGTCCAGTTTTGCATGATATTTGCCTTAAAGGGGTTGTCCCGCGGCAGCAAGTGGGGTTATACACTTCTGTATGGCCATATTAATGCACTTTGTAATATACATTGTGCATAAAATATGAGCCATACAGAAGTTATACACTTACCCCTCCGGTGCTGGCGTCCCCGTCTCCATGGCGCCGACTGAAGCCTTCTTCTCCTTCCATTAGACGCGCTTGCGCTGTCTGCTCTTCTGTTCTGTTGAATGGGGCCGCTCCGGCGTGCTCGCGCCGGAGAGCTGGTCTGCGCATGCGCAGAAGACGTGCGGCGCGAGCACGCCGGAGCGGCCCCATTCAACAGAGCAGAAGACCGGACAGCGTAAGCGCATCTAATAGAGGGAGAAGGTAGCTTTAGTCGGCGCCATGGAGATGGGGATGCCAGCACCGGAGGAGGTAAGTGTATAACTTCTGTATGGCTCATATTTAATGCACGATGTATATTACAAAGTGCATTAATATGGCCATACAGAAGTGTATAACCCGACTTGCTGCCGCGGGACAACGCCTTTAAGCAACAGGGCAGAAGTAAAATTTGCCACATAACACTTGCCTGGGCCACTCTACCCACTTCAGGGATTGCAAATTGACTACACTCAGCTCCCACTTGTTGGGAAGTATGAATATGTGCTTGCTGTTGTTGATTTCTTTTCAGTTCGGAGACCTACCCTGTTACCAAAGTAAATAAGCAGGTAACTGCACAGAAGCTTATGAACGAGGTAATCTGCAGACACGGGGTACCGGAAGTGATTGAGTCAACAAAGGTACACACTTCAGAGGTGAAATAATGCAACACATCATGTCTGCTCTGGGTATATCCAAGGTCTTCCACACACTCTACCATCCACAGAGTAGGGGGAAAGTAGATCCAAAAGGCAATGGAGGAAATGGGCACATTTTGAATTGAGCGTCTTCCATTAGTTTTTCTTTTTCCCAGGAGGGTACATGCCACAGTAGCTGAGTTTGGGGAATGATTCTCTTGTTAATTTTGTCACAGGTCTCTCCAAGGAATTGTCAATAACGCATTCTGTAGTCTCTGCTTCTCTCCCAGGTCCTACAGACGAGTGTCACAATCTGAAACCAGGTGACAGGTTCTATGTGAAAAAGTTTGAGAGAGAAACCCGGTTTGAAGGTCCTTACCCAGTGTTGCTCACCACCCCAACTGCAGTCAAGCTCGAAGGAAAGCCCACTTGGATCCACACCTCGCACTGCAAAAAGGCCCTGGGTCCCGGAACACAGAACTCATGATCCTGCATATCCTTTACAGGCTATGGGCAGGGTTGGGGACCTGGGTGGAAGTGGCTGTCACAGTGACATTGTGGTACAATTCCTCTAACACACACAAGTAGCCATATACACCTTTGACTACTGTACACTAGCCCCCTGTTTCAGTGATCAGAACAAATTAATACAATCAATAAGACTACACTGAGGGTGAGAATCCAACACCGCATCGTGCTAAGAGAGAAACTGACGATCCAGGTGGCAGGTTTGATCCACATGTATATATATAGATGCAATCAGAGTGCCAAGGAGGGGTGCCAGATGAGTTTAAAGCCAGGGATCAAGTTAAGGCTGGATTTGAGTCCCTGTTTGGAATAGTAACCATCAATAAGAATGTTGATTTATATTACAACCAACAAAGGTTCGTGAACTATACAAGAGATGCACTTCAATGGCTTGCTGATCAATTAGGCCCCACAGCCACCATGACTTTCCAGAACCGAATGGCTCTGGATATGATACTAGCTGAGAAAGGTAGTGTTTGTAAAATGATTGGTGAAACTTGCTGTGCGTATATTCCAGATAATACAGGCCCCACAGGTAAAGTGACTATCGCAATAAAGAAATTGGCCACATTGCCAGAAGAGCTGAAGCGTAATTCTGGGATAACTAACCCCGGCGATGAGTGGTTTGCATGGACCGGACAATGGAAATAATTCTTGATGCAGATAGGAATAGGGATTCTGGTTACTCTTATTATACTCCTGCTACTTTTTGTCTGTATTGTGCCCTGCATAAAACGCTCCTGTGCTAAGCTTACAGATCAGATGGTACCTGTCGCCCCCGTATATGTAGATGTAGAGACCCAGGCAATGGCTATATGCCTATGATACAACAGAGCGATTTGTCCCCTTATGGATCTGTCTCAGCAGAAGCAGGGGTGACCACTCTAGTTTCCCAGCTATTAGAATAGAATAGCATGTGTGTTGTAGATCCCTTCTGTGTCTATTAGGTCTTCGCGTTTAGTTAGTTAGGATTAGTTGTCGGGGAAGGGATTAGCCCTTGAACAGCTGACCAACAATGATAGGTAGGGCATAGATCATAAGCTAGAAATAGGGAAAGCAAACCTTACCCCGTCCTGTAGAAGTTATAAAGTATCGTTTATTTTGAGACAGTTTCTAGGGGGAATTGAGAAGGTACAGGCTCATAACATGAAAGAATCTGTCTCAAAATGGCCACTAGATACAAAATAGAGCATTATAATATATAAATGAGCTTGTGCGTAGTGAAACAGTAATTCAAGCAGAAATAACTTTAGAGCATGAGATACGGTGGAATGTCTAATGATTTGTTTCTATTCTTCCGAGAACCAAGCCTGGTACAATCGTTATCAGAAGAGACTCCCCCACGCCCTGAGCTTTGGGAAAAGAGCGAATCGCGCTAATAAGATGCTGCGACCATCCAAACTCACAAGGGAGGACGAGATAACGTCCGGGAGGAATAAACATTTGAAGGACATTTCATATATATTCTCACACTATGCTGTAATGTTTTATTTTTTAACCCAATGAGATTAACGCCGTGACTAATGATGCATTCCTTTCCTGTATTGAGAAATGCTATGAAAAGTTAATAAAGATTCAGAGTACGTACGCCTTAAGCAGAGTGAGCTGTATACTTGCCGGGGCTCTCTCTACGTATCTGAGGAGAACTGGAAACTGACTCTTTGTGTAGTTCTTGGCCTCCTTGGTGCACCGGATATGAATTGATTTGGAAGCCAAGGCTTGAAAGGTTAATGTGACTTTGTAGCGGTCCTTAACACTACTACACCATTCATCCGATAGCCATGAAACTTTGGGAAGTTGTTGAGTACATTCCTGGGAAGATTACTGGCATAGTACATCTATCCTATGAAAAAAAGCGCGCATGCGAGCGTCGTCGACAGTTCCGCCCCCCCAAGTAGATCATTCGATTTCCATCATTGCCACTAATTCTCTCACTTCCCGATGTCGTAGAAACATGAAATTTAGCACAAGCATGGATTATGTCATAAATAGGAAAAGTTAAAGGGTCCCAACTCGATTATTCAATTCTAAGCGCAATAGAATTAGCGTCCAAATTTTACGTACGACATCTAATTCTCTTACTTCCCGATGTCATTAAAACTTGAAATTTGGCACGAGCATTGATTATGTCATAAATAGGAAACGCTAATGGGTCCCAACTCGATTATTTAATTCTAAGTGCCAAAGAATTAGCGTCCAAATTTTACGTACGGAATCTAATTCTCTCACTTCCCAATGTAATAGGAACTTGAAATTTGGCACGAGCATTGATTAGGTCATAAATAGGAAAAGTTAATAGGTCCCAACTCGATTATTCAATTCTAAGCGCAAAAGAATTAGCATCCAAATTTTACGTACGGAATCTACTTCTCTCACTTCCCGATGCAATTTGGCACAAGCATTGACTATGTCATAAATAGGAAAAGTTAAAGGGTCCCAACTCGATTAATAAATTCTAAGCGCAAAAGAATAAGCGTCCAAATTTTACGTACAGAATCTAATTCTCTCACTTCCCGATGTAATTTGGTATGGGCATTGATGTCATAAATAGGAAAAGTTAAAGGGTCCCAACTCGATTATTTAATTCTAAGCGCTAAAGAATTAGCGTACAAATTTTACTTAGTACGGAATCTAATTCTCTCACTTCCCGATGTTTTTTTGGCACGGGCATTGATTATGTCATAAATAGGAAAAGTTAATGGGTCCCAACTCGATTATTCAATTCTAAGCGCAAAAGAATTAGCGTCCAAATTTTACGTACGGTATCTAATTCTCTCACTTTCTGTCATCTATATATATATAAAAATAAATGTATGTGTGTGTCTGTCCTTTATGCATTACTACACCATTCATCCAATCGCCATGAAACTTTGGGAAGTTGTTGAGTACACTCCCGGGAAGATTACTGGCATAGTACAACTATCCTACGATAGGTGGCGCGCGTGCGAGCATCGTCGACAGTTATGCCCCCCAGAAAAAGATTGTTTGATTTCCATCTCAAGCACGAAAGCAAAAGGCATTACGAGCAATGGGATGCGTGTTCAACTACAAAATGATGCATCCGCCGAACGAGTCGCAAGACAATTGCTGGATATTGAGAATGCTGAGGTAAAATGAAAGCTGTGCTGTGTGATTGGTTGCTATATATTATACTGCTGAGGTAACATGAAAGCTGTGCTGTGATTGGTTGCTATATATGATACTGCTGAGGCAACATGAAAGCTGTGCTGTGATTGGTTGCTACTTCTTATACTACTGAG
Source organism: Eleutherodactylus coqui (assembly GCF_035609145.1). Taxonomy (NCBI): domain Eukaryota; kingdom Metazoa; phylum Chordata; class Amphibia; order Anura; family Eleutherodactylidae; genus Eleutherodactylus; species Eleutherodactylus coqui. Next base: position 195,491,213 of record NC_089843.1, on the reverse strand, counting down.
GTTACATGAAAGCTGTGCTGTGATTGGTTGCTATATATTATACTGCTGAGGTAAAATGAATGCTGTGCTTGGTTGTTATTTCTCTTACCGCTGAGGTAGCATGAAAGCTGCGCTGTGATTGGGTGTTATATATTATTAAGCTGAGGTAACATGTAAGCTGCGCTGCGATTGGTTGTTATATATTATACCACTGAGGTAACATGAAAGCTGTGCTGTGATTGGTTGTTATATATTATACCACTGAGGTAACATGAAAGCTGCGCTGTGATTGGTTATTTAGATATATAAAAACGAATGTATGTATGTCTGTCTTCGCAACAACGCGCGCCGGGTTAGATAGTCTATATATATAAAATTGAATGTATGCGTGTGTGTCTGTCTGTTTGTCCTTTATGCGCTACTGCACCATTCATTCGATCGCCATGAAACTTTGGGAAGTTGTTCAGTACACTCCTGGGAAGATTACTGGCATAGTACATCTATCCTATGATAAATGGTGCGCGTGCGAGCACCGTCGACAGTTACGCCCCCCCCACGTAGATCGTTCGATTTCCATCATTGCCACTAATTCTCTCACTTCCCGATGTCATAGAAACTTGAAACTTTGCACGGGCATTGATTATGTCAGAAATAGGAAAAGTTAATGGGTCCCAACTCCATTATTCAATTCTAAGCGCAAAAAAAATTATCGTCCACATTTTACATACGGAATCTAATTCTCTCACTTCCCGATGTAATTTGGCATGAGCATTGATTATGTCATAAATAGGAAAAGTTAATGGGTCCCAACTCGATTATTCAATTCTAAGCGCAAAAGAATTAGTGTCCAAATTTTACGTACGGAATCTAATTCTCTCGCGTTGCTGCGAAGACAGACAGACATACATTCGTTTTTATATATCTAGATAACTACCAATCACAGCGCAGTTTTTTTAGGTTACCCCAGTGGTATAATATATAACAACCAATCACAGCGCAGCTTTCATGTTACCTCAGCTTTATAATATATAACACCCAATCACAGCGCAGCTTATATGTTACCTCAGCAGTATAAAATATAACAACCAATCACAGGGCAGCTTTCATTTTACCTCAGCAGTATAATATATAACAACCAATCACAGCGCAGCTTTCATGTTACGTCAGCAGTAAGAGAAATAACAACCAATCACAGCGCAACTTTTATTCTGCCTCAGCAATATAAAAAATAGCAACGAATCACAGCGCAGCATTCATTTTACCTCAGCGGTATAATATATAGCAACCAATCACAGCGCAGCTTTTATTTTACCTCAGCATTCTCAATATCCAGCAATTGTCTTGCGAAACGTTCGGCAGATGCATCATTTTGTAGTTGAACACGCATCCCGTTGCTCGTAATGCCTTTTGCTTTTGTGCTTGAGATGGAAATCAAACGATCTTTGTCTGGGGGGCATAACTGTCGACGACACTCACGCGCGCAACCTATCGTAGGATAGTTGTACTATCCCAGTAATCTTCCCAGGAGTGTACTCAACAACTTCCCATTAACTTTTCCTATTTATAACATAATCAATGCTCGTGCCAAATTTCACGTTTCTATGACACCGGAAAGTGAGAAAATTACATTTCGTACGTAAAATTTGGGCGCTCATTCTTTTGTGCATAGAATTGAATAATCGAGTTGGGACCCATTAGCTTTTCCTATTTATGACATAATCAATGCTCGTGCCAAATTTCAAGTTTCTATTAGCGTAAAATTTGAACGCTAATTCTTTGGCGCCTAGAATTGAATAATCGAGTTGGGACCTATTAACTTTTCCTATTTATAACATAATGAATGCTCGTGCCAAATTTCGAGTTTCTATAACATTGGAAAGCGAGAAAATTACATTCCGTACGTAAAATTTGGACGCTAATTCTTTGGCGCATAGAACTGAATTATTGAGTTGGGACCCATTAGCGTTTCCTATTTATGAGATATTCAATGCCCGTGCCAAATTTCAAGTTTCTATGTGAGAAAATTACATTCCGTACGTAAAATTTGGACGCTAACTCTTTTGCGCATAGAATTGAATAATCGAGTTGGGACCCATTAACGTTTCCTATTTATGACATAATCAATGCTCGTGCCAAATTTCACGCTTCTATGACACCGGAAAGTGAGAAAATTACATTCCATACGTAAAATGTGGACGCTAATTCTTTTGCGCATAGAATTGAATAATCGAGTTGGGACCCATTAGCTTTTCCTATTTATGACATAATGAATGCTCGTGCCAAATTTCAAGTTTCTATGACATTGGGAAGCGAGAGAATTCGATTCCGTACGTAAAATTTGGACGCTAATTCTTTTGCGCATAGAATTGAATAATCGAGTTGGGACCGATTAGCTTTTCCTATTTATGACAATCAATGCTCGTGCCAAATTTCGAGTTTCTATGACATTGGGAAGTGAGAAAATTACATTCCGTACGTAAAATTTGGACGCTAATTCTTTGGCGCATAGAATTTAATAATCAAGTTGGGACCCATTAGCGTTTCCTATTTATGACATATTCAATGCCCGTGCCAAATTTCAAGTTTCTATGTGAGAAAATTACATTCCGTACGTAAAATTTGGACGCTAATTCTTTGGCACATAGAATTGAATAATCGAGTTGGGACCTATTAACTTTTCCTATTCATGGCATAATCAATGCTCGTGCCAAATTTCAAGTTTCTATGACATTGGGAAGCGGGAAAATTAGATTCCGTACGTAAAATTTGGACGCTAATTCTTTGGCGCTTAGAATTGAATAATCGAGTTGAGACCCATTTACTTTTCCTATTTATGACATAATCAATGCTTGTGCCAAATTTCATGTTTCTGCGATATCGGGAAGTGAGAGAATTAGTGGCAATGATGGAAATCGAACGATCTACGTGGGGGGGGTCGTAACTGTCGACGACGCTCGCGCGCGCCATTTACCGTAGCATAAATGTACTATGTCTATAGTCTTCCCAGGAGTGTACTCAACAACTTCCCAAAGTTTCAGACAGACACACACGCGTACATTCAATTTTATATATATATACTAGCTTACCCGTCGCGCGTTGCTGCGAAGACAGACAGACATACATTCGTTCGTTTTTATATATCTAGATAACAACCAATCACAGCGCAGCTTTCATGTTACCTCAGTGGTATAATATATAACAACCAATCACAGCGCAGCTTTCATGTTACCTTAGCAGTATAAAATATAACAACCAATCACAGCGCAGCTTTCATGTTACCTCAGCAGTAAGAGAAATAACAACCAATCACAGCGCAACTTTTATTCTGCCTCAGCAATATACAAAATAGCAACCAATCACAGCGCAGCTTTCATGTTACCTCTGCGGTATTATATATAGCAACCAATCACAGTGCAGCGTTCATGTTACCTCAGTGGTATAATATATAACAACGAATCGCAGCACAGCTTTCATGCAACCTCAGTAGTATAAGTAGCCGCCACCAATCACAGCACAGCTTTCATTTTACCTCAGCATTCTCAATATCCAGCAATAGTCTTGCGAAACGTTCGGCGGATGCATCATTTTCTGGTTGAACAGTCATCCCGTTGCTCGTAATGCCTTTTGCTTTCGTGCTTGAGATGGAAATCAAACGATCTTTGTCTGGGGGGCGTAACTGTCGACGATGCTCGCACGCGCGCGCCACCTATCGTAGGATAGTTGTACTATGCCAGTAATCTTCCCGGGAGTGTACTCAACAACTTCCAAAAGTCTCATGGTGATTAGATGAATGATGTAGTAATGCATAAAGGACAGACAGACATACATTCAGTTATATATATCAGGAAGTGAGAGAATTAGATTCCGTACGTAAAATTTGGACGCTAATTGTTTTGCGCTTAGAATTGAATAATCGAGTTGGGACTAGAGATGAGCGAACGTGCTCGGCCACGCCCCTTTTTCGCCCGAATACCGCGATTTCCGAGTACTTCCGTACTCGGGCGAAAAAATTCGGGGGGCGCCGTGGCGGCACGGGGGGTAGCAGTGGGGAGTGGGGGGGAGAGGGAGAGAGAGAGGGCTGCCCCCTGTTCCCCGCAGCTACCCCCCGCACTGCCACGCCTCTCCCCGCCCCCCGGATCTTTTCACCCGAGTACTGAAGTACTCGAAAATGGCGGTACTCGGGTGCGTAAGTACTCGAAACGAGTACGTTCGCTCATCTCTAGTTGGGACCCATTAGCTTTTCCTATTTATGGCATAATCAATGCCCGTGCCAAATTTCAAGTTTCTATGTGAGAAAATGACATTCCGTACGTAAAATCTGGACGCTAATTCTTTTGCGCAAAGAATTGAATAATCGAGTTGGGACCCATTAGCTTTTCCTATTTATGACATTCAATGCCCGCGCCAAATTTTATGTTTCTATGTGAGAAAATTACATTCCGTACATAAAATTTGGACGCTAATTCTTTGGCGCATAGAATTGAATAATCGAGTTGGGACCCATTAGCTTTTCCTATTTATGACATAATCAATGCTCCTGCCAAATTTCAAGTTTCTATGACATCGCGAAGTGAGAATTAGTGGCAGTGATGGAAATCGAACGATCTACGTGGGGGGGGGGGGGCGTAACTGTCGACGACGCTCGCACACGCGCCATTTATCATAGCCTAGTTGTACTATGCCTATAATCTTCCCAGGAGTGTACTCAACAACTTCCCAAAGTTTCATGGCGATCGGATGAATGGTGTAGTAGCGCATAAAGGACAAACACACAGACAGACAGATAGACAGACACACATACATTCAATTTTATATATATAGATAAATGAATGTCTGTCTGTCTGTCTGTCTGTCCTTTATGCATTACTTCACCATTCATCCGATCGCCATGAAACTTTGGGAAGTTGTTGAGTACACTCCCGGGAAGATTACTGGCATAGTACAACTATCCTACGATAGGTGGCGCGCGTGCGAGCATCGTCGACAGTTATGCCCCCCAGACAAAGATTGTTTGATTTCCATCTCAAGCACGAAAGCAAAAGGCATTACGAGCAAAGGGATGAGTGTTCAACCAGAAAATGATGCATCCGCCGAACGTTTCGCAAGACAATTGCTGGATATTGAGAATGCTGAGGTAATATGAAAGATGTGCTGTGATTGGTTGCTATTTCTTATACTGCTGAGGTAACATGAAAGTTGCGTTGTGATTGGTGGCTACTTCTTATACTACTGATGTTGCATGAAAGCTGCGCTGTAATTCGTTGTTATATATTATACCACTGAGGTAACATGAAAGCTGCGCTGTGATTGGTTGCTATTTTTTATATTGCTGAAGCAGAATAAAAGTTGCGCTGTGATTGGTTGCTATTTTTTATATTGCTGAGGCAGAATAAAAGTTGCGCTGTGATTGGTTGTTATTTCTCTTACTGCTGAGGTAACATGAAAGCTGCGCTGTGATTGGTTGTTATCTATATATATATAAAATTGAATGTATGTCTGCGTGCGTGTGTGTGTGCGTGTCTCTGTCTGTCTGTTTGTCCTTTATGCGCTACTACGCCATTCATCCGATCGCCATGAAACTTTGGGAAGTTGTTGAGTACACTCCTGGGAAGATTATAGGCATAGTACATTTATGCTATGATAAATGGCGCGCGTGCGTCCGACAGTTACGCCCCCCCCCCCCACGTAGATCGTTCGATTTCCATCATTGCCACTAATTCTCTCACTTCCCGATATTGTAGAAACATGAAATTTGGCAGGAGCATTGATTATGTCATAAATAGGAAAAATTATTGGGTCCCAGCTCGATTATTCAATTCTAAGCGCCAAAGAATTAGCGTCCAAATTTTACGTATGGAATCTAATTTTCTCACCTCCCAATGTCATAGAAACTTGAAATTTGGCACGAGCATTGATTATGTCAAAAATAGGAAAAGTTAATGGGTCCCAACTCGATTATTCAATTCTAAGCGCAAAATAATTAGCGTCCAAATTTTACGTACGGAATCTAATTCTCTCACTTCCTGATGTCATCTATATATATAAAAAGGAATGTATGTATGTCTGTCCTTTTTGCGCTACTACACCATTCATTTAATCGCCATGAAACTTTGGGAAGTTGTTGAGTACACTCCTGGGAAGATTACTGGCATAGTACACCTATCCTGCGAGCATCGTCGACAGTTATGCCCCCCAGACAAAGATCGTTTGATTTCCATCTCAAGCACAAAAGCAAAAGGCATTACGAGCAACGGGATGAGTGTTCAACTACAAAATGATGCATCCGCTGAACGTTTCGCAAGACAATTGCTGGATATTGAGAATGCTGAGGTAAAATAAAAGCTGTGCTGTGATTGGTTGCAATTTCTTATATTGCTGAGGTAACATGAAAGCTGCTGTGCTGTGATTGGTTGTTATATATTATACCGCTGAGGTAACTTGAAAGGTGCTATCTAGATATATAAAAACGAATGTATGTATGTATGTCTGCCTTCGCAGCAACGCGCGACGGGTAAGCTAGTTCATTCTATAAAAGCTATATTACTTTCCAATTGTATGGGTATTCTTCTATAAGGGGTGCACCAACTGTACGTTGTTTACTGGATCTGCTACAAGTTGCGATCATTAGGTATTGATAATCAGGCCTCAGGCCTGAATGTTAGTGTTGCATTACAGTTAACAATCTTTTGTTTATCTCTTCCAAAAAAAATTAATTGTCAATACCAGATATTAAAAAAGATATACTTTTGTAGACTAGTGTCCACATCATATCCTGAAACTTGTGTTGTCTACCACCCTGGCAACCACAGATTAGTGACAGGCATTGTTCTACTGCTGATTATATAATGTACACACAGTGGATCTACACACCGCTATTATAATGCCATGTTTGTTAACAATCCAACAAAGATAAATTATTTCAGAGTTAATACCACCTTCAATGTGACCTATTATCTGTACAATTCTACTGAAATAAGTATAGACACCCTCCTATATGGGATGTGGTTGTGTTCAGAATTAGGCAATCACATTTAAACTCCTGATAAATAGTAGTCAGCACTCCGCTGCCATTATTTACAGGGATTTTGATTGCCCCACTAAAAAGTTTAGCTCTTCCATGAAGATTATCCTGACATTTCTTTAGTTGGTCCATGAAGAGCTTACAACATCAAAGAGATCAGTATCAATCAGTATCAGTATCATCAAAGGTATCAGTCAGAAGAAGGGGGACCTGAAATGTCCAAGGCATTACATATACCATGGAACACAGCAAAGATGGTCAGCAAGAATGGGATTAAATGTGGACAATAGTAACATCACCAAGAACTGTACGTCCCTCAAAAATTCATGAAAAGATCAGAAGAACGAGAGTCCCATGGAACAGACAACCGAGCAAAAAACTCGGATGCCAATCACCCCACTCCTCCCACATCCCTTACCCTCTCCTGTCTACCACCCCCCCCCCCCCGCGGTCCCCTCCACTCCCACGTACCTCCCCCCCCCCCCCCACTGTCTTGTCTAACAGTCTAATATGCACCAAGAACTATATACGAGAGACATTAGAATACCCGGCGTAAGGGTAAAAGTTGGTGCTAAACATTATGTTTATTTACAGTTGTTATTTGTTACGGCTGCCATACAGCTCCTAGCCCAATGGGACTAGGCTTCAAACTGATTCTTATATATGCCAAGTTACATGTATGTTTATTCAATGCAACAAAAAAAAAATCTAATAAAACTGATTTTCAAAAAAAAGAAAAGATCAGAAGAAAATTTGTCTGGGAAGCTGCCAAGAGGTCGACAGCGACATTAAAGGAGCTGCAGGAGTTTCTGGCAAGTACTGGCTGTGTAGTGCATGTGCAGTTCTAATGTCTGGGCTGTGGGGTGGGGAGACAAGATGGAAGCCTTTTTTTTTTAACAAAGAACAACATCCAAACCCAGCTGTGTTTTGACAAAACCTCCATCAAGCCTGCCAGAAGTATGTTGGAGAACGTGTTATAGTCTGATGATGTTGCAGCTGTTCTAAGATCTTCACCTTGCTTTGAGGCTGGACCAGGGTTTAGTAGTGTCTCTACCTTTCCTGGCCTGAGGGGCATGGTGTCAGGTAAGTGATGTCAGTTCTCACCTGTCTCTAAGTGGCCCTGCCCTATATAATCTGTTTTTGTATTGACCTCAGTGTTGGTCAATTTCAGTTTGTTCCTGGATTGCTGGTGAGGAGCACTTCCAGGCTCTGGAGCTCCATTCCTTTTCTACAGTCTATTGCACCAGGTAAGTATGTCAATTTATTGCCGAGCACGGTTTCTTGTGTATTCAGGGCTTCCTGGTAGAGATTTGTTAGTGGCCTAGGCATGAGTGTGGGCTTGCACTTATCAGAGCGGTTGGCCTGCTGATTAGGCAGGGCTCTCTCCCGGGGTAGGGGTCTTCAGGGAAAATTTTCCCCTAGTTTCTTTTTGTATTTGCATTGCATGGGCCTGCTTATTGGTTGTGTTACGCACAGTTGTGCTTATTCTTTTATTTGTGTGCGCCGCACATCCAGTTAGGACGCAACAGATGAAACTAAGGTTGAACTTTTTGTCCATAATTCAAAAAGATACGTTTCGTGCAAAGTCAACAGTGCTAATCACCAAAAGACCACCATACCCAAAGTAAAGATGGTGGAGGCAGAATTAACATCTTTAGTCAAGATGGTGGGAATTTTGAGCAGTTCTAAATATCAGTCCATTTTGTCCAAAAACCTTAAGGCCACTGCTAAAAAGCTGAAGATTAATTTCACTTTTCAGTATGACAACAACCCAAAGCAGACTGCCAAATCAGCAAACGAATAGCTTTCCCAGACGAATATCAAAGTTTGGATTGTCCCAGCCAGAGCCAGACCTGAATCCTATTGCAGAGCTGTAGACATGAATAGGGCACTACACGAGATGCCCTCACAATCTGAAAGATTTTGAGCACTTCTGCAAAGAAGAGTGGACAAAGATTGTTGAGTAAAAATGTACCATGCCGATAGTCACCTACCCAAAAAAGTATTACTTTTAAGGTTTGTATATTTCTGCAACAACATTATCTTAGTTTTGATATTTTTCTAACATAAAAGATTTGTTTGCTTTTCAATGGAATTATACAGATAAAGGGTCACATGGCCCCCCACTGCATTCCCAAAAAAGATTACAAATTATTTCATCTGTTGATCAGTGATGTGTGGCAGTTTGATAGTGTAGTGAAGAGAGACAAGTGGAGGAAGGTAATCAGGAGAGAATTGGGGGCAGTATAGGTCTGAGTTTCTCTGACCGATATCGCACTTGCCTGTGCAAATATGGCCTAAAAGCTATGCCCACATGTACCAGAAATACTGCCAATTTTCTATAAATATTTGTGCTTAAAAAAAGCTACATGGATAAGATCTGAACAACCAGGGGTAGGTAAAAAGCTAAAGCAAACTCAAAGATGCTATAGTATATTTACAGGATGAAAATGGTGAATTGGTTAAAAATAATGTTGAAAAGCAGAACTTTTAAATTCCTATTTTGTATCTGTTTTCTCTCAGAAAGTAAATGTAACATCAGCTGATCTTCCCTGTGCTACAGAAGGGTTAAAAGAATACAGGTTATTTATAAGCAGAGAGATGGTGAAGTAATACTTAGCTAACTTACATTAATTCAAACTTTAAGGTCCAGATGAATTACATCCTAGGATACTAAAGGGAGTGGTGGATTGCTAAACCACTTGCCGGAATCTGTGAAAATTCCTGGAGAACAGGAGAAGTTCTAGAAGATTGCAAAATGGCAAATGTCTCTATCTTTAAAAAGGGGAAAAGGTGGATCCAAGAAACTACAGACCTGAGAGCCCAACTTCTCTACCGGGAAACATCTTGGAAGAAACTAAACAGCATGAAAGCAAGTACTTGGATGAGACCAGAGTAATTAACCAGAGCCAGCATGGGATTGTAATAAATAAGTCATGCCAGACAAATCTAATTTCCTTCTATGACGACAGAATCACCGACTGGGTTGATCAGGGAAGTGCAGTGGATATAGTATAGCTTGACTTAAGTAAAGCATTTGACAAAGTATCTCATACCACCCTTATTGCAAAAATGACGAAATATGGGATTGACAAGGCAACTGTCAGGTGGATTCACAACCAGCTGAGTGATTGTACTCAAAGAATGGTCAAAAATGGTTATATACCGGGGGCGTGGCCTAGCCAGCGGAGAGAGCAGACGCGTGGGACCTTAACTCCTGCAACCCCATCAGGAAAACCTCTTCTGTCGGCGCTCCTGACACCGGTACAGTCTGCCAAATACCGGCACAAGCTGCTCCGCAGGCCAAGGATCAAGACGAGCCGCCCCGGGCCCCGCATAGCCATAGAATTCGTCCGGGCCTAGCGAGGAGAAGGAAGCCGGGGACTAGATTTTTGCGCCGTTCCGGAGGCGCGCGGCGGGAGGTGAAGCGGGCGGAAGCCCCCGCTGCTACACCTACAAGCGGCACGGTCCGGCAACCCCCAGAGGGGTTACCCGGACAATGGTTTGAAGGGGGGAGGCCCAGGCCGACCGGTATTAAGCAGCGCCGTGGCCGCGGCGACTAAAACTGGGTGAGAGGAGAAATACAGCCAGACCCAGTGGAGGGCTGGAAGCGGCCCCCCTCTCTGCACGGGATAAATAAAAAGAGGCCAAAGGCTAAGCCCATCAGGCAGCACAGCTCCGTCCCCGGGGACTGTAAAGCAACCCCTCTTCACTGCACCTGCTCCCAAGCATAAAGGGGTCTCTAACATCTCCTCTGGAGCAGTCCCAGCTTCCAAGCACAGAACTTCCCCCTGCTGCAGAGCAGAAGACAAACTCAGCAGTGAACCCAGCTGCTCTGAAGGTGCTGAGAGACTTTCTCCCCCTGCTTGTAGCCTTCGTACGGGGTCACTCCTATACGCCGCACCTCCCCTCCCCCCCTTCCCTCCCAATACCATCTCCTCACTCCCTGTAAGGGAGAGTAGCTATAAGGGCACCAGAAGACAGCCTGCACAAAAGATTTTACACAGGACCAGGCTGAATTTTTTAAGGGGGACCCTGACCATGGACCCCTCGTATGTTCGAATCACTAAAGAAGCCCTTTCCGGGTACAACTGATACCCTGCCCAGGAGACTCCCCAACCTATAAAGCACCACGCAGACCGCATCATCCACGCAGTCAAACCCTGAAACAAACCACCCCAGCCAGGGTTTTCCTTACAGCGACATTGGGCAATAGGGCCCATCCGATGAACCGAGAATAAAACCACACTAGGGGACGGACCTCGTCGCACAAACAAGCTTGAATTAACTCCTCCACAGCATGGGGAAAAATAATAGAGACAAAAGCAGCGATTCTCTAAGCACTCCCCGACCAACAAAAGGCCAGTCAGACATGCAGAAATTTCTCAAGGAGAGATCCTCCAGATCGCCACATCCCTCCAGCAAAAAAGCCTTAAATCTAACAATACCACCGCCGGCCAATATAGACAGAGACGAAGAAGCGTCATCAGAAGGAGAAGAAACGGAGCAAGTATCCAGAAGCTTCATGAGAGACCTAATCACCAAAGCCTTACAACCAATTGTTTTAGATCTTGCAGAGATTAAAGAAGAGGTTAAGCACACAAACAGAAGAGTAGAGGCCCTGGAAGCCTCCTCAACCTCAATAATTTCGCATTCAACAGATCTCGAGCAAACGATCAGAGAACACCACCTTCAGCTAAACCGAGCCTTACTGCTACAAGAAGATCTGGAAAATTGCAATAGGCGAAACAATATCAGGATGAAGGGCATCCCGGAAACATGGGCTGCAGAGGCCCTCCCCAAGGTGGCGACGGAACTGTTTGCATCACTCTTAGGCCAAGAAAGAGCCACGCAAATTATAATAGAGAGAATTCACAGATCCCTGCGACCCCCCCCTGGGGGCTCGGAGCCACCGAGGGATGTAATCTGCAAGCTGCTTACGTTCGCAGATACACAGGCAGTACTGGAATCAGCAAGGCGCAACAAGGACATACTGTATGATGGAGCTCCAATACAGTTCTTCCAAGATATTGCTCCTACAACCCTAGCCAAACAGCGCCTAATGAGACCCTTGCTAGAGGCTTTGAGAGCCAGGGACATTAGGTATTCCTGGCTCTTCCCCTTTGGACTGGGACTTAACATAAAAGGCCGTCGATACAACATTCGCACGCTGGAAGACCTACAGAAATGCTGGCATATCCTAGAGATGGAGCCTATTGACATTCCCTCATGGCTTCCGCTCCCGGAGTTCCCCACACTTCCCTCTTTGTACCTGGCAGAGGGCGACCAGAACCTAGGGGACACCAGATCCCCTAGAGGGAAGAAAAAGAAAAACAAAGAGGGATCACTTCAGGAAGCCACTTGAGTATCTGTTTGGCTAAGAATTCACGGCAAATTTAATGTTCAGAACCTTGACGGAGGAGATGTTCACTCCCCTGTTGTCTGACAGTTTCTCTATAGAGTTGATAATATTTGATATTATATATTCATTGATAACATGACTTGTTGACAGTGACGAGGCCTGCCCCATTTGGGTCCAGACCTAACCTAACTGTTGCGAACCTGTTGACTGTTAGTCCTTTTCTTGCATCAGTCGGTCTGCGGTCAGGTGAGACTCCCTGTCGGACGGGTGTCCCCCTCGTTAACGAGACACCGTACCCCATACTCGGCACTTGCTCGAGAAGTCCGCCAATACCACAGCCCCACTTGCAACCTTATAGTGTCTAGTAGTCATTAACTGACCCATCGGTCGGTTACTCCCTATAGTCTTTACTTCTCCGCCCCCCCCCCCCCTCTTGCTCCCCTGCTCGGGCTCCTGCCTCTGATCTCACCCCCCCCCTACCCTCTTTGAGGATATCTTGGACGCACCCCCTTAACGCCTGCAGTCTATTAAGCTTCTAGGCGACTGAAGGAGCGGACTCTTTGGGTCGAGGCCTTATCCTATTTCTCTCTCATTGTTTGATTTCACAGGTCTAGAACCTCTCCTAGGAATCGGATCCACTATGACTCCGGTGCGCATCACGTCGCTCAACGCTCGAGGTCTGAATTCGCCAAGCAAGAGGCATGCCGTCGCCCACCTCCTCAAAAAATGTAAGATAAAAATCCTAATGCTACAAGAAACACATTTTAAAAGGGATAAACATTTTACCCTTCCTGGGTTGGGATTTCAACAACATTTTAATAGCACCCACCCAGCCTCGTCTTCCAAAGGGGTTGCCATTATGATACATAAGTCAGTTCCCTTTAAACTAGACTCCCTACTACAGGATGGAGAGGGCAGAGCGTTATTTTTAAAAGGCTCAATCAACGACACAAAATTAACGTTAGCCAATATTTACGCACCAAATGAAGACCAAATTCCCTGGTTAATAAGACAACTAGAGACTCTAAAACAATTTGCGACAGGTCACATCATCTTAGGGGGAGACCTAAATATCACCCAGAACCCGCTTTTAGACTCCTCTACCAACCGCTCTCAAATCTCCCAGGTGAAACTGAGAAGGTTGCACAGAGCCATGCAAGAAGTGGGGGTCCTGGATGTTTGGCGTCTCCGCCACCCCTCCACCAGGGACTATTCATTCTTCTCCCAAGTTCACGCCTCCTTCCATAGGCTTGACTACCTTTGCACCTCACCAGGCCTTTTGCCACACATCAAGAACGCCAGCATTGACCCAATCACCGTCTCTGACCATGCTCCAATTCACTTAGACGTCTCTTTACCACAGCCAGTCCCCTGCGAGTGGAGATGGCGCCTCAATGACTCTTTACTAGACTCCCTGGAGGAAAAATCCAAGATAGAAACTCTGTTGGAGGAATACTTTAAAATCAACTCAGAGGGGAGCGTGGAGAAGCCTGTAGTCTGGGAGGCCCACAAGGCCTACGTGAGGGGGTTACTGATAGCGCTGGGCTCCAAAGTTAAAAAGCAGAGGCAGAAACAGATTGACAACCTGCTAGCCCTAATAGCTACAACGGAACAGGTGGCAAAACAATCGCAAACAAAAAACAATCTAGATACACTAACCGCCCAAAGACACCAACTTCGATGTCTCCTCACTGACAAATACAATAAAAAACACATGTACCGCAAACAGGCATATTACGCCCACGGAAATAGAGGCAGCAAACTTATGACAGCCCTACTAAAGAAATCCAGAACTAGGAATGCAATCCATTCCATAAAAACGCAAGCAGGGACCCTTGTCTCCTCGACACATGAAATCGCCCAAGAATTTCAGACCTTCTACGCGAAGCTTTACAACCTGGAGGAAAACGAGACCCCCTTAAAGGGTCAGAACTTGATAGAAAATATAGATGCGTTCCTCAGGTCTCTTAACCCTCCCTGTACTAGAAGCAGCAGAAGCTTCATCACTAACAGACCCGATCACCGAAAAAGAAATAGAAGACATTCTTAAATCTTTCCCCCTCGGCAAAAGTCCAGGGCCGGACGGCCTCTATTTAACCTATTATAAGGCTTTTCCGAAACAATTAATCCCCAGACTGGCCGAAACGTTCAACGCCCTACTGAACAGATCTGAACTTCCTAAGCAAGCACAGGAAGCGCATATCACTCTTATATTGAAGGACAGCAAAGATCCTGAGCAGTGTAGTAGCTACAGACCCATCTCGCTTATAAATCAAGACGTAAAAATATGGGCTAAACTCCTGGCTGAGAGAATGGGAGAATTCATTCTAACATTGATAACACCCGAACAAGTAGGCTTCGTACGGGGTAGAGAGGGAAGAGAAAACTGTCTAAGACTCCTCCACACGGCAAAATATGCACAATCACGTAAAATTCCAGCAGCCTTCGTTAGTACTGACACTGAGAAGGCGTTTGATAGGGTGAACTGGGTCTTTATGGAGAGAGTGCTGCTTAGGTTTAAGTTCCCCAAGGCCCTGGTCGCAGCTATCTTTTCCCTCTACTCAAAACCGCATGCCAGACTTAAAGTGAACGAATCCCTATCGCCACCCTTTAATATACATAACGGGACTAGACAGGGCTGCCCTCTGTCCGCCACGCTCTTTATCCTTACTTTAGAACCGCTCCTCCAATAGATAAGACAGGACCCAGTAATCAGGGGACTGAAGGTCCACTCACATACCTTGTCAACGGCGGCATTTGCGGATGACATAATGATCGTGATCACCAAACCAGAAAGGAGCCTACCCAGACTCACTTCAATACTAAAAGATTTCGGAGTTCTCTCAAACTTCAAAGTAAACTTTAATAAATCCATAATTTTGAATATCTCAATCCCGAAGGCACAAAGCGATTCTCTGAGACCCAGTTCACCCTTCAAGTGGTCAGACGGTGGTTGACTATCTGGGGGTGAAGCTCCCCAAAAAGATAGAAGATCTATACATACATAACTTCCAACCGCTAATTCCCCATATAAAATCCCTTCTGAGGCTCTATGACCTTCCGCTTTTATCATGGTTCGGGAGGAAAAACATCTTAAAGTCTTACGTGCTACCTAATTATCTACTAACTACGCATGATCCCGATTTATCCTCCCCTATCTTTCTTTAAATCGCTGAAATCGCTTTTCACAAACTTTGTCTGGAGATGTAAAAGACCCAGATTAGCGTTCAGCTTAATGACAAGACGGAGAACAGAGGGGGGAATGGATTTGCCAAACATCCAGGACTACTATCAGGCTTCCCAACTTAGCTACGGGGTGGACCTGACACACCCGTCGAGAGACCCAATACTTCAAAACCTGGCGAAGGCCTCCCAGAGCGACACACTATCAGAAGACCTGTGGTTCCCAATAAAACGTCAATTTAGAGCAAAAGGGTTTAACCCCTTACTTAGAGGCCCATGTGAAACATGGGATAAACTCAAACAATCGCTTGCGCCAGACCCCTCCCCTTTGACACCCATCAGAGGGATAGCTAGATTAGTGGGGATCCATCAAGACCCAGGTTCCAGGAGTATTTGGAAACAATTTGAAAATAGCAAGCTGGAAGACATCCAGAACCTAGCACACAAGTCACCAGAGGAGATCATATCTACTCTAGCTCCCAATAACTCCCTCTCTTTCTTGCAAATAGCACATGTCAAAAAAGTACTTGGCGACTACCAGACTAGGTTCATATCAACCAGACCTAAGAAGCAATTCGAAAACGCTCTAAAAACAAATACACCGGGCTCAAAGAAAATCTCCATCATAAGAAAGAGCTTCATAGCGCCCCCTTTGCATGCTAAACCCACCTTCTTAATTACTTGGGAAAAAGAACTAGGGATCTCACTCTCCACTGCTGACACCAAATTAATCTTGAGCCTGGCCTACGGCTTATCCCCCTGCGTCCTTATGCAGGAATGCCATTATAAATTATTAGTCAGGTGGTATAAAACTCCCAAATGGCTCTTCAGTTACAAACTAGCCCCACACAATAAATGCTGGAGGTGTGGAGGGGAAGTGGGCTCTTTCCTCCACATATGGTGGGAATGCACAGGCATCTCGGGATACTGGATCGAAATAGAGAGAGACCTGAGAGCATTGTCCCCTAATCTCATCCTAACACCTGACATGGTCTTCCTGTGGAGGCCATTGGCCCATTTTCACCCACGCAAAAACAAACTAATAGCACATCTGATCGATGCGGCCAAAGCATTAATTCCACTGTACTGGCTCCAGCAAACTTCGCCCCCAGTAAACCAATGGAGGGAAAAAACAGACTTAATATGCAACCTTGAGGAAATCACGAGCTGGTCAAAGGGAAACCAGGAAGACTTTATCATTACATGGCACCCCTGGAGAGACCTGAGAAGGAAAGCTTCCGAGAATCAACATCGGGCCTCGGATCTGGACGGAGCAGGTGCTACGACCTGCCCGCGCCGGCACCCACCTGATGTGGAAGAGTCAGGCGATAATACGCAGTCTCGGAGCACGGGGGCTGACCTCGGGCGTTGAGCGATGGCGCACTCAGGATTTGGAGCATGTGGCTTCGACAGGTGGAAGGTAAGAGAGGGAAGACCCCGGAGAGAGATGGCATGAGACTCCACCATCGCTTCATAACCAGGAACCCATAACCCTTCCCTTAATTCCCCCCCCCCCCTTTCCCACCCAACCGACCCACTCTCTCCCCTCCCCACACCCTACCATTACCTGCCCCCCTCTACTGGCCTCTAATGGCTTCTATAACTACACGCTACATATCATCCTGGGACTATTACCCCATGTATCCTACTCATGTAATGAGATATGTCACTGTATTTTCTATTGACTCCCTCCCCTAGATCCGAACCCAATGTTAGGGGTGGTCTAGGGAGGGAGACTTATCACCTAACAAAAATATTTGTGGTACATATGCGGTACCAATAATTTTTTCTGTATCTGTAATTCACGAGTATTGTGGTTATTGCATATGCTATCCGGAAAAAATTCAATAAAAAACTTTGAGTTAAAAAAAAAAATAAAATGGTTATATACCTAGACTGAAATACTTGCAACAATGACACGGCAGAAAAAATATTACACTGTAACTAACTTTATGTGCTCATTCAACTCTGTATGCATTTACTTACTATCTGAATAAAAATGAGATTGTTTAAAAAAAAAAAAAGTGGTTATATACATATAATTGGAAGAATGTCTAAAGTGGGGTACCACAAGGCTCTGGCCTGGACCCAGTGTTGTGCAACTTCTTTAGAAATTATCTGGAGGAGGGAATTGAAGGGAAACTGATCAATGTTGCTGTTGACATAAAGCTAGGAGAAATAGCTAACACTAGAGAAGAAGTAGAGGATTCAAAAAGATCTAAACAAGCTTGTTTTGTGGGCAGCAATTAACAGAATGGTATTTAAGAAGAAGAAATGCAAAGTCCTACATCTGGGCAAGAAAAATGAAAAACGTACATACAGAATGGGAGAAATTGGGCTAAGCAACAGCACATGTCAAAAAGACTTCTGTATATTAATAGATTACAGACTAAACATGAGTCAACAATGTGATGCAGCAGCAAAAAATGCAAACACAGTTCTGGAATGTATTAAGTGAAGCATAGTGTCTTCATAGTTATTACACAAGGTCATTCTCCCCCTCTACTCTTCCTTCATCCGACTTCATCTAGAATACTATGTCCAGTTCTGAGCACCCCAATTTATAAAAGAAAGACAATCTGAAGCAAGTTCAGAGAAGAGTTACCAAGATGGTGAGCAGTCTGCATATCATGTCCAATGAGGAACGGTTAAAGGATCTGGGAATGTTTAGCTTGCAAAAAAGAAGACTTAATAGCTCTCTACAAATATCTGAAGGACTGACACAGTGTAGAGAGATCAGCCCTATACTCTTTTGCACAAGAAAAGACTAGAAGTAATGGGATGAAACCGAAAGGGAGGAGACATAGATTACCATGTTTTCCCAAAAATAGGACCCTGTCTTATAGATTTTTTTTGCCCCAAAAGAGACACAGGGTCTTATTTTTGGGGGGTGTCTTATACTCACCTGCCAGGTGCTGTTCGGGTCCCTCCCGCAGGGTTGCGGAGCTCCGGCAGGCCTCGGTGTAGTCCTCAATGCTGTCTAAGCATCTTTGGCTGGTGACGGGGCTTGAATACCCCGCATCCAGCAAGTGATTGCTCTGATTAAATCCGGTTCAGGTGGCATGATGATGACAGACAGAGGCATTGATACTAGAACAGTTATATACATAAATACAGTAACAGAACCAAATTCAGTACAAAAATACACCCCCCGGAATCTAGATTAGTACAACATTAATACAGTCCCAGAACAAAGATCAATGTAGGGATAAAGTAAAGTCATGTCAGCTGCAGCTATTTAAGTTTTTATGATCTTAACAACGGTAAAGTATGATGGGAGTTGTCAGATTACAAACAAGAATGCTTTTACCTATCATCACTACTAACCATACAATGTCTACAAGACTGATCAGAAGCAGCCAGTTTCAGAATGTAAAAAGGACTTTGAATCACACATGGTATAATATATAATTAGTATTATTATTTTCTTCTCCATCCAGTCCAGACTGCCATGACAACTTCTTCAGTGGTTGCTACACAAATGTCTTTGGCTCTTTGCTTTTTCATATCCAAAATCCTTATATGTAGATGAACGTTTAATAGTGCAACACATGGTTTCCCCTAAACACTGTATAACAGTGCAACTCACAGCACACTTTGAGTAATGAATAATAAGCTGTAATGTCCTGCTATAGTAAATAAGATTATTATTTAAATGCTATACTTCCCCCTGTAGTAATATATAGCTAAAATATCCTCCCAGTAGCAAGAACCATATTGTCCCTCTGTAGTAATAAATGGCTATAACATCCCCCTGAAAACTATATAGCCATAATGTCCCCTTGGTGTAATATATAGCCATACTGTCCCCCTGCTGTAATAAACAGCCATAATATCCCCCTGTAATGATATATAGCTACACTACATCAGTGTAGTAATACATGGCCATAATGTCCACTGTAGTAATATATATTGTAGACGTGCAGTACACAGGAGAGCCTGTAGAGTTACAAATATAGGCCTGTGTGAACCCCCTTGCCACAATAGCCATACTGTCCCCCTGTAGTAATAAGTGGCCATTATGTCTACTGTAAAACTATATAGCCATAATGCCCCCATGTAGTACCATAATATCCACACAGTCTCCCTGTAGTAACAAATGGCCATAAGGTCCCCTTGTAATACTACATAGCCTTACTGTCCCCTTTTAGTAATTATTAGCCATATTGTCCCCTATATTAATGTTATATAATATATTAATGCACATTGGAGGAATGTGTTGAGTGAGATACCAAAAGGCTCTGTCCTAGGCCCAGTGTTGTTCAACATTTTTATAAATGATCTGGAAGAAGGGATTAAGGGGAAACTGATCAAATTTGCAGACGACAATATGATGAGAGGGATATCTAACACTACAGATGAGAGAAAGTATTTAAAAGGTCCTACATCCTGGCAAGAAAAATGAAAAAAAGCACATACAGAATGGAAGGAATTGGGCTAAGCTGCAGCACATGTGAAAAAGATTTGGGTATACTGGTAGACCAAAGACCGAACATGAGTCAACAATGTGATGCAGCAGCCAAAAAGGCAAACACAATTCTGGGATGTATTAAGAGAAGCATAGAGTCTAAATCACGTGAGGTAATTATCCTCCTCTATTCTTCCTTAGTCAGACCTTATCTGGAATACTGTGTCCAGTTCTGGGCATCCCAATTTAAAAAAGACATTAACAAAGTGGAGCAAGTTCAGAGAAGAGCCACAAGGATGGTGGGCGATCTGCAAACAATGTCCTATGAGGATTGATTAAAGGATCTGGGAATGTTTAGCTTGCAATAAAGAAGGCTGAGAGGAGACTTAATAGCTGTCTACAAATATCTGAAGGGCTGTCATAGTGTAGAGGGATCAGCCCTATTCTCATTTGTACAAGGAAAGACTAGAAGCAATGGGATGAAACTGAAAGGGAGGAGACACATTAGATATTAGACAGTGAGGGAGGTGGTAAAATCTCCTTCAGTAGTCTTCAGAGTCTGGATCGACATCTGTCTGGGATTATTTAGCGAATTCTACATTGAGTAGGGGGTTGGACCTGATGACCCTGGGAGGTCCCTTCCAACCCTACCATTCTATATTAATATACTATCCCTCTGTAGTAATAAATAATCATAATGTCTACCTATATTAATAAATTGAAAATATGATTTAAAATGCGCCTCTCTTGCAATTTAAAAATGCTTTTTAGCTAAATTGGAAGTGGACTTACCCGGTACTAGAAGGATTAATCCGGTGGTGAAGGAGTTAACCCCTCTGCACCTGTTGTCCACGCTTGCCTTCAGCAGGTTTCTTGCTTCTCCATGTCTCCTTCCTTTTGGAGCGGCGTCTGGGGATTTCCTTACACCGTGTTTGCAAGCACGGTCGGGCTGAACAATAACAAGCAAAAGTAAAAACTATCCCGCGCCGTAGCAAAAAACCAATCTTTTTTTATTTTTATAACAATGCGTTTCGACACGACGTGTCTTTTTCAAGTTTATATGAAACAGGCAGTTTCATGAAGCCACCCCACGGGGATGGCTTAATAGGCAGTCTGCTAAGGCAGCCCTGGGGCTTTTCTAAAGGCCCCCGGCTGCCATGACACCTGCACGGCTCCCCCGATCTCACCGTGGGGGCCGTGCAAGACCCCCGAACATTGTTCGTGGGATTTAAATGCCGCTGTCAGGATTGACAGCGGCATTTAAAGGGTTAATAGCCGAGATTGGCTGGACGGCCGATCGCGGCTATTGCCCGTGGGTGTCAACTTTAGTAAACAGCTGACACTTGCCCCGCGACCTCTCTGCATACATACTCCGACGCTCCAGGATGTAAATGTACATCCTGGAGCGGAAAGGGGTTAATATAGAACTATAATGTCTTCTCATAGTAATAAATTGCTATAATGACACTCTGTAATATATAGCCATAATATCTTCCCTTAGTGACGAGGCCTTTTTGCTCCTTAATGACGAAGCCAAATTTTGGAAATCTAAAGTGTCACAAATAGACCGATAGAATATGCATATATTTGTTAAAAGTGCCAAATTTGAGGGAAAAAAATGGTCATTTCTTTCACATTTTCAATTGCAATGTCTCAAATATGTGCAAACAAACTGTACAATTTTTTGATAAGATATATCCATCTGCTTACTTTATTCTGGACACACATTTAAAAAAATTTAGTTTTTTTAAAACTATTTTGGAGATGTACAAATTTAACATTAATTATGAGCATTTGGAGTAACATCAAGCCTGCACCAAGCCAAGATCGCAAAGACCCCATTTTAAAAACTATACCCCTTAATATATTTACTGAGTTGTGTCATGAGTATTTTGAGCTGGCAGTTTTTTTTCCCAGGAGTTAATGCTATTTAGAGGAGAAAAAATAAAATTTCAGATTTTTGCAAATATGTCATTTTAAAGACATATTTTTTTTCTATAGTGCACATGAAAGGGCATTTGCTGTAGTGCTGATTTAAAACTACGAACATAGCTGTTATTCTCGTGCAGCACTCGCTGCAGCGATAGGACAATATTTTCCCTGGTGGCTGGGATGCTCTTGCAGCGTCGGTCGGCTTGCTGCTGTTCGTCTCCATAAAGTAGATGTGCAGGAACTTGTGTTCCTCATTTGATTCAGGTAGTAGTGAACCAACACAATGATAAATTTGCCCTTGGACTTTAAATGTCGACCAAAATCCTGTCACTCAATTTCTTTGCCACGCCAAATGAGGTCATTTGAAAACATGAGTTGTTTCTTCTCTTATTTTCTAGGAAATGTTTACATCTGGGAGACGACCCTGACGTAAGAGTCTCTAGTGGTTCAGAAGGAGTTCTAAGCATTAATAGTGAAACCTTTCAGCCACAGCAACATAGTCCAGGGGTCTCCTGGGCCACTTTAGAGCATTGCAATATGAACATGGTTTGTTCATTCAGCCAATAGAAAGCTGAGGATGACACTCATAGTTATGGTTTGCATTGTATCTAAAAGCTTTCCCCTCCAAGAATTTCCAATCTGTTTTTCTCAAAATTGAGTGTCTCTCTTGGTCTGAAGAGTATCGGGCATGCTTTGCTTGATCGGTTTCTACAATTCGAGCAGGCACTTGTGGCTTGCGTTAATTCTCGAGTCGGCTGTTTGTTTGCTCCGGTGTCTCAGCTAGTTGAGCGGCGGCTTGTCGAGTGTGTTGATTCTTGAGTCGGGCTAATTAGTTTGCTCCAGCGCTGCAGTTACTCGAGCAGCTACTATTTTAAATGCGTCTGTTGTCCTTCTGCCTAAACAGGTCCTTCACTTGCTTGGCATCTTATATCTAAAACACAAAATCTGTTTGTGTCGTATACAAATCCCCAGTTCTCGTCCGATTTGAGTAAAATTTGGCATTTTTTGTTGCCAGTAGAAACCAATCATTGCTCAGCTTTCATTTGTTATTCCGTTGAGGTACAATGACAGCTGCGCCGTCATTGGTTGCTATATATTATATTGCTGAAGTAACATAAAAACTGTGCTGTGATTGGTTGCTATGGGCAACAGTATTTAATCCTCTTAGTGCTGAGGAAAAACGAAAGCTGCTCTGTGATTGGTTGCTATGGGCACCAAAAACTGGTTTTTACGGTTTGCTGTTTTACCGTTATAAATTAGGGCCGGTGTTCATAAATTAGCTCCATGTACTCCTGTCTGGGGACATATCATTTTTGCAAACTGTTATCCACACGGAGACCCAAGGCGGAATTATGAAAGACTAAATGGGCCGATGATTGGTGGCTTCAGCAGGGTTAGACTGCGGCTAAAAAGCAGTCCTGAAACACAACTTTTTAACACTCAGTATGACTCTTCTAATGGGAATTACTTGTTGGAAATTACCAGGAATACTAAATAGAGTATGTAGAATCCATTGGTGAAAGTAAATTTGGCGGTTGCTGCCTTAAAATTCAAGCAAAGGCAAAAAAAATGCAAATAAGGTTAACAAGACAACAACATTTCAGAATTTTTTTTAGCCTATGACCTTCTCTGGGTTGGGATTATACTGTGTGCAAACTTGATGTCAATCGATCGTATAGTTTGTGCGTGATGCTCAAACAAACAGACATTGACAACTATATAGAAGATATACCCTGCATTACCAAAAAACTGCCGTTGCATGTATTTTATGCTATAAGAAAAAAGTATGGCACGGTGTTAGCCAGTAGAGCAAAATATGATTGTACTCAGTAAGAGAAAGGAAAGTAATCTTGTTGATAGGAGACCTTTTAATGGCTAACAAAAATACATCATGTTACAGCGATCTTTTGAACCTTCTTAGGGTTCTTCCTCAGATGATAGGATAGATCTGAAGAAATATATACATAAGCCTGATGAAGAACCCTAAGTATGTTTGAAAGCTTGCTATAACATCATGTCTTCTTGTTAGCCATTAAAAGGTCTCATATCTACAAGATTACTTTTTGCTCTCACTGAGCACAATCACATTTTAGGGTCACATTCACATCTGAGTTAGAATTTTCATTTACAGATTCTGTCCAAAATACTAGAAAAAACAGCGCAGAACTGTTTTTTCCAGTGAAATGCCAGACACAATAACTGAAACATTGATGGACCCTACTATTCTCAGTAGGGTCAACAAATATAGTTTATGTCCAACAGTTGACAGATATGGAAGAAAAATGCTCATGTGAACAGAGTCGAAGTTATATTTAGTATAAGGATAAGCCTTGTTGCAACAAGAATGTTTCAGCACATGCAAAGTTTGCTACATTGTGTAATACCTTATGTATAAACTCTGAATTATTGTTTCATGTTATAATACAATCTACGAGGATCATGTAAAAAAATTGACAACACCCCACTACATTTGCAGTATAATAAAAACAGAGAAAATGTGAACTACAGATAATCCGTTCCAGGAAGCTGTTTGTAAGGGCATTTTGTTCGTATGTCTAAACAAATGTTTGTATGGAGGGGGATCTTGCTCCATACAACATTGGATACAGGCTGTTTCTTACAGCCGAAACCCGGCGGCAGCAGCTCAGACAGGCTGCACCGCTCATCGGTGCTGTTAATGCTTTAAATGCTGCTGTCAGAATTTACTGCGGCATTTAACCCTTTCCAATCTAATGTCGGGCCTGCCCCGACATCATAATTTCCCTCCACAGCTCCGATGTCGGGGCAGGCACGACAATGCAGTGCAGGAGTGCATCTGCACCCGATCGTCAGACACATCGGGTGCAGATGCACTCCTGCAATGATCATCAACAAGGACCCTCGAGGAGAAAGCAGAAAGGGTTTTTAACCCTTTCTGCCTTCTCCTTTGCACATTACATAGCGCTCAATTAGCGTTACGTAATGCAGGAGATTCTGCCCGGCGATCATGTGACCGCCGGTGTTACCTCACCCCCAGCGGTCACATGAACGCTGAGCCGGGAGCCTGCACCGTGGGGGAACCTGCTTACCTGTCCGGCGTCTTCCGCATTCTCCCTTCTACCTCCTGACCCGGCGATCATGTGACTGCTGGGTGCCACCTTACCCCACAGCTCACATGATCGCCGAGGCAGAAGGGAGAATGCGGAAGATGCTGGACAGGTAAGCAGGTCCCTCCACGGTGCGGTGAGTACCTGCACCCTCCTGAACTCTGTCAGTTCAGGAGGGTGCAGGGAAAATTTATTTTTTCTCATCCATTCTCCCCAGCTCCGATTTATTTGGAGCTGGGGAGAATGGATGAGAAAAAATAAATGGATTGGAAAGGGTTAAAGCTTTAACAGTTTCAATGAGCGGTGCGGCTTGTTGGAGCCGCTGCAGCCAGGTGTCAGCTGTAAGAATCAGCCAGCAAGTGCCTATCAAGCTATGCCTATGACATGGCTTGATAGAAGCCTGTCTGATCACTGCACAGTATGATGTAATGCTATAGCATTACATCATACTGCAGGACAGGCTGTTGCGTATCTAGCGAAGTTCGTAGAGGAGCATCTGTGTTATACAAAAATAGAGGTCATGGATGTTATAGTACCTTTCACACTTGTTCCGCTAACTGGAAGGTGTCAGCACCTGTCAAAGAACGTCATCTCATCAACTACAGCCCTATAACGTAACAGTCTCTCCCTGTGGCCAGATTTTTATTGTGAGAATTCAGGTTGCTCATGGTAGAAATGCAAAAAAGAGTCACCTAGGCCTTCGAGAAGCATGTGGTGAACAGGCACTGCCGTATCAGAGTGTGGCGAGATGGGTAGCAGCGTTTAAGGAAGAAAATGAAAGTGTTGAAACGAGGCTTGAGCACGGCCATGGATGAATTTTCCATTGATCAACTCCTCCTGCTGCTGAAAGTAGACCAACGATAACCATGGGAAGATTTGGCTGCGGAGACAAACATTTCACCCAAATCTGTGCATACGATTCTGACAGCACACCTGAAAATGTAAAAAGTCACTAGCAGATGAGTTCCACACAAACTTTTGGGGATTCAAGCTTGGCTCTGAATAGAAGCAACTGCATTCCATCTGGCTTAATATGAAAGAAAAGAAGAATATTTTCTGAGATGCATTATCAAAATTGATGAGACATGGAGCTATGAGCCTCAGTTGAAAAAGAATGAGCAATGATAATTTTCACAAACGAATATGTAAAGAACACCCATGTCCTCCATTTTTGTATCACATACCACTTTTTTCTGAAAATGTAGCATGGTGTTACATATAATTTTTACATGACCCTCATAGGATATAAAGCCTACAAATGTAGCAAAGATTGACAACTTAAATATCAAGTCATGTCCTGATATCAGCAGGGCCAGCTGCAAAACTTTCTTGTTTGTACTCACACCCATTCCTCTATACCAAGTCTTGTTAGATTCAGCTTGGAGTGTGACAAGTGGGCGGTCCCCACCACTCACTGCCAATGGTTGATGTCAGATTGGGGTGCATCACAAGAGGTCTAGGGGCACATGACAAGAACATTGTTTTCCCTCTTTAAAAGTCAATGAAATATTTACAAGACATGGAATATTGTATAGAGTTTTGGGCACAGGTACTCAAGAAGGAAATATCAGAGCTTGAATGGATACAAAGGCAGGCAACTAAAGTAATAAACAGAATGGGCGGACTACAGTACCCAGAGTTCTAAAGGGGCCTGGATGCCTTTCTTGAGTGCAACAATATTACATGTTATATCACATCCCCTAAAATCCGGAAAATTGGCTTCAAACTCATTGGGATTTGTTTAGCCTTCTTCTGTATGAACAATAGGCTGAACTGGATAGGCATGTATCATTTTTCAGCCTTACACACTATGTTACTATGTTTTTTTGATTAACAGTGAGTGTTGGGGACTGCCAATTTGACACATTCCAAGTGAGCGGTGAGTGCCTTTGGGTATGAGTATGAGCAAAAGAAAAGCTGCAATAAAGTCAGCAGGGCCACGGTTGCAAAGCTATTCAGCTGACACCACCGACAGGAGGATATGACAGGTCCATTTTAATTGCAATATAGTACTGTACAATGCTGTAAACCCAAGTTATCACAATGTGTCAGTCAGGTTACTATTGCTACATCTGTACAAGACTCTTGTAAGATGCCGTTAGATATTCCATAACTTTAATTATGATTCATTTTAGTAGCTAAGAAAAAAAATCAAGTGCAATATCTTCAGTGGTTTAAACAGTAAACTATCACTATGCTTATCATTTATCAACAGGATTAATAAAACCACCCAGTCCTTTCTAGTGACAATGTCCTATATTCACATAGGAAGTGTGAGGCAAGTCATAGAATAACCTTTGTAACAATAAATAGCGAGTTTAAGTATATATGAACAGTAAATTTACCAAGGCGCATGTGCAACCGTAAATCTTCTCTGCATTCGATTATTCCGACTCATGAGAAGTCTGCGCAGAAGAAGCGGTGAATTCCGTGGCGAGTTATGTGGAGAGCTGAGAGGTGAACTCCTGGGGGATCCACGAGGAGATATATGCGTGGCATTTCTCTGTGGGGAAGCACTTCTTGGTTGAAGCTGCATTTTGCTTTCTTATATTGGTGAAATAGAAGATGTCCAGTAGGTAAATGATGGGATATTTTAAGTGGAATTCCACAAGGTTTACAATAAAATAATTTTGGTCTGGCAGCCTTTTCTATAGTCTTTGAATGCGTACATCAGTGGTTCTATCCTAAGCCGGGCTTCAGTTTAAGACTAAACAAGCATTATTTAGAGGTCGTGTGCTGATCTCCTGAAGAGTAATGTTCTTTCTGTCGAGCCCCACTAGCAATAGTGATCAGTCTTACCTTTCTTCTCTTCTACTAATCTCACAATTTACAGTTCCTGCATGCAGACGCCAACAGTTAGCTTTACTGATCACAAGACGCAGAGGAAGCCTTCTAGCGGCAGCACTGCCCATGAATTCAGAAGTCAAAATTGGAACTTTTCTTAAACTTTTCAGCAGGAGCAGTCTTCCTCAGGACACACATCTACAGTAGAGTGCCCGCTCTTCAGTGAGAAAGTCAAAGTACATGTTGTCCTGAGTTAGTGCACTTTTTCCTCTCCAGCACACAGACAGCTATAAGTATAGAGAATGGATCCTGATGCAATTTGTTTATCCACTCTGTCTCCAGCAGTCGCAGCCAACCCTACGTCAGTCACCCAGCTGTCTTCCTTCCTCATAAATCCTGGCTGAGACTCGCAGGGTTTAGGAAAGCCCACAAAGCTTGTTAAGCTTTATTGGAAGTGAACACGATATAGAAGTTTATATTGGTATAATATTATACAGTGTCACAGGATGTATTCAATAATTTATGTGAAATCCATCATGTACTTCCATCAACCTATGTAGGTACTTCAATGCAAAGTACATATTGTCTTTAGATTATTCTCTCTCGCAGTAAGGTTACACGAGTAACTCAAATGACCAGGTGTTGTTTAGCAATGCAAAAACAAGGGCTCTTCAGTATTTCATCATAATTTAGCAACACTTTAATAGCCATATTCAGGATGACTTAATGCCAAATATTTATAGAATAATTAAGGAACTAATAAATCTTAATTACAGCTGGGGAATCTCTCTGCTTACTGTAAGGGTATTAATGTATCTTGAAGCCCCCAGGAAGCTAGGGGTTTGACAGGGCTTGGATGCAGGAACACCCCGTCACACGCCTAGCTCCCCATTGGCTGTCTTGTCTAAGGTCGTAGCAGCAGCGTGTATAGTGCTTTTTGCCTGCCATGGACCGTTAGGGATAATTCTGTTGTTAGGTTTATATGATTACTAGTAAATGCTTCCCTGTTACACCTGTAACATGGAAGCATTGACAGTTAGTAATGTAAGCCTAACAGGACAATTATCCCCAACCCTAACCGTCTATGCCAGGCAAAAAGCACTACACAGCCATGTGTTTGGCACTAGCAGGCGGCCTCTTCCATCTCCCCTGGCCTCGCGGTTAGTCCAGACAGAAGCCACAGGGGCAGCGGGCAGGAGCAGCTGCAGCGGGAAAGGTCCACACTGCACTGTTGTGCCGCCGCTGGATGACCATACACGGCATGTTTTGCCGCCGCTGCTGCCACTGGGGAGAGAAGCATAGCGGCGATGAGCAGGACCGCGCAAGGGTTCAGAAGCGACACGGACACTGGTGATCAGTGGCGTTTGACAGCAGCATCAGTGGGGAAGGTAAGAGAAGGGAGATGTCCCGGGAACAGAGAACTGCAGCACAGGGAGCCTGGGAGAGTTACTGCAGCAGCGGGGAGGACAGCAGCAGGCGCCTGGGTATAGTCATACTAAGCTTCAAGGACCTGCAGGGTACCCATCTCGCCAGCCGATCAGGTTCAGGGGGCGTCACTGGCCTGGCACTGCTCTCTCCAGCTCTACTACATGGTGGCGTCAAGATACACTAATACCTACTGTAAGAACTGTATAATAGAAGAGAAATAACAGTGGATTTATTTAAATATAATTTATTCTTTATAATCTAAATTACTAAAATGTAAATGATAATCACTTAATCAGTTAATGGATATGATGCCATTAAAGGCTCATAGCCACGAACATATCGGTAAAATGCTGCAGGTCTCCCCACAGCATTTCCCCATTTCTTAAACATCTACTCTGCCGGCAGAGACCGTGTATGGCTGTGAGTGTACTGCGCATGCCCATGTATGACACGCACATGGTTATGCACTGTCCGACTTTTGGGTTTTTTTGCATATGAAAACACTGTGCATACACAATTAATGTATTGTGCATGGACAGCGTATCATACGCTGCCCATACCAATATATAGGGCTCATGCTGCGTGGCACACAGAGGAATAGAGCATGCTGCGATCTATTTCTTGTGCATATCTACATGCAGTGTCTGCACGCCGATGTGCATGAATCAATAAAAGTCTATTGATTTTCATTGACTCCATTCACCGCGTATCACATCGCCATGCAATGCATGCGTAATACATGGTGAAATCGCAGTCATGAACATTAGTTCTAACTGTGCACAAAAGGACATTCTGTACACACAAACCCGAGGAAGTGACACCTATTAATGGGGGATATTGGCGAATTGAGTGGTTAAGCGATAAAATCCACAAATATGTCCTACGTTTGACCAGTTGGAGACCAATGAGTCATACACGAAATTAGTTTATCCATGGTCCACCTTTACACTATATAAACCCCCTCCTTCTGTAAGAAAGAGATGAGCCATATTACCAAATTAGGCATTATACCACTCCCAATAACATTTAAGCGACTAAGTGGAATATTGGGCATGATCGACCTTATGGTTGATTAAGCATAAATGACCTATATGTGTCAATGAAGAAAGTACTATTAGAAATATATTCTGTGTTTATTTTCTAAACCCGTCTATAAGGGAATAAATATACTTCCTAATGAACCTTGTAACTAGCGGGGAAACGCATCGAAGATATATAGAAGGTATATATGAAGTTTGACATGAAATACAGAAGATATATATGAAGTGAGACACGAAGTACAGAAACTGTCGTTTCGTGAGACAATAAGCTATATCAGTAGCGCCCATGGGAGAATAGTGGCAGTTATCTATGAAGGATAAAATTTACTTCTTCTTGAAAAAGAAAATCCACTATCCACGTTCATGAAGAATTGATATAAGTGATGGGAGGTTACCCTATCGCTTAATAACCAGTAAGCAGTATAATTTTCCCAAGTGGGATGTTGGAAAATAAAGCATCTTGCTTCAATAATATAAATCAGGGTGGCCAACAGATTAGAGTTTTTTCTCCTCATGTACAGAATGGGGGAATAACATCACCACATAGTCCTGGAGGGCTGCAAATGTTTGTTTTTGTTTGGTGTGCCCTATGGGTTGTATTTTAATGAATTACAATAAAATTTAGTTTTAATTATTTAATCTATACTGTGAAGGGCCTTACTACTTGAATAGTTTTTTGCCTCTGTGATTAATTATAAATAGAGATGAGCGAGCATACTCGGAAAAGCACTACTCGCTCGAGTAATGTGCTTTATCAGAGTATCGCTGTGCTCGGGTCTGACGATTCGGGTGCCGCTGCGGCTGACAGGTGAGTCGCAGCGGGGAGCAGGGGAGAGCGGGCGGGAGAGAGGGAGAGAAAGATCTTACCTCCGTTCCTCCCCGCTCTCCCCTGCAGCTCCCCGCTCCGTGCCGGCACCCGAATCTTCAGGGACGAGCACAGCGATACTCGGATAAAGCAAATTACTCGAGCGAGTAGTGCTTTTCCGAGTACGCTCACTCATCTCTAATTATAATTGATATGGCAGGTTTTTTGTCACAAAGTATCAACACCACACAATGGCTAACAGAAGCAGGGTCTGTCTTCTCTGAAGACGGAGGTAATTTTCAGTCGCAAAGCGCCTCTATAAGCATGGCTACAAAGAGTATGTTCGTAGTTGGTGGGAGGTACAGGGACTACAGAAGTATGCAGAAACTAAAATAGTACCAAGAGGCCTGAGGAGCCCGATACCACCCCCTGTAGGTTGTACTAAAAACAATGAATTTATAAAGAAATGGGAAGAGGAATCAATACAATTCTCGCTAAGACTAATTAATTTACTCTTAGAAGATGAAAAAGCAACATTGATAAAAAATCTGAAAACTCTGGAAGAATCTGTATAGAAAGTAAAACCATTCTCTTCAGCGCGAGAAGGCCCTACAGGATATTGTTAACAAATATACCAATCGTATAAAAGAGAGGAAACCTAATCTATTCTTAAGGGACCTGCAGGACTTTCGCGAGAATAAAATCCTCACAAATCCCAGAGTACCATCTGACACTAAATACAGTTCATCTGATTTAGATCCTTCGGATACAGAAGGATCTAGATATCCTAGATCCCGACCATTGCCACCACGAGCAAATAGGGGGGCAGAGACAGCATCGTGGAAGAGGACGAGCCAGGCAGAATACGGAAGGGTTCTTTGAACAACCTATTGCACACTATTTTTTGAGGGGACGTCACGATCTTCCACCTCCTCACTAACGGAACCAACTACTAACTTGAAGTCAGCACATCCCAATATGACTATTGATTCTAACTAGAGATGAGTGAGCACCAAAATGCTCGGGTGCTCGTTACTCGGGACGAAAATTTCGCGATGCTCGAGGGTTCGTTTCGAGTAACGAACCCCATTGAAGTCAATGGGCGACCCGAGCATTTTTGTATATCGCCGATGCTCGCTAAGGTTTCCATTTGTGAAAATCTGGGCAATTCAAGAAAGTGAAGGGAACGACACAGAAATGGATAGGGCAGGCGAGGGGCTACATGTTGGGCTGCATCTCAAGTTCCCAGGTCCCACTATTAAGCCACAATGGCGGCAAGAGTACCCCCCCCTCCCAACAACTTTTACTTCTGAAAAGCCCTCATTAGCAATGCATACCTTAGCTAAGCACCACACTACCTCCAACAAAGCACAATCACTGCCTGCATGACACTCCGCTGCCACTTCTCCTGGGTTACATGCTGCCCCCCCCCCTGCACTACCCAGTGTCCACAGCACACAACAAATTGTCCCTGCGCAGCCTTCAGCTGCCCTCATGCCACGCCACCCTCATGTCTATTTATAAGTGCGTCTGCCATGAAGAGGAACCGCAGGCACACACTGCAGAGGGTTGGCACGGCTAGGCAGCGACCCTCTTTAAAAGGGGCGGGGCGATAGCCCACAATGCTGTACAGAAGCAATGAGAAATATAATTCTGTGCCACCACCATCAGGAGCTGCACACGTGGGCATAGCAATGGGGAACCTGTGTGCCACACACTATTCATTCTGTCAAGGTGTCTGCATGCCCCAGTCAGACACCGCGGTTTTTTATAAATAGTCACAGGCAGGTACAACTGGGAATCCCCAACTCCGCAATGGGAATTCCGTGTGCACCCACAGCATGGGTGGCTCCCTGGAACCCACCGGCTGTACATAAATGTATCCCATTGCATTTCCCTGGACAGCAGAGCTAACGTCAGATTAAATGCAGGTGGGCTTCGGCCCACACTGCATGCCCCAACCTGACCGGGCTTTTTAATTCATAGACACAGGCAGGTACAACTCCCTATTGTGAAGTCCCTGTGGACCAACAGCATGGGTGGGTGCCAGGAAGCCACCGGCGGCACATAAATATATCCCATAGCATTGCCCATCACAGCTGAGGTAATGTCATGTTTAACCCCTTAGTGACCAAGCCTGTTTGCGCCTTAATGACCAGGCCAAATTTTGCAATTCTGACATGTGTCACTTTAACATGGAAAAACACCAGAAAGGTTTTGCATATCCAAGCGATTCTGACATTGTTTTTTTCGCCACATGTTGTGCTTCATTTAGGCGGAAAAAATAGACCGATAGAAATTGTGTTTATTTATTAAAAGCGCCAAAATTGGAAAAATTTTGAAAAAATCGTCATTTTTTCACATTTCCAACTGCAATATCTTAAATATGTGCAAACATAATATAGAAATTTTTGCTAAGATTTATATTTCCACCCGTTTACTTTATTTTGGGCGCACATTGGAAAAACTTTCGTTTTTTTTTAACTATTTAGGAGACGTACAAATTTAACATTACTTTTTAGCATTTTGAGGAACACTTTGTTTTCCTATACCAAGCCGAGATTGGAAAGGCTCATGAGTGTCAGAATAATAGATACCCCCCCAAATGACCCCATTTTAAAAACTACACCCCTTAATGTATTCACTGAGGGGTGTCATGAGTATTTTGACCCCACAGTTTTTTTTCAGGAATTAATTCAATTTAGAGGAGAAAAAGTAAAATTTCATATTTTTGCAAATCTGTCATTTTAAAGACATATTTTTTTCCTATAGTTTACATGAAAATCAGGATTTACACCCCAAAATGGATACCCCTATTTCTCCCGTGTTCAGAAATATACCCATTGTGGCCCTATTGTTATATCTGAGTCCACAACGGGGCCCAAAATGAAAGGAGTAGTCAGTGTCTTTCAAAACAGAAATTTTGCTTGAAGTCCTTTTAGGCCCCATAGCACACATGTAGAGTTCTTGAGCGCCCAAAACCATAGAAAACCCCCACAAATGACCCCATTTTGAAAACTAGACCCCTTAAGGAATTTATCGAGGGGTGTACTGCATATTTTGACCCCACAGTTTTTGAATGAATTCAAACCAAGCAAAAGGAAAAAATTGTGATTTTCGTTTTTTCGGCAATTCTGTAATTTTAAAAACAGCTTTTTTTGTACAGCACACATATGAAGGAAGACTTGCACCCAAAAATGGATACCCCTGTTTGTCCCGTGTTCAGAGACATACCCATTGTGGCCCTAATCTTATGTCTGGATACACAACGGAGCCCAAAATGAAAGGAGCGACCGGTGGCTTTCGGAACACAAATTTTGCTTGAAGTCCTTTTAGGCCCCATTGCCCACTTGTAGAGTTCTTGAGCGCCCAAAACCATAGAGAACCCCCATAAATGACCCCATTTTGAAAACTAGACTTCTTAACGAATTTATCTAGGGGTGTACTGCGTATTTTGACCCCACAGTTTTTGAATAAATTCAAGCAAAGCAAAAGGAAAAAATTTGGATTTTTGTTTTTTTGGCAATTCTGTCATTTTAAAAACAGCTTTTTTTGTACAGCACACATATGAAGGAAGACTTACACCCCAAAATGGATACCCCTGTTTGTGCTGTTTTCAGAAATATTCCCATTGTGGCCCTAATATTATGTCCGCATGCACAACGAGGCCCAAAATAAAAGGAGTAATCGGTGGCTTTCAGAACATAGATTTTGCTTGAAGTCCTTTTAGGCCCCATTGCCCACTTGTAGAGTTCTTTAGCGCCCAAAACCATATAGAACCCCCACAAA
The DNA here is from genome assembly GCF_035609145.1 of Eleutherodactylus coqui. NCBI lineage: Eukaryota > Metazoa > Chordata > Amphibia > Anura > Eleutherodactylidae > Eleutherodactylus > Eleutherodactylus coqui. Next base: position 195,456,396 of record NC_089843.1, on the reverse strand, counting down.
TGACCCCATTTTGAAAACTAGACCCCTTAACGAATTTATCTAGGGATGTACTGCATATTTTGACCCCACAGTTTTTGAATAAATTCAAGCAAAGCAAAAGGAAAAAAATAGGATTTTCATTTTTTGGGCTATTGTGTCAATTTAAAAACAGTTTTTTTTGTACAGCACACATATAAATGAAGGCTTTCACCCCAAAATGGATACCCCTGTTTGTCCCGTGTTCAGAAACATACCCATTGTGGCCCTAATAGACTTACAGGACCCATGGCTAGGCCTACAATGAAAGGAATACCCGTTGGATTTCAGGGTACCACTGAATAAATTTCAGGCCCCATTGCCCACTTATAGAGCCATTGAGCGGCCAAAACTATAAAGAACCCCCTCAAATGACCCCATTTTGAAAACTAGACCCCTTAATGAATTCATCTAGGGGTGTACTGCGTATTTTGACCCCACAGTATTTGAATGAATCTAAGCAAAGCAGAAGGAAAAAGTTACGATTTTCAATTTTTTTGGCAATTTTTTCAATTTAAAAACAGTTTTTTTGTACAGTGCACATAGGAATGAAGACGTTCACCCCAAAATGGATACCCCCGTTTGTCTTGAGTTCAGAAACATACCCATTGTGGCCCTAATCTACTTACAGGACGCATGGCAAGGCCTATAAAGGACGGAACACCTGTTGGATTTTAGGGCACAACTGAATAAATTCCAGGCCCCATTGCTTATTTGTACAGAATAAAGATTGACTCCCTAAAAATTCCCCCCTCCCCCTCCGCGCCCTTTTTGGCGTTCGCAAATCTTAGATAAAAGTAAAAATGTGAACTGTGTAGTATTTCCGAAGACAGGGGTAATTACGGAGGCTGGTTGGAATGGGCCCATGGGGCAATAAAACCGGGTATCCCCCCCCCTCCCCTCATGCTTTTTGGGGGTATTTCATGACCTCAGTGGCGGGTATGGGGTGTAAAAAGTGGCGTTCCGTGAGTCTCCGTAAGCTTGATGATGTGCGGCGGTCTCACACAGAAGGCGCTCAACAAGGTGCTCCTGGAACTGCAGGAAGGCGAGCGTTCCCGGGGCTTCTTGTAAAATACTTATCACAGGTAGCGGTCTGAATAACGCCGGGCTCACGCGGGTGCAGGCGGAATCCGCTTGCGGAGGCCCACAGCGGATCCCATCTGTGAGCCCGGCTGTGACCCTGCGTACGGCTGCGTAATGTACTGCGCATAACTGCCTACTCACACAGGCGGTCATGCACAGTACACCTTTGTTTGTATTTCCCGCACCATCTCTTAGCGATGACGCGGGTACCCGCAGCCCGTATACAATGTAGTTGCGTATGGGCTGCGGGTATATCCGCGACCATGGAGCACAATGGGCTCTATGTTGCCGATATCCGCAGTAAAATAGAACCGGCTGCGTTCTCTTTTCTGCGAGTGGATTACGCAATTCCGACCCGCTAATGTGAGCGGAATTGTGTAATCCAATGCGATTGATCTGCGTAATACCGTGGATCAGAAGCATGCAGAATCCGTAATTCCTATCCGGTCATGTGAGACCGGCCTAAGGTAGATCGCTACCTTTTTATCACGTGACCGGGGACCGCTCAACGAGGCCACCCGTCACTGCTCCAGGCTCTCTGTGACCGTTGGTTGCTGGGAGCAAGGAGATTTTAAGTTTCCTGGGCTCCCTGACTCCTGCGCATGTGTCCGGCTTTTTGCCGGCAATCGCATGTGCAGAATCCTGGAAGGTCCACGGAGGAAGATCGCGTCGGGATTCAAATACGCAGGCCTCCGGTAAAAAGTTTCATCTCCTCTCACCGATCGCATCAGTGAGGGGAGATAAAACTTCAAATTTTTTTTTTTACTTTTACGTGATCGGCATTATTGGATAATGGCTAACACGTGACCAGGAACCGCTCACCGCGGACCCCCATTAAATCTCCATGCTCTTGGCTACGTTTTGTAGCCAGGAGCAGGGAGAATTTCAATTATCCTGGCAATCCACAGCTTTTGCGCATGCGCCCGCCATTTTGGCGACGGGCGCGTGTGTAGAAGCTGTGGTAAGGTCCGCGGATAAATCTGGGGGCCTTAGGTACGTACTTTCATCCTCCCTCACGGATATGATCCATGAGGGGAGATGAAACGTACGCTTTTTAAACTTTTAAAAAATTTTTTTTACTTTTTTTTTTTTTTTTTTTACTTTTTTACACTTTTTTTCACTTTACATGATCACTGTCATCCATTGGATGACAGTGATCATGTCCCCGGTATAATCTCTCTGCTCCTAGCTACACATGGCAGCCAGGAGCAGAGGGATTTTAAATTCCCCGGGGCTCGAGCCCGTCTGTGCACACGCCCGATGTCAATCATCGGGCGCGCATGCGCAGACGGGGATTCGGGTCCCGGGACATTGGGACACCGCTGAGGACTGGGGGTGAGTATTTTCACCTTCCCTCATGGATCCGATCCATGAGGGGAGGTGAAACTGACTTTTTTAAAACTTTTTTTTAACTTTTTCGCGATCGCCGCTAACCATTGGATAACGGCGATCGCGGTACCGGGGACCGCTCACCGCAGTCCCCGCTGACATCTCCTGCCTCCCGGCTACCTACAGGAGCCGGGAGCCAAGAGATTTTAAATCTCCCGCGCCGCCGGGCCTTCTGCGCATGCGGCTGACGTAATGCCGCCTGGCGCGCATGCGCAGAAAACCGGCTTCGGGCCCCGGAGCGGGGAGCAGCGTGCCGGACCTGGGTGAGTAATTTCAGCTGCTCAGATGGATCCGATCCATCAGAGCAGCTGAATCTTTAGCTTTTGTGTACTTTTATTTACTTTTTTTGCGATCGGCGCTATCCATTGCATAGCGCCGATCGCAATGCCGGGGGGGTGTCCGAACAGCCCGGGATAACAGCTCCATGCTGTCAGCTACCTGCGGACACCGACAGCATGGAGCTGTCACGTCCACAGCCCGAGGGGCATTATTCTCTGCAGGAAGCATGTTTTTACGTCCTCAGAGAATAGAGCCCACTTCGGGAGGACGTAAAAACACTATGGGCTGGTCGTTAAGGGGTTAATGCAGGTGGGCTTCGGCCCACACTGCATGCCCCAGTCAGACTGGGGTTCTTTAGAAGTGGACACATGTAGTTACAACTCCGTGTGGACCGACAGCATGGGTGGCTCCCTGGAACCCACCGGCGGTACATAAATATATCCCATTGCAGTGCCCAGCACAGCTGAGGTAACGTCAGCTGTAATGCAGGTGGGCAAAAAATTAATTGGATTACACTGTAGGCGAGGGCCCCAAAAAATTGGTGTACCAACAGTACTAATGTACCTCAGAAAAATTGCCCATGCCCAACCAGGAGGGCAGGTGAAACCCATTAATCGCTTTGGTTAATGTGGCTTAATTGGTAACTAGGCCTGGAGGCAGCCCAGTAAAAATAAAAATTGGTTCAGGTGCAAGTTTCAACGCTTTAATGAGCATTGAAACGTATAAAAATTGTTTACAAAAATTATATGACTGAGCCTTGTGGGCCTAAGAAAAATTGCACGTTCGGCGTGATTATGTGAGGTTTCAGGAGGAGGAGGAGGAATATTATACACAGATTGATGAAGTAAAAATGTCCCCGTTTTTGATGGTGATAGAGAACGATGCTTCCATCCGCGGGTGCAGCCTACGTATTGCTTAGGTATCGTTGCTGTCCGCTGGTGAAGAAGAGAAGTCTGGGGAAATCCAGGCTTTGTTCATCTTGATGAGTGTAAGCCTGTCGGCACTGTCGGTTCACAGGCGGGTACGCTTATCCGTGATGATTCCCCCAGCCGCACTAAACACACTCTCTGACAAGACGCTAGCCGCAGGACAAGCAAGCACCTCCAGGGCATACAGCGCGAGTTCAGGCCACGTGTCCAGCTTCGACACCCAGTAGTTGTAGGGGGCAGAGGCGTCACTGAGGACGGTCGTGCGATCGGCTACGTACTCCCTCACCATCCTTTTACAGTGCGCTCCCGCCAACTCAGCCTTGACTGGGGAGCGGTGACACAGTCTTGATGGGGAGCCATAAAGCTGGCAAAGGCCGTGGAGAATGTTCCCCTGCCTGTGCAGTACATGCTGCCTGATCTCTGCGCCTCCCCTGCTACCTGGCCCTCGGAACTGCGCCTTATGCCACTAGCGCTGTCGGAAGAGAAGTTTACCATCCAGTTTGTCCACCAGCGCCCTGTGGTATAGCATCATTCTCGAACCCCTTTCCTCTTCGGGAATGAGAGTGGAAAGGTTCTCCTTATACCGTGGGTCGAGCAGTGTGTACACCCAGTAATCCGTAGTGGCCAGAATGCGTGTAACGCGAGGGTCACGAGAAAGGCATCCTAACATGGTCAGCCATGTGTGCCAGGGTACCTGTACGCAACACATGGCTGTCCTCACTAGGAAGATCACTTTCAGGATCCTCCTCCTCCTCCGGCCATACACGCTGAAAGGATGACAGGCAAGCAGCATGGGTACCCTCGGCAGTGGGCCAAGCTGTCTCTTCCCCCTCCTCCTCATGCTCCTCCTTCTCCTCCTCAACACGCTGAGATATAGACAGGAGGGTGCTCTGACTATCCAGCGACATACTGTCTTCCCCCGCCTCCGTTTCAGAGCGCAAAGCGTCTGCCTTTATGCTTTGCAGGGAACTTCTCAAGAGGCATAGCAGAGGAATGGTGACGCTAATGATTGCAGCATCCCCGCTCACCAACTGGGTAGACTCCTCAAAGTTTCCAAGGACCTGGCAGATGTCTGCCAACCAGGCCCACTCTTCTGTAAAGAATTGAGGAGGCTGACTCCCACTACGCCGCCCATGTTGGAGTTGGTATTCCACTATAGCTCTACGCTGCTCATAGAGCCTGGCCAACATGTGGAGCGTAGAGTTCCACCGTGTGGGCACGTCGCACAGCAGTCGGTGCACTGGCAGATTAAACCGATGTTGCAGGGTCCGCAGGGTGGCAGCGTCCGTCTTGGAGTTGCAGAAATGTGCGCTCACCCGGCGCACCTTTCCGAGCAGGTATGACAAGTGTGGGTAGCTTTTCAGAAAGCGCTGAACCACCAAATTAAAGACATGGGCCAGGCATGGCACGTGCGTGAGGCTGCCGAGCTGCAGAGCCGCCACCAGGTTACGGCCGTTGTCACACACGACCATGGCCGGTTGGAGGCTCAGCGGCGCAAGCCAGCGGTCGGTCTGCTCTGTCAGACCCTGCAGCAGTTCGTGGGCCGTGTGCCTCTTCTCTCCTAAGCTGAGTAGTTTCAGCACGGCCTGCTGACGCTTGCCCACCGCTGTGCTGCCACGCCGCGCGACACCGACTGCTGGCGACGTGCTGCTGCTGCTGACACATCTTGATTGCGAGACAGAGGTTGCGTAGGAGGAGGAGGGTGGTTTAGTGGAGGAAGCTTACACCGCCGCAGATACCAGCACCAAGCTGGGGCCCGCAATTCTGGGGGTGGGAAGGACGTGAGCGGTCCCAGGCTCTAACTCTGTCCCAGCCTCCACTAAATTCACCCAATGTGCCGTCAGGGAGATATAGTGGCCCTGCCCGCCTGTGCTTGTCCACGTGTCCGTTGTTAAGTGGACCTTGGCAGTAACCACGTTGGTGAGGGCGCGTACAATGTTGCGGGAGACGTGGTCGTGCAGGGCTGGGACGGCACATCGGGAAAAGTAGTGGCAACTGGGAACCGAGTAGCGCGGGGCCGCCGCCGCCATCATGCTTTTGAAAGCCTCCGTTTCCACAAGCCTTTACGGCAGCATCTCCAGGCTGATCAATTTGGCAATGTGCACGTTTAACGCTTGAGCGTGCGGGTGCGTGGCGGCGTACTTGCGCTCAAACAGTGGCGCTAGCGACGTCTGGACGCTGCGCTGAGAGACATTGCTGGATGGGGCCGAGGACAGCGGAGGTGAGGGTGTGGGTGCAGGCCAGGAGACGGTAGCGCCTGTGTCCTGAGAGGGGGGTTGGATCTCAGTGGCAGGTTGGGGCACAGGGGGAGAGGCAGTGGTGCAAACCGGAGGCGGTGAACGGCCTTCGTCCCCCCTTGTAGGGTGCTTGGCCATCATTTGCCTGCGCATGCTGGTGGTGGTGGCTCCCCAGCTGATCTTGGCGCGACAAAGGTTGCACACCACTGTTCGTCGGTCGTCAGGCGTCTCTGTGAAAAACTGCCACACCGTAGAGCACCTTGACCTCTGCAGGGTGGCATGGCGCGAGGGGGCGCTTTGGGAAACAGTTGGTGGATTATTCGGTCTGGCCCTGCCTCTACCCCTGGCCACCGCACTGGCTCAGCCTGTGCCCACACCCTGACTTGGGCCTCCGCGTCCTCGCCCGCGTCCACGTCCTCTAGGCCTACCCCTACCTCTCAGCATGCTGTATTACCAGTAGTGCAGAAACAGAACGCTGTAATTAAATGTGCCACTTATTGGCCTGTGGTTGGAGGCTGACTTCGTTTACGGAATGCACAGCAGAGCCAGGAAATAATTTTGCGCAAGCCTGCTGTAACACTTAGCTGGCTGCGTATGAATTAGGAGGACAACTACCCCCAGCACAGACCCAGTACACTGAGGACAGTCACAGGCAGCCCAAATAGATTTTTTTTCCCAAATGTTTTTGGAAAGGCCCACTGCCTATATTCAATAAATATGTCTTCTGTCCCTGCCTCACCACCACTACTGGCCCTGGACTATGTATAATTACTGCAGGGCGCAATGCTCTGCACGGCCGAGATACAAAAAAAAAAAAAATGTGCAACACTGCAAAAAGCAGCCTCCACACTACTGCACACGGTTAGATGTGGCCCTAAGAAGAACCGTTGGGGTTCTTGAAGCCTAAAATACTCCTAACGCTCTCCCTATCGCAGCTCCGGCACCAGCAGCACTGTCCCTGATCTTTGTCAGAACGCATCTGTGGCGAGCCGCGGGAGGGGCCGATTTATATACTCGGGTGACACCTGATCTCGCCAGCCACTCACTGCAGGGGGGTGGTATAGGGCTTGAACGTCGCAGGGGGAAGTTGTAATGCCTTCCCTGTCTTTCTATTGGCCAGAAAAGCACGCTAACGTCTCAGAGATGAAAGTGAAAGTAACTCGAACATCGCGTGGTACTCGTCACGAGTAACGAGCATCTCGAACACGCTAATACTCGAACGAGTATCAAGCTCGGACGAGTATGTTCGCTCATCTCTAATTCTAACCCTTCACATAAACTGCAAATAATTAATGTGTACAGTCATGATCTGAGTGCTAATGAAACTGGGGTATTGGAAAGGGGCCTGTCCTTCGTCCAGACGACCCGGTACCAGCCGTTCATCTGGGCGAAGGACATCTCCCTCTTCACCAGAAAGTTAAGATGGAAAAAGCACTTTATTGCCAAAGATAAGAAATTGGCAGAGGAATTTGGCCTAACTACACAGGATATTCTAGGTTTACATGCTCTACAAAGTCTGGATAACGAAGAAAATAATGATTACCAGCATACTACTTTGAAACGACCAAATAGGTCTAACCCCCCACAAATACATTGTCCGGAAATTGATATTTTCGAGAAGATGGTACTTCGTAAACTTAGGGAACTCAAACCAAAGAGATATAAATCAGGGAATATGACTGGACCGGAGTTGCAAGCTTTGGAAGCTTTGGAAAATAATAAGATCATAATTAAAATGTCTGATAAGGGCGGCAATATAGTAATATTGGATAAAGAAAAATATGAAAAAATGTGCCTAGCGATACTACAGGATAGAGACACCTATGCGACTCTAAAAATTGATCCCACGATAGTCTACCAAGAAGCACGGAAAAAACTTCTACTAAAAGCAAAGGAAATTAAGTGCATAAATGATAATGAATTTAAGTTTATAACATCTGATTGCCCGAGGATAGCAACATTCTATGCACTACCAAAAGTGCACAAAGGGCTGTATCCTTTAAAAGGACGCCCGATTGTTTCGGGGATAAACAATTTTACACAAAATGCAAGCTGTTATGTTGACGAAATCCTGAGGCCCTTCGTGACGGCATTACCCTCTCACGTGCGAGATTCAATGGACCTCCTAAGGCAGCTAGAGGGGATTTCTGTCAACCCTGGCACACTCCTTGCCACCCTTGATGTGGAAGCCCTATATAGTTCTATTCCACACCAGGGTGGTTTAGCTGCTATTCGTCATTATTTATCCCAAAGAGGCTCTCAGTATCACCATCACAACCAGTTCGTGATTGGTTTCCTTGAATTTGTGTTAACTCACAATTTTTTCATTTTTAACTCTGAGTACTTCCACCAGCTCAGAGGTATAGCGATGGGGACGGCATGTGCCCCATCGTACACAAATTTGTACCTGGGCTGGTGGGAGGAAAGAGTTATTTTTGCCGAAGAAAACATCAAGTGGTCACAATATATTTTAAATTGGATGCGCTTTATTCACGATATCCTGATTCTCTGGACTGGCACGCCTGACAAATTTATGAATTTTGTGTCCGCCATTAATCAAAACAACTTGAACCTCAAATTCACGTCAGAAATCAGTTCTACGTGGATTGTATTTCTTAACGTTAGAATTAAGTTACAAGACGACGGATGCATCTCCTCAGAATTTTTTCGTAAGCCTACTAAAACAAACAATTTGCTTTTATGGGACAGTTACCATCCTTATGCGCTCTGAAAAGAAATACCGAAATGTCAATTCCTAAGAACACAGAGAAATTGCTCTGAAGAAACATCCTTTAAAGTGAAAGTTTGAAATTACGAAAAAGATTCATGGACAGAAAATACCCAGTAGAAATCCTGGATGAAGCCCTGAGCAATGCCAGGGAACAAAATCGAACAGAGCTATTAAACCCAAAAGAAAGAACAAACAGCTACGAACTGAAGATCATAGGCACCTATGACACCAGCCATTCAGACGTCAGGCGAATTGTGAACAAATACTGGGACATCCTAAGGGATGATAGAGATCTAGTACAGGTAATTCCAAAATCTCCCAGTAAAACGTATAGGAGAGGGCGAAACATTTGTGACCGCTTGGTAAAAAGTCACTACAACCCAGAATTGACATTAAAAAAATGTCTGCGAAGTGCAAAACCAAAAGGTACATATACTTGCGCCAAATGCACCACATGCCCCTACATCCAAAGAGGTGACACATTCATCGCGGCAACAAATGAGAAACCATATTCAATCCGCGATTTCATAAACTGTCAAACGATGAATGTCGTACATTTGATAACTTGCCCATGTCCACTGCAATAAGTGGGCAAAACAAAACAACAACTAAGGAGACGCATATTGGCCCACATAGGGAATATACGCCGAAAGAAAAATACATCATTGGCCAATCACGTGTGGGAAAAACACAATGGGGATTCTGAGAGTACAGGGCATCGAGTTAGTTAAACTAGACAACAGGAAAGGAGACATCGATCCATTGCTGCTTCAAAAGGAAGCATCGTGGATATATAGATTAGACACGGTCCATCCGAAGGGAATCAATGAAAATGTATTATTTAATTGTTTTCTTTGAATATACCCTGCAAGACAATCACCTCATGTACTCCCCAATAAAGAAAGCGTTATGAGTGATGCTGACAGTAGGGGATAATTCAATAAAGTATAAATACACTTACTATTGTTTTCAATCTGTTGAACACCCTGAAATTTAGTCAGCTACAGTATACTCTGCATATGACCTTTCACGACATAATATAGAAAATTATAACCTCAGTATATAAACATATTCCCAACTTCCTAAAATGTGCATAAAGATCGCCCATAAATATCTCCTAGTAGGAATTATAATGAATAAATGATTTACATACTGGAGTACATCCTTTTTGCTAAGTGATAAAGGAAAATAATCTCATACCATTATTGCCAGTTTCCAAATGGCACCCTGTCCCCAATCTCCAGTCATGTGACCGGGTCACAAGGGCAGGTAGACTCCGATCACGTGACCGCTGTGGAGGAAGGGGTGGAGAAGTTAACCCTGCCCTATGTGCTACCATGGTAACAGTAAACTACAGCAGCATTCACTGAGATGAATAATGACACGCGGTGGATATAAGGCGACCCAGCTTACATTTATAGCAGTAATTTATTGCACTTTAACCCATATAACCCAAACTGGGGGCATAATAAGTGGCAATTAGTTGGCAAAAGGATTGTTGTGAAACACATGTAAATTGCAGGAGAACCTATGATTGGACAATGAGCATTAAGCCCAACCCATGGGTGGTCTTGAGGTAGCTATATAAAGCCTGAGAATGCATGGGAGCCTCATATATATACTCTAGCCTACCACCAAGGCTATGACCTAGCGTCTTTTTCTTTAACCTTCTATCTGTTTGCTTATGGGGAGAACCTTTGCTGGAAAAGGGGACAATATGTTCTATACAGCCGGCAAAATCTACTACTGTTTAGTAAAGTGTGAATTATGTAGCCTCATATATTTAGCCATAGTTATCTGAGATTGTGCTTTACCCCAATGTAGGGACCTGCATCATAAAGCCAGTCAATGAAAGATATATGCTAATAATTCACACAGAACATCCTCTTGCAACTACCTTTGAGGGGATTATTCACCATCCTGCCATGTGGCTTTATTCTCTGGTTACATGAACCACTCTGCTGAGGATTCCCTGATTTCAACATGTTAGGGCAGGGATATTATTTTATTAAGAAACGACTTCTGCAATAGGCATAGTGAAACTTCTTGATACCTCCTATTGCATATTATCCCCTCTGAGGAATCCATATGAACAAGGTTACACTGCAGCAACAAATTAATACGAAGCTCACACAAAAACCAGAGGAACTAACACCTATTAATGGGAGATATGGGTGAACTGAGTGGTTTAAGAGATAAAATCCACAAATATGTCCTAGGTTTCACCAGTTGGAGTCCTACACGAAATTAGTTTATCCATGGTCCACATTTACATTATATAAACCCCCTCCTCCTGTAAGAAAGAGACGAGCCATATTACCAAATTAGGCATTATACCACTCCCAATAACATTTAAGCGACTAAGTGAAATATTGGGCATGATCCATCTTATGGTCGATTGAGCAAAACGACTTATATGTGTCGATTAGAAATATATTCTGTGTTTATTTTCTAAACTCGTCTTTAAGGGAATAAATATACTTCCTGATGAACTGCAACTAGCGGGGATATGCATAGAAGGTATATATGAAGTTTGATACGAAATACAGAAGATTATATATGAATTGAGACACGAAGTACAGAAACTGTCGTTTCGTGAGACAATAAGCTATATCAGTAGCACCCATGGGAGAATAGTGGCAGTTATCTATGAAGGATAAAATCTACTTCTTCTTGAAAAAGAAAATCCACTATCCACGTTCATGAAGAATTGATATAAGTGATGGGAGGTTACCCTATCGCTTAATAATCAGTAGCCAGTAGAACTTTCCCGGAAGTGGGATGTTGGAAAATAATGGATCTTGCTCCACTAATATAAATCAGGGTGGCCTACTGATTACAGTTTTTTCTCCTCATGCATTGAATGGGGGAATAACATCACCACATAGTCCTGGAGGGCTGCAAATGTTTGTTTGTTTTTTGGTGTGCCATATGGGTTGTATTTTAATGAATTACAATAAAATTTAGCTTTAATTATTTAATCTATACTGTGAAGGGTAAATGATAACTTAGGCCCACAAAGCTATTTTAGAAAACACAGGTGTCATGTCTTTGGAAATTCTAATTAACTACTTATTGTTATTTCCTGACCATGTCAATCAAAAGCTAACAGATGTGAATCACATGGTATGGTAAAATCCCAATGTTATGTGATCCTCAAATTCTCTGTGCATGCTCAATAGCTCATTTACTGTTAATAAAGACTATAAATGATGCTCCTTGTTACATTAGAATCTGGAGTGCTTTTGAGTACACCATGTTTCTGTGTGAGATTATTAACTCCTTCCCATATTGCTGTAGGCTCTATGCAGAATGATCCCAGATGGATGACCGGTCTTAGTTGATAGTAATTTATTAACTTTGACATTCAGCGACTTTGAAAAGGGGCAAATTGTGATACCTAGTCAATAGTATCAGAGCATTTCCAAAACATCAGGTCTTGTGAGCCGTTACCAGTATAAACCCACAGTTAGTACCCACCAAAAGTGGTCCAAGAAAGACCGACTGGTGAACTGGCAACAGGTTCATGGGCATTCAAGGCCTGCTCTTGACTGTAGGAAACAAAGGATACAACCTTTGGTCCGATCCTACTGTTGCCTAAATTGCTGAAGAAGTTCTGTAATGTTCATCTCTATAATAGAAATATATCAGAACACATAGTGCATTACAATTTTGCTGCTTGGCAATGCTGACCCCTACACGCTGCCCAATGCGCAAGTGGATATCACAACTGGACCATAGAGCAATAGAAGAAGATTGCCTGGTCTGAATCAGGTTTCCTTTAATGTCCTATTTGTTTTATTACACATTTTAATAGTACATACTTATTCTGCAGCACTGTACATCACCTGATGTCCCAATTGGGGTTCAAAGGGGGTTAGACAGCACTCGCCAACACAACCATGGAACATTAATAGTTGCCATAACAGGCATAGGAGTAAAATAGGCCTCCAGATACAACAGCTGTTTTTTTTATCAGACTGAGTCTTCAGCATCTAATAAATGATCTGCACTCAACTTATTGTACTGCAGAACTTCGATTTGCTAGGTCCTTGGCGCCTACCGTCCAGAGACTCAGTGTGTAAATACCAGAGGGAAGAAACAGAACCTCAAATAACATGTGTTTAGTACATATCGTTGACATTCAAATTTCAGAAATTATATCCAAATTGTAGCTTTTGCTTAGCTATGTTTCGGGAAAAAATCCTTCCTCAGACAATAATGCATGCTGTCTTGTGTCTGGTCAAAATACAACCAATATTACTAGGAGGGGCCAAAAAGGGAGCACTATTACTAAACAGGGTGACAAAAGGTGCACCCTTTCTAAGTGGGGCTTGAGATTGGCAAAATTACTAAAAGGAGAAATGAAAAGAGTACTATTACTAATTAGGGCTCCAGAGGAGGCAAATTATTGCCTTGTAGGATCACAGAGGTTCTATTACTTTGTGGAGGCATAGAGGAGGTGTTATTACTATGTGGAGCACTGAGAGGAGGTGGTTGTGGCAGGATGGGGAGAGTGTGTATAAATAAATCATAGCTGGAAAAAGTGTTCAAGGCAGTCTGGGCCCAGATAGATAAGAAAAAGGGAAGCAGAGGACTCTAATTCAAAAAGATATCACCTGTGATCAGTGATCTGTGACTGCACTATAATCACTACCCCTAGAACATGTATCTGATTATTATCTGAATTTTTTAGAGGCATACTACAGCTAAGCAACTGTATATAAGCCCCTTCTGTTTTTATAATAGTAAGTCTTATGAGCCTAGTTCTGGTGCTGTGTTTATGTTATCAGCTGGATTCTGTTGCCACATATATAAATGAAGACCTTGGTTCTGGTGCTATATTTTTGTTATGAGCTTGGTTTAGGTGTGATAATTATGCAATAAGCTTGGTTCTGGTACTGTATGTATGTTATGCCAGATAGAAGTACCGTAAAGAGGCAATATTACCATGTGGGAGCTGAAAGAAAATTTGGTGGGATTGGCTGGATGTTAGAGATGTGGCTTACTGTTAAAAAAAATTGTTGCAGTGTCCTGCATATACTGCATGTATTGTGTCACGAGTAGAGATGAGCGACCGTGCTCGCCCACGCCCCTTTTTCGCCCGAATACCGCGATTTCCGAGTACTTCCGTACTCGGGTGAAAAAATTCGGGGAGCGCCGTGGCGGCACGGGGGGTAGCAGTGGGGAGTGGGGGGGAGAGGGAGAGAGAGAGGGCTCCCCCCTGTTCCCCGCTGCTACCCCCCGCACCGCCACGCCTCTCCCCGCCCCCCGGCGCCCCCCGAATCTTTTCACCCGAGTACTGAAGTACTCGAAAATGGCGGTACTCGGGTGCGCAAGTACTCGAAACGAGTACGTTCGCTCATCTCTAGTCACGAGTTTGGCCTTCGGGTGGAGAAATGTATAGCTACAGCTCTGATCAAGACAAACAAGATTCTGGCATGCTATATGAGATGTAAGTTCAAAGAACAGGTAGACAATATAAACTTTGATTAGACAGCTTAAATGTGCACCAAATTTTGCACTGTGGCTGATACTGCAGCTCACAGAACGTTACACACTGTTGCCTAATTTTACACCACCAACTGGTTGCCTTGCATTGCTCCAAAATGTAAGTGTGATTTTGGCACATATTGCTGCATTTAAAGGGGTTCTGTCAGCAAAATAAAAAAAAATTATACTCACCTGCATCCTGCCCAGGCATCCCTTTAAGTCTAACCTGTGGAAAGAGAAATGTTAAAAAAACAAAGCATACTCGCGTAATCTCATTGTACTTGGTCCCTCCGTTGCTTAGGTGCGGCATGCATATGCGCACTCTCGCCGACCTGGCCACGCCTAACCTCTGCCATCCACAGAGAGTTGACAGCGAGTGCGCAAGCGTGCCGAGAAGGGGGACGCATGCACACTCGCCGTCGACTCTCCGAGGACAGCAGAGGTTAGACGCGGCCAGACTAATCAGGGGGCAACGAGTCACTTGTGACACTTCGACCACTGACCCAGCCGGCAGGACTTGCCGTCCGTCTGTGAGGGTATATATATATATTGCCATATGTGTTTTTTATGGTTTTATACCTATATGCAAGTTTTATTCAATTCCAAATGAGAAAAAACTTTAATACTTCGCCTTACATCAGATATGCCAGGGTTTTGCAAGAGATGTCCTAGAAGTTCAGAGAAGATACCGAACCAGACGCAAGGACGCATGTACTTGGCCGATTTCCCAGAAGCGCTGGAACAAGATATCAAGATGTTCAAATGTACATGACCGTTATATGATTTTCACTGTCTAAGGCGGAAATCCGGACTGCCCATATATGGTTATGAGCCCATCACCCCCTAGTGGTGAGAGGGCAGAGGGTATAAGATCTCATGTAATCTGTAATAAAGAGCGCAGTTTTTTCTCCCGTGTGAGGAATGATACCAGATCCCTGTGTGGTGTCTCTTCTTACCGCCGGCAGCGGGGCAAGTGGGGTGGGCCCGATTGGTGTTGCACTTAGAATTTTAACCCTCATAAATGGCGCCCGAACGTGCGGCGGTAAAATCGGAGCTTACAGCGCAATTCACCCGGATCCACGCTACTGAGAAACCGTCCTACTGCAAACCGAGCCTGATCAACTCACTTAGAACTCCAGGTAAGACAAACATATATTTATGTTGTGTTTTACGCTGAGAGTCTTGCAGCAGGACTGACTATCTGTGGTTTGTGACCGGACGGGTTGGGTTAAGAGTTCTACACGGTAACTCGTGTGGGCTCCGGGTTTGCCGTCATGGACCACTGACCGTGATATGCGCACCAATGGCTCACCCAGAAACTAGTCTGTAGTTTATTTGTACTTTGAAGTCCGTAGCGTTTTAGCGATAGTGGAGATTGTTTGTTGTATCTGCAGAATTTTTTTTTCTCTTACTTTTCATTTGATCTCACAAGAGAAGGGACCCTCAGGTTAGTTTAGTTAGTTGTTAATGGTTTAGCAGAGAGGGATGCATTTTGTGAGATGTCTCATAGAAAGAAGGGACTCTCGGTCGGTTTGCCTTATATATGGGGCTAGCGATTTGATTTCAGAGAGATGCATTTTTATGGGACTGGTTCCATAAGGAGAAGGGACCCTCGGTTGTCTGCCGGTATATAAGGGGCTGACAATTTGAAAATTAAGAGGGATGCATTCTATGGAGCGTGTTATTTTTTGTTGTTTTTGTTGTAATATGCGTAAGACCTTATTAAAGAAGATAGAGCCCCTCAAGGGCTGCCGCCGTGTGGATGAATCTGTAAAATGTAAGAAAACTCTAATGAAAATGTGTGACACCGACCCTACGGCAGATTACAAAATGGTGTCTGGGAGGAGGTCTTTAGGACCGAGAGGTGCCTTGGAAGACCAAGGTTTGCTAGGAGCAGAGAGAGAGACAGTCAGAGAAAGTTACGTATGTACACATTATTTGTTTAAGAAAGTGTCCGTAAGTGAAATGTTGAAAAGTACAGTAAGTGATCAAGAGGGCGTCAGGAGAGTGTCTATTGAAGGTTATATTGGCAGTTAGGTAGGGGAGAAAAGTGATGAAGTAACAAGCAAGTCGATAAGAACGTTACAATGCATGTGATTGGTTGGCAAAGAGAGATGGAAATGTGTATAATACAAGATAGATAATAGATAATATGTATAATCCATACTAGGTGGATATATGTGTGTATATATATATATACTGTATGTGCAAATAGTTAGCTGAGATTGCGTGTAGGGGAGAAGAGGTTGTTGACATATAGCTGCGAACTTGTGTTCAGTCTCCAAGGTCGGAAGATAACAGCGAGAGAGAAAATTCAATAACATCCTTGGTTAATATCTTTGCTTGCTTGCAATGAATTGAAATGAATTTAATTAGTAGTTATACTGTCTTAGTAGGCAGGGAAATATAGTAATTTCTAATGTATATTCTTACTTATACAGGGGTTGAAAATGAATGTTGCAAGGTCCCAGCATATGTGTTAATTATGATTTCAAAATGTTTTTCAATAGTTTAAGCTAAAACAAATCAGTTTGTGTTTCATAGTCGCGGAGAGATAAGAGATTTGTTTTGAAAAAGTGGGGGCTTTCAGAATTCACTCCAAAGTCAGGGTCACAGAAACTAAATACTTCAGTGTTTAATACAGCATATAATAGCTTCAGTAGATAAGAAATATGGAATATTTCAGTCACTCAGCAAACTTTTTCACATAATTTGTCAAAGATAGCGCTCATTCACAATCTCATCTCAATAGAATTATGTACTTTATAAAATTAAAAGCACTCACCTCAGTGTTTTTCAGCTGATGTATGTATGTTTGTCAAACTTTTTTTTGTCCGTGCATCTGTGTGTACTGGTACGCCTTCAATAGGGGGTGACGGAGCAGACTTGAGCGCATGGATGGATGTGAGTTAGTGACCCGTGTTTGAGCTGTGGTGGAATGTGTGATGTGGAAATTGACTGGGGGTAAAAGTCCTACCCCATGCATGGGACTTTGCTTGGTTGAGATGTGGACGTGTAGACGGTTAAGCTGAAATTAAGTTGAGAAGACGGACGCAGTGTGCCAATATCGAAGGGGTGGAGCTAGATGATGTAATAGTACGTAATAATGTTTCATCCCTCCTGCACAAGGGAGGGGGGAGAATTTTGAGCAGCTAGTTTTTTCCTGTTTTGTTTTTTTTTCTCCTGTGTCAGATTTTGATAAGAAATTGCAGGCAGGAACAGACTAATAATGAATTCACTTAAAGGGATATCACATTTCAAATATTAGTAGAGGTTTTGTAGATTATTCTTCCCCGGTGTAACTCATGTTTCTGTTATAGGTGTTAACATTTTACAGGCCTTATCTGCTTCCATCAAATCTTTTTACAATGTTATAATAACTTAAACCCGGCTACTATTCTTCCAATTGCGTACCCTGGTTTAAAGGGGGGGAGGAGAAGGCATAGGTGAGCTAGGTATTGCAAGTCAGCCATTTTAGGTATTGCAAATCAGCCATTTTTAAATTTTTTTGCAAGTCATTTTTAAATTTTTTTAATTTTTTTTTGCAACAAGGTTCTGATCTATTTGAAATAGAATATCAGCCTGATTGTCTAGCAGTGATGCAACAAGAAAATTTAAGTTTAAAAAGTTACTGAAGCCCTTGTTAATAATGCATATTTTGAGTTGTTTTTTATAGATGGTACCAAGGGTGATTGACGACTCCACACTGGATATACAGTGGTTGCACAACAAGATGTCCTAAAAGCAGAATGTCTCCGCATGTCGCAGTACAAGAAGCGGAATTAAAAGCACTCACGGAGGCGTGTAGAGTGGAGGAAGGTAAGACGGCAAACATTTACACTGACTTCCGGTATGCATTTGGCATAGCTCATGATTACGGCCCAACATGGAAGGCCAGACAGTTTTTTACCACAGCAGGACAGCCAATTAAGAATGATGCAATGGTGCAGAGTCTCATGGAGACCCTACTTCTACCTGACAAAGTGGAAAGCTCACACCAATTCCTACACCGGAGAAGCAAGAGGCAACGCCATCACAGGCCACACAGCAAAAGCAGCGGCCCTCAAGCCGTGGAAGAACAGAAGAAAAGAAGAATTTGATAATAATTTTGGACTTTGATTTGAACTTGGACTTTGATAAAAACATTGGACTTTGATATGCTAAAGACTACAGTTAAGAAAAAGACAAATGGACTAAAAAGGGACGGCGTATGGTGAACAGTCAACAGAACTTGCTTACCATAGTCCCTGTGCCTCATGATGGCCCAGCTGACGCACGAAAAGACGCACCTCTTAAAGCAGTAATGATGACGACGCTTGAACAAGGACGGGTGGATCCTTGGTTTTCTGTAGCTGCTGCATCATTTGTCCAGTTTTGCATGATCTTTGCCGTAAAGCAACAGGGCAGAAGTAAATTTGCCACATCACACTTGCCTAGACCACTCTACCCATTTCAGGGATTGCAAATTGGCTACACTCAGCTCCTACTTGTTGGGAAGCATGAATATGTGCTTGTTGATGTTAATGTTTTTCAGGTTGGAGACCTACCCTGTTACCAAAGTAAATAAGCAGGTAATCGCACAGAAGCTCATGAATGAGGTAATCCGCAGATATGGGGTACCGGAAGTGATTGAGTCAAACAAAGGTACACACTTCACAGGTGAAATAATGCAACACATCATGTCTGTTTTTGGGTATATTCCAGGTTTTTCACACACCCTACCATCCGCGGAGTAGTGGGAAAGTAGATACAAAAGGCAATGAAGAAAATGGTAAAATTTTGAATTGAGTGTTTTCCATTAGTTTTTCTTTTTTCCAGGAGGATACATGCCACAGTAGCAGAGTTTGGGGAATGATTTTCTTGTTAATGTTGTCATAGGCTCCTCCAAGGAATTGTTAGTAATGTATTCTGTAGTCTCTGCTTTTCTCCCAGGTCCTACAGATGAGTGTCACAATCTGAAACCAGGTGACAGGGTCTATGTAAAAAAGTTTGAGCGAGAAACCCGGTTTGAATGTCCTTACCAGATGTTGCTCACCACGCCAACTGCAGTCAAGCTCGAAGGAAAACCCACTTGGATCCACACTTCGCACTGAAAAAACTAATGATCCTGTATATCCTTTACATGCTATAATGTGGTACAATTCCTCTAACACACACCTTTGACTACTGTACACTAGCCCCTGTTTCAGAACAAATTAATACAATTAAATGTGCAATATGAAGAGTACACTGAGGATGAGAATCTAACACTGCATCGTGCTAAGAGAGACATTGACGCTCCAGGTGGTAACTTTGACCCACATGTACACATAGACACAATAGGAGTGCCAAGGGGGGTGCGAGATGAATTTAATTCTAGAGATCAGGTTAAAGCAGGTTTTGAGTCCTTATTTGCTATTATCACTGTTAATAATAATGTAGATTGGATGAATTATATCTATTACAATCAGCAGAGGTTTGTAAACTACACCAGAGATGCTTTTGCAAGGGTTAATTGACCGGTTGGGGCCCACTGCATCCATGGCGTTCCAAAATAGAGTAGCCCTGGATATGATTTTAGCAGAAAGAGGTTGGGTATGTAATTTTCTGTATGTGTATTATCTCTTTGATCAAAGAGTATGAGTAAGGGACTGGATAATGTGACCAAAATTTCCCTTGTTTGAAAAAGATGAAGAGCCAGTTCCGATAATGCCAACCAGGTACGTTACCAGAAGAATGGAGAGATGGACTAGTACTGTGTTTGCCTCAGTCTCATAAGATGGACTGTCAGTGGACTTCCCATTTGCCTAGGGAAAGTGCAGAAGACCTTAGGTTCCGGCGAGGGCACACCCTGTGGGGTGTTAACTTGTACAGATAGAGGGTATGGAGGCCCGGAAATAAGCCCAGGGAATCCATGGCCTCCTTCTGAGGTGAGGTAGGGATCCCTCCCTTTTAGGAGTAGGGACTTACGGGCAGTGGAGAAACCCTGACGCAAGGGAGAGACGACCGAGGAAGAGTGCAAGGTCTGATGCTTGATCTCCATATTAAGTTTTTTAGGGGGGTTTGTGAGGGTATATATATATATTGCCATGTGTGTTTTTTATGGTTTTATACCTATATGCAAGTTTTATTCAATTCCAAATGAGAAAAAACTTTAATACTTCGCCTTACATCAGATATGCCAAGGTTTTGCAAGAGATGTCCTAGAAGTTCAGAGAAGATACCGAACCAGACGCAAGGACGCATGTACTTGGCCGATTTCCCAGAAGCGCTGGAACAAGATATCAAGATGTTCAAATGTACATGACTGTTATATGATTTTCACTGTCTAAGGCGGAAATTCGGACTGCCCATATATGGTTATGAGCCCATCACCCCCTAGTGGTGAGAGGGCAGAGGGTATAAGATCTCATGTAATCTGTAATAAAGAGCGCAGTTTTTTCTCCCGTGTGAGGAATGATACCAGATCCCTGTGTGGTGTCTCTTCTTACCGCCGGCAGCGGGGCAAGTGGGGTGGGCCCAATTGGTGTTGCACTTAGAATTTTAACCCTCATACGTCAGTGGTCAGAGCAGGGTCGGAAGCTGGAACTTTGCCAGCTTCTGTCCTGCGATCGGACGGCTGCCGGAGGGAGAGAAGAAGAGTAGCAGGTTCCCGGTGACCGTCCCCGTAAGGCACAGGTGAGTATGATTTTTTTTTAAATTCCTAACAGAACCCCTTTAGCCATGTTCCGTTGTTGAGAGAGTTGCAGAAAGTGTCTATAACAAGTATAAATGGGATATAAAACATGTGCAACAGTTTTTGCCACAAATGAAGCCTGAATTCAGTCAAAAGTAGCTCAGTAAGTCCCCTGAAATGTGTTCTTTATTTTTTAAAGGAAAAAAACATAGAAATCTCGGGTCCATGGCCATGAAAAACCCCAGATCTCCATTCTATTGAGAACATGTGGTCAATCCTCAAAAAGTGGGTGGACAAACAAAAACACAAAAATTGTAATAAACTCCAAGCACGGATTAGGAAAAAATGGGTTATCATCAGTCAGGAATTGACCTAGAAGCGGATATCCATAGTGCCATGGCAAATTGCAGAGGTCTTGAAAAATAAGGGTCAACATTGTAAATATTGAGTCAACTGGCGTAACTATAGAGGATGCAGGGGATGCGGTTGCACCCGGGCCCAGGAGCCTTAGGGGACCCATAAGGCCTCTCTTCTTCATATAGGGAACCCAGTATTATGAAAAAAGCATTATTATAGTTGGGGGCCCTGTTACAAGTTTTGCATTAGGGCCCAGGAGCTTCAAGTTCCGCCTCTGATTGAGTCTCTGCTTAAACTTGATGTATTTGTCAATAAAAGTTTATAATCTTATGAAATGTTTATAAGGCCTCCTTCACACGGGCGACACTGCATCGCTGCGAGAAAATCGCAGCGATATCGCATCGCTGCACTGTATATCGCTGCGATTTTCTCGCAGCAATACCGCGATTTTGTAGCGCTACAAAGTTGCATGTGATGCTACAAAATCATGCGACTTTGTAGCATCTGCTACTGTCAAAGTTGCATCGCATCGCATGCAAACCGCGTTTTTGTGCGATGCGATGCAACAGAGAGGAAGGCTCCATAGAGAAACATGGGCTACAAAACCTAGCGTGTCGCGGGCATATCGCCGGACCAGCGAGGTTTGTGTGTCGTTTTGTAGCATGCTACGAAACATCTCATGTGTGAAGGAACCCATAGGAAACCATGGGTTTCTCATACATGCGATTTGTAGCATCGTAGCATATGCAATTGTGCACGCTTCAGCGCAACATATTTGCACTATGAACGATGTAGATTTGCGCACTTATTGGCACCTTTTAATGTCTTTTTTGCGTATGCAGGACATGGATTTTGCGCACAGGACATTACCATTCATTAAAAGGCTATTTAGCCTAATGAAGTACAGCTGTCTTTTTTTGCCCATGGTTTTATACTGTAGTTTGGGCATCCTATTGCATATTGCAGCCCTTTGCTGCGCTAATGAGCAGGTTCTATTTTTTTGCACATGCGAGAAAATTTGTGTGCAAAAAAAAGGAATATTTATGGTAATTGAAAAGCTGAATGAGGCGCAGTGCAAAGCTGAACTGCAGTGAAGGACAGGAGTTTTAAAAAAAAAAGAACAACCCCCCCCCCCCCCCCCCCTTACATGTTTCTCCATACAGACTGGCATCCTCAGGGGTAACAACAAGGTTACAGATGAAACCGCCACAAACTGCCAACTCTTCTAACACAAAAGGGTGGTACCTGCTTGATCCTTGTAACCAATCCTGACAGATCTACACTGTGATTGAACGGAGTAAACACGAATCCTCAGTGAAAACAACCATGTTATCACACATGTGATCACCCAATAGTTCCTCATATACAGATACATTTCTCATTATACAGAGTTCCTGCTTATCTCTCCTCCCCTTTGATGATGTCAGGCAAGTTCAGAATGTGATTGTAACCATGGAGCACAAACACACAGGTCCCAAAGGGGACTTAATCTTCTTGGAAAGTGTGAAGAAAGAAGTGATTGAGCGTACAGTGGCTCAACAGCCAGCCCTTGAAAAAGATTCTTTTAGTTGAAACGTTGCTGTCTGTAATTATGGAAGATTAAAGCATATCTTTTGATATTTTTGCACATCTATGCTGCCACGTTCTCTACTTTCAGCAGCCAGCACTGTCACACTGCAGCACTGAGGTCCCTGGTTCAAATGCACCACCCGCATGCAAGGTTTCCCCGTATCCGCGTGGGGAAGAAAAGGAGGTAAGACATAGATTTGTGCAGTACAGTACAATTTATTTCTTATGTTATTTAGTAGATAATTTTAATTAATCAGAAAAAGGAAAATATATAATCAGAATTAAGCTACCTCAAGCTCTCAGTAGGGGAAAATAGAAACGCGTGAATTATAAACAAAATTAGATGCAATATAATAATAGTGACATGCCCCTTTTATAGACCCTGTTGTTACCCCTGAGGACGCCAGTCTGTCTGGCAAAACATGATAAAGGAATGGGGCGGTTCTTTATCTTTTAAAGGTCTTTACCTGTTGTTCACACAGAAAATTTTATGAAGTCATGATTATTACAGAGGAACCGAGGAATAAAATATGTATATACATAGAGAAGGGTTAGATTCTCTTCAGACTACATATACCAATGTCCCTCTGCAGAATGCGCCACCCCCCCCACTCTTCTCACTTTTTACCCTTAAAGGTAATGCCTTTTTTATTCAAATTTGACCCCTGACTGGAGGTTACAGCCCCTTCTTAGTCTTAAAGGCTCCATCCATGCAGTCCATGGCAGATTCCTTATGTACTTTAAAGCTTTTCCGTATATGCACACAGAGGACAGTTAGATTCTCCTCATTATATGCACATATAGGTCAGTTAGATTCTACTTCGTGTATACACATAGAGGTGAGGTAGATTCTCCTCAGTATATACACATAGAGCTGAGGTATATACACATAGAGGTGTGGTAGAATCTCCTCAGTATATACATAGAGAGGTGTGGTAGATTCTCCTCAGTATATACACGTAGAGGTGAGGTAAATTCTCCTCAGTATATACACATAGAGGTGTGGTAGAATCTCCTCAGTATATACACAGAGAGGTGTGGTAGATTCTACTCAGTATATACACACAGAAGTGAGGTAGATTCTCCTCAGTATATACACACAGAGGTGAGGTAGATTCTCCTTATTATATACACATACAGCTAAAGTAGATTCTTCGCAATATACAAATCATCAAGCTTGATTGTTACTGAGAAGAGAACTATGTCATGTATAGCAGATTTTCGCAGTTTTTCACACTTAGAATTGAATATTGAAGTTGCAACACCCTTACTTTTCCTATTGTTTGTGCAGTTCAGATGTGCGTTATCAGTTATATTACTTACTTTCGCACTTAGAATTCAATAATTAAGTTACGACCCCTTTACTTTTACTATTTACGGCCTAAAGAATAGTTGTGCCAAATTTCAAGTTTCTGCGACAACGGAAAAATGGAGAATTAAATTAGGTAAATAACATTAGGGGTCACTTACTTTTGCAATTAGAATTGAATCAAGTTGCGACTCCTTTACTTTTCCTACTTAGGATTTAAAGAATGGTTGTGCCAAATTTCACATTGTACAAGACTGAGAGGTTACATAACATAGCGGGTCACTTACTTTTGCACTTGGCATTGAATAAGCAAGTTGTGACCCCTTTACTTTTTCTATTTATGACCTAAAGAATGCTCGTGCCAAATTTCACATTTCATAGAATGGTGGAGTTGGAAGAAACTTTCAGGGTCATGTGGTCCCTAAGTATGTACTGATTAAGGGCTTAAACAGACAAATGTGTTAGCACATGTTTTGGGCCTGTGAAACACGCCTGCAAAACGTGAGGAAGCGAACCCATTAATTTCAATGGATTTGTTCTTATGAACATATTTCTCGCACACATTTCCTGTGCACAAGAAAGATAGGACTTGCTCTATCTTTCTGCATGTTACGCAGAAAGCTGCCATATGAGTCTATGGCAAGTTTAAAAAAGGAGGGTGAAAGGGTGGGACATAAAATCATGGAATGGTACAGTTGGAAGGGACCTCCAGGGTCATCGGGTCCAACCCCCTGCTTGTTGCAGGATTAACTAAATCATCCCAGACATATTTTTGTCCAGCCTTTGTTTGAACACTTCCATTGAAGGAGAACTCACCACCTCCTGTGGTAACCTGTTCCACTCATTGATCACCCTCACTGTCAGGAAGTTTTTTCTAATATCTATTTTGTGTCTCCTCCCTTTTCAGTTTCATCCCATTGCTTCTAGTCTTTCCTTGTGCAGATGAGAATAGGGCTGACCCCTCTGCACGGTGACAGCCCTTCAGATATTTGTAGACAGCTATTAAATCTCCTCTCAGCCTTCTTTTTTGCAAGTTAAACATTCCCAGATTCTTTAACCGTTCTTCATAGGACATGATTTGCAGACCGCTCACTATCTTGGTAACTCTTCTCTGAACTTGCTCCAGTTTGTCTATGTCTTTTCTAAAGTGGGGTGCCCAGAACTGGACACAGTATTCCAGATGTGGTCTGACTAAGGAAGAGTAGAGGGGGATAATTACCTCATGTGATCTAGACTCTTAATACATCCCAGAATTGTGTTTGCCTTTTGGGTTGCTGCATGACATGTTCAGTCTATGATCTATTAATATACCCAAGTCTTTTTCACATGTGCTGCTGCGTGGCCCAATTTCTCCCGTTCTGTATGTGCTTTTTTCATTTTTCTTGGCCAGATGTAGAACTTTGCATTTCTCCTTGTTAAATACCATCCTGTTAGTCGCCGCCCACTTCTCAAGCTTTTCTAGATCTTTTTGAATACTCTCCCTCTCTTCCCTAGTGTTAGCTATCCCTCCTAGCTTTGTGTCGTTAGCACATTTCATCAGTTTCCTATTAATTCCCTCCTCCAAATCATTTATAAAAATCTTGAACACTGGGCCTAGGACAGAGCCTTGTGGTACCCCACTTGATACATTCTTCCACTTGGAAGTGCAACCATTTATGACCACTCTTTGAGTACGATCACTCAGCCAGTTGTGAATCCACTTAACATTTGCCTTGTCAAGCTCCCTCATTTGGTAGTCTGCTACCTGCATGTTGAGTGGACGCAGCTATCTGCCCTCCTTAGTCAGTAAGTATATGGCAATGTTCTGTGATTGTTTTTATGTTTTTATATTTTTATATATCACCTTCTGTGACGTACTTATATTAGTGTAGGGACTCACTATAAGCAAGGAACCTTGACTGATGTGATGAGCTAAGTGAAGATAAGAAATTATTTGTCAGTCAAGTAAAAGAAAATATGCGAGAGGCTGGAAGAGGCAGTGCAAAATACACACAATTTTTACAGCCCTGGAGGGCAAAAGCTGTGATAAAGCCTATGGCTTTTTATCAAGGGGGCGGGATATGTAGAGAGACACTACACAGAATGGCCCGTAGGGGGCAACAGACAGGCATTCTGGTGCCGGAGACAAGGAAAAATACCCAAAGGTGTGGGCAGGAAGTAGGATATAGGTATTCGTTCCTGCTACATTCAAGGAAAAAGTGGGCTGGAAGCCAGAGAGAGGTCCAGAGAGAGATCTGGAAACTGAAAAGACTGATCGTGCACCTCAAGAAAGTTGGGTGAAGCGTTCCTAAGGAAAGCTATGTGAGACCTGGACTGAGGAAAACTGTATGAAGTTGCCCTAGAGAGTGGGTGAGAAACACAGTTGGACTGTTTATTAAAACCCTGAATTAAAAGTACATTTAAGTTATTTGCTAAAGAGCTTTGCTGAAACAAGCTGATATTGCTGTGAAGGTGGAAATGAAAAAGAATTTGGAGGTTAACCTATTGGTGCCTACTTGTGATGTGAGCGAATGATCCCAAGTTGTTACAATAGTTATTAAAGCGCCCCTTGTTACAGTCCAGGGTATAAATAGATGATGGGAGAGGTCTCCATATTGACCCGATATACCTATACATAGTTATTAGAGTGCCCCCTTGTTACAGTCCAGGGTATAAATAGATGATGGGAGAGTCCTCTGTATTGACTCGATATACCTATACGCAGTTATTAGAGTGCCCTCTTGTTACAGTCCTGGGTATAAATAGATGATGGTTATTGAATATTGGGGTGATTATTTTTCAATTGTAAGTGCCTGTGTCGCTCCAATTTAGGCTAATAATGTGTTTGTAACCTAAGTGCTATTGAAATTAAAAAAATTTGAGTCCCACCCCTAAAAGCACCAAATCCTGATAGATTTGGTGTTGTCAGGAGTGGAGATTGGGTGTGACTAGGGGAGGGGATTGATTGGGGATAGGGCACAGGAAAATTGTTCTTTTTTTCTTCCCTGAAATGTTGTGAGGTATGGCAACACTGATCACCTATCCATAGAGTAAGTGGTAAATGTTAGATTGCTGGGACTGTACGGATCACTAGTACAGGGGTCTCAGGTCTCCAATACCTCTTCATTAGTATGACCATGATGAGGAGAAGCTTGTATGTAGTGGGCAGCCAGCATGCACATTGATGATCCATACAACTATATTAAGTGCACCATACAAGCTACTCTTCACCGTGGTTCCGCTAGTGAAGAGGAACAGTGTACTTGGGAGTCCCATACTAGAGATCAGTGGTGGGGGAGATCTATACCCTTGAGCGCCTTCTCTGTAAGAGTGGATCCCATTCTTTCAGGTCCAGCACAGCCTTAAATTACGTTGGCTCTGCAGTGGAAATGTGTGGCTACCAATGGCTTCCACCATTTTCACTGCATGTGTATGTGGGGTTTTGGTGCATTTGCAGTTTTTTATGTCCATGTTGCATCCATATTTACTGCACTTTTCATGCATGCAAAAAAAAAAAAAAACACACAAGGCCCACTTGATGTCCCTTTTGTTCCTCAGTTTTTTTTTGCAACATGGTTAAAAAACAATAAATACGCATGCAACAGCAGATTTGCTGCATTCGTACGTAATCCTATTGACCCAATGGGTCTTGTCACCGAAAGGACCAAAAATAATAAAACTTAGCTTTTATTGATTTTTAAATAATAAAAAGGCGTCCTTATATTTTCTCATATGTGCTAGAAGTCACACAATAATTAAAAACAGTAGGGCTTAGATATATAGATGAACACTGCTCTGTCCCAACAATCTAGGTGCATTAGCCGGGAATCGAACCCGGGCCTCCCGCGTGGCAGGCAAGAATTCTACCACTTCTACCACTTTTGTATTCCCTGATGTCTTTTTCTATCCAGGGTTACTCAGATTTCTATTTGTCAATGACTTGCACCACCAGATGTTTATTAAAGTGTGGTGAAGCACTCACTGTCAATGACCTTGAACACTTTTAATTCTCTATCACAGGGTAGGCCTGATGTCCTCTGATTAGTCACGGTACAGTGATGTCTGTTAATTTACAGTCAGTAATATTGTACCTGACACACATTTACTAGTACTGTCGTCCCATTTATAACAGTTGCTCATTAATATTGCTTGGGTCGTATTTGTTCTTATTATTTCTAGAACAATATCGCGGTGATTGATTTATATAGAAATCACCCCGATATGTCACCATTAGGTGTTAAGTCCGGAGTATGTTTTTGTATAACGCAGACCCAAGCTTATATTGGCTTGATACTCTATGGTATTCCCTTATGCCTATGACTGATCGCATGAGCCATTCATTTCTTATGGCTCATGTGATTATATACCAAGGTTAATTGCAACCAGACGACAGTTTCAGTGATTATCAAGGATAGAGATAAGTTGTTCCAAATAATAGTGTGTTTTCAATATGTTCTCTCTCCTACTTATACATAGGCTCTATTCCGGAGAGATGATGCTCCCACTTGTATAAGTGATTATTACAGGTAGAACATATATAAGATGAATAAAGACAGTGGCTGCATTAAATGGAACAGCTGCAGTATTCATCTATGAGCTACTCATCCTTCAGGATTTAAATAGCTGCAATAAAATGCTCTGTCCCAACAATCTAGGTGTATTGGCCGGGAATCGAACCCGGGCCTCCCGCGTGGCAGGTGAGAATTCTACCGCTTCTACCACTTTTGTATTCCCTGATGTCTTTTTCTATCCAGGGTTACTCAGATTTCTATTTGTCAATATGTTCTCTCTCCTACTTATACATAGGCTCTATTCCGGAGAGATGATGCTCCCACTTGTATAAGTGATTATTACAGGTAGAACATATATAAGATGAATAAAGACAGTGGCTGCATTAAATGGAACAGCTGCAGTATTCATCTATGAGCTACTCATCCTTCAGGATTTAAATAGCTGCAATAAAATGCACATAGATAGTTTGGTGGTAGCCCAGAATGAATTCTAGGCTATCACCTATATCCAATGCCCTTTTGGATAAATCTCTGTCTCTGTATATGCAGTCTGTTGTGATGCACCAACAGCTGCTGACTAGAGTATGACTAGAGCTAACCTAACATGACCAGCCTCTCAGGCTGTCAGGATGTAAAATGAGCAGCTCCATCCTGAGGAAGCAACCATCTCCAAGGTTGTGGAAACGCGTAGATGGAGAGGGAGGGATAGGTTCCATGGGCCGATTCTCTCCATAAGAACTAATCTATGTGGGGGTTGTATGTTCATCATAATGCAACCCACGTAGACATATACAACTACAACTATAACAGACAGAGTCTATCATTATTACTCTAGTCAGCAGCTGTTGGTGCATCACAACAGACTGCATATACAGAGACAGAGATTTATCCAAAAGGGCATTGGATATAGGTGATAGCCTAGAATTCATTCTGGGCTACCACCAAACTATCTATGTGCATTTTATTGCAGCTATTTAAATCCTGAAGGATGAGTAGCTCATAGATGAATACTGCAGCTGTTCCATTTAATGCAGCCACTGTCTTTATTCATCTTATATATGTTCTACCTGTAATAATCACTTATACAAGTGGGAGCATCATCTCTCCGGAATAGAGCCTATGTATAAGTAGGAGAGAGAACATATTGACAAATAGAAATCTGAGTAACCCTGGATAGAAAAAGACATCAGGGAATACAAAAGTGGTAGAAGCGGTAGAATTCTCACCTGCCACGCGGGAGGCCCGGGTTCGATTCCCGGCCAATACACCTAGATTGTTGGGACAGAGCATTTTATTGCAGCTATTTAAATCCTGAAGGATGAGTAGCTCATAGATGAATACTGCAGCTGTTCCATTTAATGCAGCCACTGTCTTTATTCATCTTATATACGTTCTACCTGTAATAATCACTTATACAAGTGGGAGCATCATCTCTCCGGAATAGAGCCTATGTATAAGTAGGAGAGAGAACATATTGAAAACACACTATTATTTGGAACAACTTATCTCTATCCTTGATAATCACTGAAACTGTCGTCTGGTTGCAATTAACCTTGGTATATAATCACATGAGCCATAAGAAATGAATGGCTCATGCGATCAGTCATAGGCATAAGGGAATACCATAGAGTATCAAGCCAATATAAGCTTGGGTCTGCGTTATACAAAAACATACTCCGGACTTAACACCTAATGGTGACATATCGGGGTGATTTCTATATAAATCAATCACCGCGATATTGTTCTAGAAATAATAAGAACAAATACGACCCAAGCAATATTAATGAGCAACTGTTATAAATGGGACGACAGTACTAGTAAATGTGTGTGTCAGGTACAATATTACTGACTGTAAATTAACAGACATCACTGTACCGTGACTAATCAGAGGACATCAGGCCTACCCTGTGATAGAGAATTAAAAGTGTTCAAGGTCACTGACAGTGAGTGCTTCACCACACTTTAATAAACATCTGGTGGTGCAAGTCATTGACAAATAGAAATCTGAGTAACCCTGGATAGAAAAAGACATCAGGGAATACAAAAGTGGTAGAAGTGGTAGAATTCTTGCCTGCCACGCGGGAGGCCCGGGTTCGATTCCCGGCTAATGCACCTAGATTGTTGGGACAGAGCAGTGTTCATCTATATATCTAAGCCCTACTGTTTTTAATTATTGTGTGACTTCTAGCACATATGAGAAAATATAAGGACGCCTTTTTATTATTTAAAAATCAATAAAAGCTAAGTTTTATTATTTTTGGTCCTTTCGGTGACAAGTTTCATTAAAGTTGAAAAAGGATTTCATTGCTACGGTGACAATATTGACCCAATGGGTGATTAATGTGTTGATTTGGGCCATAAACACAGACCAAGATAGGACATGTAGTGATCTTTTTTCTGTCCGTTAAAATCACATGTCTGAATACATCAATGCAAATCAATGATGTTGTATGCAAAAAATACGGGCAGCAAATACGCCCATGTGAACAGGTCCTCTACAATAAGGAACACTTATGCTTGTGCATTAAGCATTTCTCAATTGAAAATCTTAATGAAAACTATGACATCTTATTTTAACATTAGCAAATATTAGCCATATTAATAGTGATATGTTACGCTGCCAATAATTGCCAGTATTACAGCCACCCCAGGTCATAATAACCCAAATGAGTTTGTTCTGTGATTACTATCTCTGAGACACAAGGCTGTCAGGAAAAGGAATTGAAACAATACAAGCAATAAGGGTGATTTATGCAAGGAATCAAAATAAAAGGTGGACATGAATGGATCCCATACAAAAGCATTCACATCGGCATTGTGGCTTTTGTTTTTATGGTACTAGCTTATATACCCGGCTTTGCCTGAGTTAATTTGGTACCAGTGTTTACCTGTTGTTCGCATGGACAATTTTCATGAAGTTATGGTTACTTCATAGAAACAGAGGAATAAAATATGTATACACAAAGGGGAGCGTTAGAGGGACATGTACCGATGTCCCTCTGCAGAATGTGCCACCCCTCCCATTTTCCTCAATTTTTATCCTTAAAGGTAACACCCCTTTTTATTCAAATTTAACCCCTGACTGGAGGTTGCAGGCCTTTCGTAGGCTTAAAGGCATGCTCCAACCTTCCAGTCCATGGCTGCTTCCTTATGTACTTTACAGCCTTTCAGTAAATGCCCATAGAGGTCAGTTAGATTGTTCTCAGTATATACACAGAGAGGTGATGTAGATGCTCCTCAGTATATGCACTCAGAGGTGATGTAGATGCTCCTCAGTATATACAGAGAGAGGTGATGTAGATGCTCCTCAGTATATACACAGAGAGGTGATGTAGATGCTCCTCAATATATGCACCCAGAGGTTAGTTAGATTGTTGTGCCTAATTTCAAGCTTGTACAACACCGGGAAGTTACATTACAGAGGGGTGCACTTATTTTTGCTATTAGCATTGAATAATCGAGTTGTGACCCTTTTGCTTTTCCTATTTGGGACCTGAAGAATGCTCATGTGAAATGTCACGCTTGTACGAAACATTCACGAAAAAGTTAAATTACATAGGGGTGCACTTACTTTTGCAATTACAAACAGACAGACAAGAATTTTTGTATCAATGTGAGTTTTTCAGACTTTAAAACAACAAAAAATAAAGAAGTGTATGGCCCCCTGTCCACGGCAGTGTATTCACCGGCGGTAAACCGCCGGCGAACCGCGCCGGCACCTGTCCACGAGCGGAGAATCATTGCGATTCTCCAATCGCGGCGGGCGATTCGCTGCATGCTGCGAATTGCCCCGATTCTCCGCGGTCAGCCTATCTATTAGAAAGGGCTGACCGGCGGAGATTTGGTGGCGGCGGAGCTTCGCTGCGGGATACCGCATCACCCGTGGACAGGGGGCCTAAAACATCCACCTCTTATTAGTTTGTGGGTAATTACACTCTGAGCATCTAGTAATAACAGAGATGCAATCCTAGTAACCCACTTCTAGTACTCTCACACCTAGATGGACCCCTGATGTGGAACAAGGCTATAACAAATTGTCCTCTCATAGCCCAGAAGGACCCTAGGGCAATGCAAAACTTCTTAGGGTTTGTCGGCTGTTATTGGCACTTCATTCCCAATTTTGCTTGTATAGCTGCCTCATTGCAGGAAGTTTTAAGAGAGCACTCTAAGGAATTGCATAAACGGCCCTTGCCTATCAATTGGGAGACAGATGAGGAACAGGCATTTCAGAAATTTGTGACTCCTCCAATCTTAGCCTATCCAGACTACACTTTACCTTTTAACTTCTACACAGATGCTTGTTTTAAGGGATTAAGTGCAGTACTCTGTCAGGTGCAGGAAGGGAAAGAAAGAGTAGTGGCATATGTTATTCACTCATTGAAAGGCGCAGAGCGTTCAATAAGCGACTAGTATACACTACTACCCAAAACTATAGTTCATTCAAGTTAGAATTGCTTGCGTTAGTCTGGCCCGTGACAGAAAAGTTCAAAGACTACCTGGCTGCTGCCACATTCACTGCTCACACTGACAATAATCTGGTGGCACATCTGCATTCTGCAAAATCCGGAGCTTTAGAACAGGTATGGCTCTTTAGACTTGCCAACTTCAATGTTACAGTCAAGTATAGAGCAGAAAAAGTCAACACTAACACTGATTCACTCTCTCAACTACCCCAAGCAACAGACTTGTATGGCAGTCTTTGAGGGTCATTGTAGCTAGTTATCCAAGAATAGGGCAGCAGTATAGTAACATCCAGCTGTGAATTTTCTCTGCGCAGCAGGTTACAATGTTATCTGCCGGATTTCGTGGAGATAACAGCGTGCGGTCTACCGAGAGATAAATGTGTTTGTTGTATCTCCCGTAGCTGAATGATGGTTTTTAGGTGCACGATGCCTGCATTTATATGTAACGATTATCGCTCATTTTTGGCCGTTTGAAGGCACAGAGCGTTCAATGAGTGACTAGTATACACCACTACCCATAAATGTGCGTTTTGACGAATTTTGAGCAATAATCGTTATGTGTAATTGAGCCTTAAGTCTGATTTGCTGCAGATCATTTATACAGCAAATAAGCGAACAATAGACAAGGAAGTTGGCAAAACAAGTTCACATGGAATCACGCAAATTGAATTTGGTTTGGAATGTGAAATGAATTTGGTGCAGATTTGTCAATGCCTATTTTCCTGCAGAATCTGAAAGGACTTTTTAAAATGTTACTCCACACCGCAAAAAATCTGCAACATTACATAACTTGCAGATTTAATCATGAGATTTAATCATGAGATTTTCGTATTCCGATTGAAGTGAATGAGAAAAATATGCAACAATTCCATGCTCTTTCCTTGACAGATTTGACACATTGTGGATGTGAAAAACATCAGCATAAGTCCATTTCCATGTGGAAAGTTTCCCAGCATGGAGATGACATTTATAAAGTCTCATCCACTTGCTACCATCACTACTGTACTTTGCTGCAGATTTTTACCACTGAAAATCTGCAGGTAGAATCCACTGCATTTCAGTTCTGTATGGACTCCACCACACAGGCCTGCATAACTTGGCAGCAGGTTGGTGCCAAAATTAAAATCAGCAAACCTCTCGGGGTCATAGAAGGATATAGTTGGATGGGACCTCCAGGGTCATCGGGTCCAAACCCCTGCTCAGTACAGGATTTACTAAATCATCCCAGACAGATATTTGTCCAGCCTTTGTTTGAACACTCCTATTGAAGGAAAACTCACAACCTTCCGTGGTTACCTGTTCCACTCATTGATCACCCTCACTGTCAGAATGTTTTTTCTAATATCTAATTTGTGTCTCCTCCATTTGCATTTCATCCCATTGCTTCTGCTCTTTCCTTCTGCAAACGAGAATAGGGCTGATCCCTCTGCACTGTGACAGCCCTTCAGGTATTTGTAGACAGCTATTAAGTCTCCTCTCAGCCTTCTATTTTGCAAGCTAAACATTCCCAGATCCTTTAACCGTTCCTCATAGGACATGATTTGCAGACCGCTCACCATCTTGGTAACTCTTCTCTGAACTTGCTCAAGTTTGCTCCAGGGTTGCAAATAAGTTTTCAATAGTTTAATGATTAAACTAAATATTTGAAAAACAATTTACATTTACAATATACTAAGGGACCTAAGAAAAAGCCCAAGCATAGTCACATATAACTTTTTACACTGCAATGCACTTATTGCAGTATATAGACATGGCTCCAAATACCGTAGGTTGAAAGATTCTCATACCATACTTTTAGAAAAAATGACCAAATATGGGATTCACAAGGCAACTGTTAGGTGGATTCATAACTGGCTGAGTGGTCATACTCATCCAACTGGAAGAATGACTCAAGTGGGATACCAGAAGGCTCTGTCCTGGGTTCAGTGTTGTTCAACATTTTTATAAGTGACCTGGAAGAGGGAATTGAGGGGAAACTGATCAGATTTGCCAATGACACAAAGCTATGAGTGATAGCTAACACTAGGGAAGAGATCAAAAGAGAAAAGAGAGCATTTTGGTAACAATGAACTTACACTGATTATAATATGTGCATAAAAAAAAAAAATTTGAAAAAAGCACACAAAGCAGAAGAATTGAGCTAAGCATCACATGTGAAAAAGACTTAGGTATACTGATAGATCTCAGACTGAACAAGATTTAAGTCTGCAGCAGCAAAAAAGGAAAACGCAATTCTGGGATGTATTAAGAGAAGCATAGAGTCTAGATTACGTGAGGTATTTAGTCAGACTACATCTGGAATACTGTGTCCAGTTCTGGGCACCCTACTTTAAAAAAGACATAGACAAACTGGAGCAAGTTCAGAGAAGAGTTACCAAGATGGTGAGCAGTCTACAAATCATGTCCTATGAGGAATGGCTAAAGGATCTGGGAATGTTTAGCTTGCAAAAAAATAAGGCTGAGAGGAGACTTAATAGCCATCTACAAATATCTGAAGGGCTGTCACAGTCCAGAGGGATCAGCCCTATTCTCATTTGTACAAGGAAAGACCAGAAGCAATGGGATGAAACTGAAAGGGAGGAGATACAGATTAGATATTAGAAAAAAACTTTCTGACAGTGAGGGTGATCAATAAGTAAAACAGGTTACCATCAAAACATGCCAATAGAACAAGTACATACATACCTAAGAGAAACTACATTCCCCACTCTCCCAGACACATTTTTGGAACACTTAGCTGCAAAAATCACCCCAGAAGAGGTTAAAGATGCCATAAAAACACTGAAAGTGAACAAACGCCCAGGGCCGGATGGCTTCACGGCCACTTACTACAAAAAATTCTCCCTGTTTCTTCATACCCATTTAGCAAATAATTTTAACGCAATGCGAGATGGCCAACAAGTAGGACAAACATCACTATGGGCAGCTATATCCATGATTCCCAAACCCGACAGAGACCCGCTAGACAAACAAAATTACCGATCTATCTCCCTAATCAACATTGACATAAAACTCCTCACAAAAGATTCTAGCCTCAAGACTAAATACAATCCTACCATCCATTATTGGAAGAGACCAGGTAGGCTATATCCCAGGCCGCCAAGCCCCAGATAGTATTCGTAGGATAACACACCTCAAACATATCTGCCAAACTAGGGGTATGCCGGCAATGTTACTTTCCCTCGATGTTTACAAAGCCTTCGATACCCTGAGCTGGTCATACTTGTTCTCAATTTTAGAACACTGGAAATTCCCTACAGAATTCTTGTCTTGGCTACGAATCTTATATAAATTCCCCTAAAGCCTTTGTCCGCTACAAAGACTTTTGTTCTGCTAATTTCACTATCCAGCGGGGCACGAGGCAGGGCTGTCCACTTTCCCCACTCCTTTTCATCTTAGCTTTAGAGCCACTAGCCATAAAAATCCGCAATAATCCTGATATAAGAGGAGTTGAACTTGCCGGGATACACCATAAAATTAGCATGCTCGCAGACAACATCCTTGCCATAATATCATCCCCCCACATTACGATTCCGAATCTTTTGGCAGAACTGTCCAGGTTCGGGTCGATATCTGGCTTAAAAATTAACGAAACAAAATCAAAAGCCTTTAACCTTACCATGCCCTCAAGCACACTCTCTCAACTGCAATCTAACTTCTCATTCCAATGGATGAGGGGGTCGATAGACTACCTGGGAGTACACCTGACTAACTCCTATGACCTGCTGTATACACAAAACTATATACCACTCCTCCGCAAACTATGTCAATTACTAGAAAGTTGAAACCAATACCATATATCATGGATAGGAAGGGTGAACTCCTTGAAGATGTCCTTCCTTCCTAAACTCCTCTATTTCTTTCGAGCTCTTCCGGTACAGGTTCCTGGGCATCTCTTGTAAAAATTTCAACAGATGTCCCTCAGCTTCATTTGGAACAACTCAATCTCTAGACTATCACGTTCTACTTTATATAGGCACAGACAACAAGGAGGATTGGGAACTCCACATATAATAAAATACTACCAGGCAGCCCAGGTGGCCCAATTAGCCTCCCTACATTCTACTACAAATGCCCCCCTTTGGCTCTCCATAGAGGCCATGGAAATCCATCCCCTCACACTAGATTCTTTACTGTGGATCCCCCCGACTCATAGACCCAGTATATCGAACCCCATCATAAAACACTCCCTTAAAGTATGGGACTCAGTTAAAAAGTCAGAGAACCTGATCTCTCCTCACCTACCTCTCTTACCACTCCTACGTAACCCTTTATTTCAACCTGGCCAAGACTCCCCTCTAGCTTTTCAAAATTGGACAAAGAGAGGTATTACCAAACTATACCATTTACTTTCAAAAGAGGGTGTGATGACATTTTCCATTCTACAGAGGAATAAGGATTTACCATCCTCGGAAATATTCCGCTACCTACAATTAAAAAATTGGTCAACTTCCTTACTCAAGAACACAAAACCTATGTATTCCCTCACCCCCTTTGAAACATACTGCCTTAAATACCCACAGGCAAAAGGCCTCATCTCTCAAATTTACTCGAACCTTGTTCATACCAAATTCCGCTTACAACTACCTTATGTAAATAAATGGGAGCGGGACTTGGGGGAGGCCCTGAGTGAGGAGGAGTGGTCTCAGATATGGAGTTCTACCAACAGTGGGGCCCGCAATATACTAATGCTGGAAACCTCATACAAAGTCCTTCTACGATGGTATCTAGTCCCCACCCGAATCGCACATGCGGTCCCCGGTTATTCAAAGAACTGTTTCCGAGGGTGTTCGTCCCCAGGTGACATGCTATATATATGGTGGTCCTGCCCTAGAGTCAAACGACTATGGATTAGGACCTACTCTTTAATCTACTGGGTAACGTTCCATAACCTACGCAAAAATCCATGGGAGGCTCTGTTGAACAAAAAAATCAAGAATATACCCTCAAATTCCAGAAAATTAATTTAATTTATCTTCCTAGCTACTAAACAAACTATCGCTCATTCCTGGCGTAAAGCTACTCTGAACTTTTCTGAAGTTAAACGCCGAATAAATTGGTATCTCATAAATGAAAAACTTACTTCGATAGTGGAGGATAAAAAGGATAAATTCATCAGTATCTGGACTCTCTGGATAAACTATACCTTTCCCACAGAGGGGTCGAGTTTACATATCTAAAACCAGACTTCGGGGGTCTTCGCCCTTTGAGGTGTCAGCCCTGAGAGAGAGAGAATCCCCCCTCCCCCTTCCTACTCTTTCCTACACCAATCCCTTCCTACCTACATGACGAATTGGCCCTGGCCAGGCCATTGACTACTATTGAATAACGCTTCCCACGACAACAACAATGAAAATACAATGCACGTTAACACCTTATACACACACACACAAACACATTATATTACTGTATAAACCGTTTAACAACAGACTATTTGCAAGAAAGATAAAAAGTTAAATGCGACCCATGTAGAGTCTATGGTATAGTAGAGAAGAGGAGAAAGTTAAAGGGAAGAAAGGGTTGAAAAAAAGGAGATAAGGAGGGGGGGGGGGGGTATCCGACCTGCCTGTCCCTTCGACTCCAATTGGCCTCATCGAAGGAGACCTAAGGCAAAGCAGAACCCATGTGGATATCTCTGCCTTGTCCCTTTGTGTGGTCCAGACGCTCCAAGTCGCCACATGTTTATTGTAACACAATTCGCCCCTGGCACATAGCTCCTCCATGTATCTAATTTGATCTAGTGCCTCTAGCCACATCAGTCTAGAGGGTGGCGAGGGGGTCTTCCATTTTTTTGGGATCACATGGCACATCGCCATGATGAAGAATTTCAATAATGATTTTTTGGCCTGCGCCAGGGACCCAGGAAACATTGACAGCAGAGCGGTCTCCGGGGTCATCTGTATGTTTTCCCTGTTCACCCATAAGTAGAGGGACCTATTAGCGAACACGACCATAAATGGATATAAGTGCCTCTCTCCGACTGACATCTCCAGCAGGTATCCGAGTAGTGTGGGTATACTCTGGCCAGCCTCACCGGTGTTTTATACCATCTCGTTAAAATCTTATAATTCAATTCTTGAAGTCTGCTTAAGATAGTTATTTAGTGTGTTAGAATGTATGCTTTCGTCCAATCCGCCTCGGGGGGGGGGGGGGGGGGATGCCAACCAACTCCTTTTCCCATTCTCTTTCTATTACTACCCTACTGCTCCGAGTATCTCCTATTACCATGAAGCGATATAGATTGGAGATTCTACTCCCCGTTGTTGGGTTACAAATAAATTGGCTCTCAAATGGTGTCATAGACAACCCAATTGACTGAGCCCCTCCCATGGATCTAACATAATGGCACAACTGGAGATACTGGTACCATGCTCCGGCCGGGGGGTTCCGATCTTCCAGGACCTCATTCAGTGTTTTAAGGCCATCGACTACGATCAGATCTCTAACCCTAGGGATGTCTTCTGTTTGGTCTTTTACTAACATGTTCACTAGGGAAGAGCCTTTAAGAAATACGGGGATGTCTGCGTTTCCTATTAATGGTGTCAGTGGTCCTGGTCTTTTAATCATTCCCGATTTGGTGGCCTGCCTGAGCCAAGCTGTTACGATTCCTTCTATGAATGGGGATAATCCCAAGTTTCTATGCTTCCCATTACCTGGGATCCAAATAAGACCAACTCCTCTGTACGGGGTCGAGTCCTGTTCCATTACTACTCACCTTTTCTAGGGTCTACTGCGTGTCAGTTCTAATATTTGTCGAGTCAGTGTTGCTCTATAGTATAGGGAAATGTTAGGAACGTCCATTCCACCTCCCTCCCTGGGTCCCGTGAGAGCTCTCCAATTCTGTCTTGGCCTTCTGTCTCCCCAGATGAATCGCATTACTGTTCGCCTTACTCTGTTCAGGAAAGCCCCTGGGAAAGGTTTGGGAACAGTTTGCAGTACATACAGAAATCCAGGTAAGACATTCATTTTGATAGAGCTAATCATTCCAAACCAGGAAAGGGGCACAGCCCGTCACCTGTCCAGGTCCTCCCCCCAGCTTCACTAAGAGTGGTTGATAATTTTTACAAAAGATGTCGTCCGTGTTCGGGGTGATAGTTATGCCTAAATATTTGATCCCCTCTTTCTTCCGCTTAAATGGAAAGGACATCTTTAAGGCTCTCTCTTCGGCATCAGGAATGCTAACATTTAAAATTTCTGATTTACTTAAATTTACCTTGAAGTTGGAGAGTCGACCAAACTTTTGAAACTCCTCAAGGACACACGGGAGAGCCACTCTTGGATTTGAGAGCAACAAGTCATCAGCGTATAAAGCAATTTTTTGCTCATTATTAGCTACCAGGACCCCCGAATGTCGGCTCTAGCCAGAAGGGCATTCGCCAAGGTTTCCATCGCCAGGATATACAGGAACTGGGACAGCGGGCAACTCTGCCTCGTGCCATTCCCAATCTGCACCTGTTGGAAAAGTCTACCATTTACGCGAATCCTTGCTGATGGATTGTTGTATAGTGCCAGAATCCACTCCAAAAACCTTGGACCCACACCTATCCATTTCAATACTGCCTCCAAGAACTCCTAGTCAACCCTATCAAATGCTTTTTCAGCGTCAACCGCTAGGAGAGAGAGGGGACTGTTTAATCTGGTTGCCCTTGAGACCAGTGCCATGGTCCTGATGGTGTTATCTCCCGCCTCCCTCCCTGACACAAAGCCCACCTGGTCTCCATGTATCAGAATTGGGATGTGGGACTGCAGGCGACCTGCCAATATTTTAGAGAGTAGTTTGGTGTCGATGTTCAACAGTGAAATCGGTCTGTAGCTCCCACAACAGG
Organism: Eleutherodactylus coqui; assembly: GCF_035609145.1. Lineage (NCBI taxonomy): Eukaryota > Metazoa > Chordata > Amphibia > Anura > Eleutherodactylidae > Eleutherodactylus > Eleutherodactylus coqui. The sequence goes on along the minus strand of NC_089843.1, from coordinate 195,415,571 downwards.
ACGGATCTTTTTTCTGGTTTGGGGAGAACAGTGATGACTGCCTGCAGTGCCTGTGTCGGGAAGGGACACGTCTTAGAGGTGGCGTTAAATGCATTCAGCATAAGGGGGGCCAAGAGCTCCATAAATATCTTATAGAAACGAGGCGTGAAGCCATCAGGGCCTGGGCTCTTTCCTATTTTCAATGATTTTATTGCTATCTTCAGTTCCTGAAGAGTAAAGTCCTCCTCCATTACCTGTGCCTCGTCGCTCGTAATGCATGTGGAGGTGTTTTCCGCCACGTGTATTCCTTTCCAACGCAAGGTTTATCTTAGGATCTCCCGGGTCTCTTTCTAAATTATATAATTTCTGATAGTATGTGTGAAAGCTTTCAAGGATCTCTGAATTATTATGGACCAGCCCCTTTCCTGGTTTGTGGACCGCAAACACGTAGGTCTGTGGGGATCTGGGGTTGAGTGTCCTGGCTGAACTCTTGCCGCATTTATCCCCGAACTCATAGTGTCTTCCCCCAATCCTATCTCTACGGCATGACGACGCCTGGTCTAGTATGCGCAATATGTTGATTCTAGTTGCTGACATTTCTGCCGCAATATTATCTCTAGGTTGGTTTTTGTTAGATGTCTCTAATTTGTCTAGTTGAGTTAACAACTCCTCTAGTCTGGCGGACCTCAATTTTTTAAGTCGTGCTCCATGAGAGATAAAGATCCCTCTAAGGACACATTTGAGGGCCTCCCACTTCAAGGGGGCTGCCGTGGGGTCCGAGCTATGAGTGGTCATGAAGGAATCTATAGACTGTTGTATGTCCTGCAGGCAAACGGCATCCTCTAGTAAATTATCGTTTAGTCGCCAGGTGAGGCTCTTGTCGACTAGGTACCCTGGTGTCAAGGATCCCCAGACCGGAGCATGGTCAGACCATATAAAGGGGCCTATGGGGGGCGATGGCCTCCTGTCTAATAACCCACGGGAGACGAAGAAGTAGTCCAGCCTGTGATAGCGGTTATGGGCAGCGGAATAAAATCTAAAATCTCTTTCCCTTGGGTAGAGCGTCCTCCAAAGATGTATTAGCCTAAGGTTAGCTAGTTTTGACCGGAGTCTGCGTATCGCTGAGGGGGAGACCCCCGACTTACCCCCCGAGGAGTCCTTGGTCGGAGCCATGGTGAAGTTAAAATCCCCACCAAGGATGATGTGAGATCCGTTTGCAAAGGCCGCCAGAGCCCACAACACTCGGATCCCAAAGAGCTTCTGGTCCTGGTTTGGAAAATAAACATTAGCCAGAGTCATAATTTTGTTATTTAGTTGAATTTTTAAGAATAGATATTTCCCATTTTTGTCTATCTCTGAAGATATTAATCTGTATGGTAAATTTTTGTGGATTGCTATAGAGGTACCTCCAGCCTTCTTATCTGCATGTGGGCTATGGTACCATGTGGTATAGTGGCGATATTTGCATTTGGGGATTTTAGATTTCTGAAAGTGGGTCTCCTGAAAGAAGATTACCATAATCTTTTTGCGATGGAAGTGGTCTACAATCTGTCCCCTCTTGGTGGGCCAATTCAGTCCCCTGGCATTAAAGGTGCAAAAGGTTATATTATCCATCAGGTTATTTCATAGGGGGGAGGGAAAATAGCTTGAAGCCGATGGAGGTAGAACAGCCCGGTCGGAGGGCAAGGGAAGGTGGAGATAGGGCAGTAGGTAGAGCGAGACATAGCCTCGGAGAGAAAGAAAGGTTAAAGAACAAAAGCTTATCAGAGAAAGCCTTGCATAGCCTAAGGCAGCTGAGTGCATTGTCAGGGAGAACTACTGGTATATAGATTACCAGTATTCACACTATGTGCGTGTGGTTGCCCTGTGTGGGGAGCGTAGAAGTGCCAGCCAGAACAGGTGCTGAACCCCTGCGTCCCTCCCACAGCGCAACCATTTCTGGTTGCAACCAGACCCTAATTGGGGCCTTGGATTAAAGCTCTCAAGGCACTGATCTATAAGGAAAAAGAAGGAAAAAAAACAAACAACATTCTAAACTTAAGAACGGTCATTGAGCAGATTTAAAACAACACCCAACATAACATAACTTAGGGGGTGCGGGCTCCTACTAGGTAAGGCTCCTGGAGATAAGGACCACATGCCCCAATTAGTAGCATAGGGTATTTATTAATAACTGTCACACCGGGTATATGCCCTGTACACGGCCCTCCAAGGATGGTGAGACTTGTCTGTATTCAACCATCCTCTCTCCCCATGAGCCCCCCGCAACTACCCCTCCTCTCCCCTCAACCGCTGCCAAAATGATCTTTCAGCGGTATCTCTCTGATCAATGGTATCATGTAGGAGAGGCATTACAAGTGAAGTCCCTCCAGAATACTCCCGATGGTGGAGGAGTATCATAAACGAAAAAGAAGCAGAGTCCTTTTTATATTGGACTGCAATGCGTTCAGGTGTTTGTTTCTGTCGACACTCGCTTCTCGCGGCGAAGCTTAGGCTGCATGGTGTGCTATTGCTCCTGAGCTGTAGGGGCTACAACTGTTGGGACCGTGGGCCAGTCTGGTAATGTAACCATTGGTAGATGAAAGGTACCCAGGAAATTGGGCAAATCTCCAGCTGAGGGAAGCACTGCTGTTTTCCCAACTTTTTTGGCTGTCAGGGAAAAGGGAAACCCCCATCTGTATGGGATCTCTTTGGCTTTCAAGATCGTCAGCAGAGGTCTAAGAGCACCTCTCAGACGCAGAGTATGGCATGCCAGATCTTGTAGTAAGATTATGGGTTTGCCTTCATGTTGCAGATCCCCTCTCTCTCTGGCCTTACGCAGTATCGCATCCTTGTCTCTGAAGAAATGGACTCTGGAAAGAACGTCCCTTGGCCTGTTAGGATCAGTAGCTCTGGGTCTGAGGGCCCTGTGGATTCGGTCAATTTCTATGAGGCGTTCTACAGGACAGTTTAGCAACTGCTGAAAGAAGGATTGTGCCCAAGAGTCCAGGTGTTGTCCCTCCACCTCTTCCGGATGGCCCCGTATGCGCAGGTTATTCCGTCTATTCCTATTTTCCAGGTCATCAATATGCATAATGATGCCAGAAATTTGGTCAGCCTGAGCTTGGATTGCCTGTCTGTGCGCCTCTAAGATGGCCGCGGTACCCTCCTGGGTCTCCTCGACTTATAGTATTCTGTGGCCCAAATGCTGTATATCATGTTGGATGCCCTCTAGGGCTTTTTTATTAGAAGCTTCCAGTCTCTGGAAAAATTCATCTAGCTTGTTCTTGGTTGGAATAGTCATGATGCGGCTCTTCCATGCCTCCTCACTTATTGTTGCTGGGGAGCCTTTGGCTCTCTTATATATCGGGCTGCTGGCCATACTTGAGGCCAAAGAATGGGGCTGCTGCAGAGGAATGTGCTAGAGTCTGTGGTGAGCCGTGCTGTATGCAGGGGGTGCCGCCCGGTGTGCTCACGGTTCCCTCTGAAGGCAGATTTCTTTCTCTTTCCTCTTGTCCTGCTGATGTGGACGGTTGGGGGCTTCCTCCCTCCGTGTGTCTGCCCCTGGGTGGTTTATTCTGGCTGTCTGCCCTCTCCTCTGGTCCCCCGGAGCGCCGTGGAGGCTCTGTCCTGGATAGAGGTTCCCACGCCTGTGGTCTCGGGGGAGCCGACACCATCTTGGGCTCAGTGGTGGCTTCTCCTCCACCGCCAAGAAATCTCTCCAGCGTGCCTCCTCTTGCCACCGGGGTGCACAAGTTGGAGAGCGGCAGCCTCTTCTTTCCCATGGGGAGCTGTGCGTCTACTTTCTGCTGCTTGCCAATGCCTCAAAGCTGCAGCTTAAGGTAGGAGACGCGGGAGCTCGCTTAATGTGCGACCTATCACGCCATCCACTAGCCTTTAATTCTTATTGGAATATAGACATAGTCTGTCCTGTATACGAGGATAATTATTTCTCCACTTCCTACACAGATAAAAAATTCTTACTAAAGACTAAGCAAAATAAAGAAAAATAAGTCTTCTTCTCTAACCTTCTTTAGTCTTCACATTTGAACATGTTGGCTTACTCAGCATTTTCAATACTTAGTTTTTTTTCTCTTCTGATATCTGTAGTGTCCTCAGCATCTCATTGTGAAGATATTTTAGTTCATCTAGGCTCCTGATGAGCCGCTTATATGGCAGAAACGCGTTGAGTTTGTAAATGGAGAGCTTGTGTATTGGGTTAGGGTCTAAGCCAGTTACGGAGAACTGGTAGATGCTGAGTCAATGAAACTACAACTCTAAATATGGAGTCTAGCCTATTTTAAGGCATCGATATCTAGAGCATGGTTAGCATGGTCAGCCTACTATCAGCTGACTAAGAGCTAATTCAAAGGACATAGTGTCAACTGATCTTTTTGACAATATTTGATTTATAGTTTAGAATCTACAAACGCCAAAGAGTTTTCCTGGTTTGGTTATAAACATTAAAGGGGTTGTCCCGCCATAGCAAGTGGGGTTAAGCACTTCTGTATGGCCATATTAATGCACTTTGTAATATACATCGTGCATTAAATATTGGCCATACAGAAGTTATACTCTTACCCCATCCGATGCTGGCGTCCCCGTCTCCATGGCGCCGACTAAAGCTGCCTTCTCCCTGGATTAGACACGCTTGCGCTGTCTGCCTCCTCCTGTCCGGCTCCGGCGTGCTCGCGCTGCAGAGGTCTTCTGCGCATGCGCAGAAGACCTCTGCAGCGCGAGCACGCCGGAGTCGGACAGAAGGAGGCAGACAGCGCATGCACAGAAGACCTCTGCAGCACGAGCACGCCGGAGCCGGACAGAAGGAGGCAGACAGCGCATGCGCAGAAGACCTCTGCAGCGCTAGCACGCCGGAGCAGGACACAAGGAGGGAGACAGCGCAAGCGCATCTAATCCAGGGAGAAGGCAGCTTTAGTCGGCGCCATGGAGACGGGGACGCCAGCATCGGATGGGGTAAGAGTATAACTTCTGTATGGCCAATATTTAATGCACGATGTATATTACAAAGTGCATTAATATGGCCATACAGAAGTGCTTAACCCCACTTGCTATGGCGGGACAACCCCTTTAATGTTTATAACCAAACCAGGAAAACTCTTTGGCGTTTGTAGATTCTAAACTATAACAGCTAACACGGATTGGACTTAATCATTAGACCATTTCTTTCTATTGGGTCACATTATCAAGCAGTAAGGAGTATGGTAATGCATGACCATTAACTCCTTGATGAGTGTACCCTAGGAAGGATAGAGAGATTTAGGTAGAAATTCTCTTCTATATGTGTGTCTGTCTTTGTATCTAATTAAATTATTTTATTTATACAATATTAAAAGTTAAGTTTTATAGAAATTTCCGCAGTGATAAAGTTCTAATTGAAGTAATTCCTCTGCCGCAGTGAAAAACACAATCCATAGAGGAGTTTAAGAGGAGACTAGATGTCTTTTTAGCGTTCTTCGATATTACAGGATATAGACATTAGGTGTCTAGCGTGGTTGTTGGTCCGGGTTTTGGAGTCCGGTAGGAACTCAATCGTTGATCCAGGATTATTCCGATTGCCGTTTGGAGTCAGGAAGAAATTTTTTCCTCCAATTGGCTTGTTTTTTTTTGCCTTCCTGTGGACCAACAATGGTGGGGGAGGCTAAAATGGAATAGTTCCAAGATGGAATAACCCGAGAGGTTCGCATGCTTGCTATAACATCATGTATTTTTGTTAGCCATTAAATGGTATCATATCTACAAGAATACATGGTTTCTCTTGCTGGGAACAATCACATTTGACTCTACCGTACTAAACCTTTGTTTTCATTAATATATTAAATGCTACAATAAGCTGCTGTAGACACAAAGAATCACAGATTCTACACATTAATTTCCCAGCAAGAGGAAAGAATATTGTTCCTCAGTAATAGATGATGCGACTTGTGTTTAATTCTGGCCTTCGTCTTTGATTAAATACATCCATCTATGTGCCAAAGCCTGTTCTCGTACTTTCTGATTACACTGAGTAAAGGGAGACCTCAAGGCATCTGGCTGACTCTGCTAATGAGCAGATAAGGTTCTGGTGAAATTTATGTGCAATGCAGCTTCCTGGGTCAATTTTAGTAGTTGCTATCTTAAACCCCCAATAGTTATATTTAATGTGTAAAAACTCTCCCAAATATGTCACTTTTTAAATTGCAAATTGTGAATTTGTGTCTCATCTAAAATGTCAAAAAAAAGTTGGGATGCTGTGTAAAATGTAAAGAAAAGAAAGAATGCAATGTTCTGTAGATCTTATCTCCCCATATATTATCCACGGTCAAACACCTATCAGCAGGGGAAATGGAGACATTTTTCATTTCATTAAAAAAAAAATCCATGAAAGAGAACCCAGAACTGTGGAGCAGCTAAAATCCTACAATTGGCCTCCTCGCCTCCCAGAATGAGAGAATGGTACACAGTGGTAAACATGGTCCTGCCCCAACTTTTGTGAGATGTAAAAGATCACTTTCTAAATGAGTAAGTTTTTAAAAATGAAATGGAACAAGGACTCCCTTCCCCCTCTGACGGGTTATATGTTCAATTGTGGATAAAATATGGTTAGGTGAGATTTCCGAATCCTTCCTTTTTTTTTTCTTTAAAATGTATTTATTTATAGGATGGAAGACAGTGAGGAGGCGAGCGGAGGGGAGGGCAGGGGGATGGGCATCAAGATGGAAGACAGTGTGGAGGCTAGGGGAGGGGGCTCTCTAATAACTATGTATAGATATATCAAGGGAAAAAAGGGACCTAGGGGAAAAAAAAGCTCGGCACCTGGCGTCCCACATCTATTATATACACGACTGTAACAAGGGGCACTCTAATAACTATGTATAGATCTATCAGGGGTCAGTACAGAGATCTCTCCCATCATCTATTTATACCCAGGACTGTGACAGTAACATGAGGGCACCCTGTAGGTCTAGAGGAAAGAAAGTTTCTACATAACGAAGAAGGGAGATCTTTACTGTAAGAGAAGTGAAACTATTGAACTTTCAACCTGAGGACGTGGTGATGGTAAATTCAATAAAAGAGTATAAGAGGGGCCTGGAAGCTTTTCTTGAGTGTTACAATATTACACGTTGTATCACTGATTAGTTCAGAAGGGTCAGTGATATAGGAATTATTCTGACTTGTCAGATTGGAGTCGGGAAGGAATTTTTTTTTTCTTAAATGAAGAAAATTGGCTTTTACTTTCTTTTTTTCTAGCTTCTTCTGGATCAACATTGCAGGATAATAGACTTAATTGGAGGGACACAAGTCTTTTTTCAGCTTTACATACTATGTTACTAGGTTCTTAGTGGAGTTAACGGAGTGTTAGCTCCACCTGCTGCTCTCAGAGAATTATGGTTCTATAATTCCATGATTAAAACATTGATATACAGTCAACGTGGACCAAGAGGGATTAGCGTACAGCACCACTGCGTAAGGTTGGTGGAGAGGCAGTTCCATATGAAGGAAGGTCAAATCAGACATCCCTGAAAAGTAGAGAAAGACAGAGCTCCACTGCAGCGGCCATGTTGTCAAAACATTTGTTACAGTGGTCACATTATTTTGACAAAAACCACCTGTTTAACCTGCAAAATCAAGTAACCAAAAGCAGCAGATTTTGCAGATGAAACAGTGAGTTTATGACAAAATCATGTGACCACTAAACATTAAACCCATGTCAGTGTCGCTTAGTGTTACTTCATCTTCCACAGTCACAGGGACCAGGGACAAAAGAACTAACTTATCATTTGACAGTCAAATATCACCCTGCACTGGAACGTTTAATGTAGAATCCAATATAGGAAAGATGCTGTCTACAGCTGTATTTGGACCTTCCAATCCAAGATACAGCTCAAAATCCTGGATAAACTAGTGCTGCATGCTGCATTACTTTGTCGAGTAAACTGCTAGGCACCATGACACAAAAACAGACACCATTAAGGTTAATGGGCTTCTTCGGGCACCATTTGCGTCGGTGATCTGCCAGATTCTGTGTTTTTGGTTGTTCATCAGCTAATGGAAATCTACGTGCAGATGTGAAATCGTTGACAATGTTAATAAAAATGCTACATATTTGGATTAATGCAAATATTTTTGTTTCTTAGGCTCCCTGCACACGGGCGGAAATTCCACGGCAGGATTTTCCGCAGAATCCTCAATCCTAGGCAGACGGCTGTGATTTGTCCATGTGAAAACACATGCGGAAAACAAATCGCGGCATTTCCTACTTCTGTGCGGGTCTCGCAGAGATCTCACAAGATGGAAATACAAGGCTTGAAGGATACAACTTATTAATAAAAAACACACCTAATAAATGGGCAGGAGGTGTTGCATTGTATGTTAGGCAAACATTCATCTCCACAGAGATTCAAGCTTCAGAGCATGGTAGTTCTGTGGAAACTGTTTGGGTAAGAATATAAGGAGAGAACAACAGAAAGGACACCATTGTAGGCATTTACTATAGGCCGCCTGGACAAGCAGAAAATATGGATGAACTCTTTCTACATCAGATGGCCAAGCTCTCAATCAAGTACAACATACTGATCATGGGAGATTTTAACTATCAAGACATTTGTTGGGAATCTCTCTCAGGTAAAAGTAATGAGTCCAACAAACTCTTATCCGCTCTGGTCAACAACTTTATGCTCCAAAAGGTAGCAGAGAAAACAAGGGGATCGGCTATCTTGGACTTCATTCTTACCAACAGGGAGGAATGGGTTTATGATATCCTTGAATGTTGGATAAAAAGGGGAGGAAGACCTGAGAAGCCTCAGAACTGAAAGTTGGATTTCAGAAAGACAGAGTCTAACAAACTCAGAAAGAGAGTAGGAAGGATCCAATGGCTGGATGTTCTTAAGGACAGAAATGTCCAAGAAGCTTGGGAAATATTGCGAAATTAGATTCTCAAAGCACAATCCTTAACAATTCCTAAAGTAAGGAAGAATGGGAAGCATTTAAAGAGACCAGGATCGATGAACACAGAACTTGCACATGTTAGAAAGAAAGAAAGATATAGGAAGAGGGGAATATCTAAAGAAAAATATTATACAGTCTGCAGAAACTGTAGGCCAAGTATCAGAAAAGCTAAAGCTCATAATGAGTTAAGGCTTGCAAGAGAGTCCAAATACATTGATTTGGGGGATCAAGAGCAAAAGAAAAGTCAAAAATGCTATAGAATGTTTTCAGGATGAAAATGGGAAATTGGTTATAAATGATGTTGAGAAGGCTGAACTTTTAAATTCCTATTTTATATCAGTTTTCTCTCAGAAAGTAATGTAACATCAGCTGATATTCCCTGTGCTATTGGGGAAATAAAAGAATGCAGGTTATCTATTAACAGAGAGATAGTGAGGGAACACTTAGTTAATTTACATGAATCCAGATGAGTTACATTATAGGCTACTGAAGGAAGCAGCAGAGGTAATTGCTGAACGATTGGCAGTAACCTTTGAAAATTCCTGGAGAACAGAAGTCCCAGAAGTTTTGAGAAGGACAAATGTTGTCCCTATCTTAAAAAGGGAGGAAGGTGGATCCAGGAACTACAGGCCTGTGAGCCTGACTTCCATAAAATAGAATCCAATAATAAATAAAACCTAATTCTTCTATCTACCAGTAGTAAAAATTCCAAATTTGATGATGTAATGCTCGATCAGTGAGACACAGTGCTGCAAAACACACACAGCACCAAACATGGAAAAAGATTTTCAGTATTTTAATATTTTCTTAATTTGTGTAGGGGATGATGCAATGTGCTCAGAGTGGAGGAATCGCTGCACACATTGCAACAGCCGCTGGGGTATGGGGAAATGTGGCACAGATTTTGCAATGTGTACAGGCTGACATGATGAATTTTCGGGAAGGGCTTAAATATATAAGCCCTTCCCTGCAATTCATCCAGAAATGTGTAAAAATAAAATAAAAATATATACTCACCTGGTCTCGGCAGATGGAGTTCAGCCGCGGCCGGCGGCAGTTCTCCTGAACTGCTCTGAGTAGTATTCAGCAGCCGGGGATTTAAAATCCCCGCCTGCTGAATGAGCTGCCTCTGATTGGTCACAGCCTCACCAATCAGAGACAGCTCTCACTTACCCATTCATGAATTCATGAATGGGTGAGTGAGTGCTGCCTCTGATTGGTTCAGCGCAGGGGCCAATCAGGGGCAGCTCTCAGCTGTCATTCAGGAATGAATTCATGAATGGCTAAGTGAGAGCTGCCTCTGATTGGTGAGGCTGTGACCAATCAGAGGCAGCTCATTCAGCAGGCGGGGATTTTAAATCCCCGGCTACTGAATACTACTCAGAGCAGTTCAGGAGAACTGCCGCCGGCCGCGGCTGAACTCCGTCTGCCGGGACCAGGTGAGTATATTTTTTTTTTTGGTTTTTACACATTTCTGGATGAATTGCAGGGAAGGGCTTATATTTTTAAACCCTTTCCCGAAAATTCATCCCGCGCTCGTCGGCAGCCCATTGCTTTCAATGGAGCCGGCTGTATTGCCGGCTCCATTGAATTCAATGGGCAAACATCATTCTTCTCTGCGACAGCTGTTACAGCTGTGGCAGAGGAGAATGATTTGTCTACTATGGGTTCTCAATGGGGTCGGCGCTTCTGCCGCCGGCCCCATTGAGCACATAGAGAAGAGAACAGGAATCGCAGCTCGCAGATAGGTGCGATCTGCGATTTCTATTCTATAATTTATCGGACGAGCGCATAAAAAGCGCTCAGGTGTCCGATACCATTGCAAAGCAATGGTTTTATAAAATCGCCGGACGCATGCGTATGCGCAAATCACGTGAAAAAACGCCCGTCTGACTGAGCCCTTAGCATGTAGCTTGATGTCATTCATATAGAGGAGATAGATGATGGTAGTTCTACTCTTGAACATGTATCCATATCCAGTTTTTGTGAATATTTTGCTGAGGAGGTTCAAGCCTATGCAGGACAGCAGTGGAGACAGTGCATCACCTTGGTACATACCACACTTGAGTTAATTTCCAGTGTTGTGTCATTGAGTTTTTGAGGTAGGTTCTAAGTGTCCTGTTATTTTTTCGCAATGTCAGACATTCACAGATCGACATGTGTAAGATTGAGTTATAGGCTTCCTGTAGTCAATCCAGGCAGTGCTGAGGTTAGTCTGTGTGGATCTTGAGTCTTGGGTAACTGCTCTGTCTATGAGCAATCCCACGTTTGGCAAGCGCAGAAGCTGGGGAGGGCCTGGGAAATTTAAAATCTCCTTGCTCCTGGCTACTAAAGGTAGATGAGAGCCTGGAGCTGTGACTGAAGGCCGCTATAACCTATACTATACATCAGTTAGACTCTGTTAACTTCAAGGCCTTATTTTCAGTGATGGAAAAAAGATATTAAGACTTACACCAATCTAAAGATATCCTGGCTGGGTCATATCTCTATTAAATAAATGTTATTCCTTCCTAAAGTCCTATATCTATTCCACAATCTCCCTATAACTGTGTCAAAGAGTACATTGAATAAAATCCAAAACTTATTACTGCATTTTATTTGGCATAATCAAAGGGCAACAGTTCCAGCAAAGATCCTATACCTTCCACCTTCTTAAGGGGGCTTGGGATGTCCATGTACAAAAAATTATCACTACGCTGCCTTACTTGACCAATTGAGAAATTGGTGGTCAGATAATACATTTATGCATTGGATCAATATTGAAGAAAGCATAAATGAAAATGATAAACTCTGTTGTGGGCCTCTAGGCTTTCTAAAAAATGTCCTACTTCTAGATTCCCTACAGTGGCCGTCTTGGTATCTATGTGGAAAAGAGCAACGCTGGAGTTATCTCTAAGGTAAACGACCTATACCAGTGTTGGCGAACCTATGGCACGCGTGCCGGGGAGGGCACGCGGAGTCCTTTCTGCCGGCACGCGTGCTGTTCGCTGATATCACCCGGCCGTCGGCACTGCAGAGAGAGCTTCCTGCCCTGTCAAACGTAAGGCAGGGCAGCGCTGACTGCAGAGTGAACTTGATTGCCGGCACGCGCGGTCTTCTAGCAGCTCCTCGTACCCCCCCCCCCCCCCCCGCCCCTCCACACATCAGGCCAATGGGAGCGCTTCCTTACTCCCCTGTCACTCCTATAGCGGGAGATTTAAATAAAGCCCAGACGGCAGCGGAGGTGAAGGAGATGCCGGCACGCGCAGGCTGTTGTCTGCTCCTCATATCCCCGCCCCTCCGCACAGCAGCCCAATGGGAGCGCTTTCTACCTCCCATGTCAGAAGTAGTGCGGGGATTTCCAATGCAGAGCCGACAACAGCCTTCGCTCAGTGACTGCCTGTGGTGAGAGAAGCAGAGCAGAGCTTCAGCAGTAAAGAAGAGGTTTAAAAGAAGATCCTTGCTGCCTGGGTTAAAGTAAGAAGCGAACAGCAGTTACTGCAAAGATAACTGCTAAACACTTCAGTTCACCACTACACACATAAACACGGGCGTTTTGGCACTGCGGAATCCGGAGTGGGTGTCCGCCTCCGGATTCCGCAATGCAAATACTGCACATAGACATGCTGTTGGAAATCAGTTTTCCATGTCGCCGAGCGAAAATCAATTGCGACTTTTCGCTCGCGGATGGAAAATCGCAGCATGTTGTATTTTGGCCGCCTGCAGACGGGCGGGTCGGATCCGGCAGCGAGAATTCTCGCCGCGGGATCTGACCCGAGCACCTGCAGGGACCAGTGCGTACGCACCCGCGCCCCGCAGCTCCGGCTGTTTGATGTGCTGGCTTGCTGGGCAGACCGGATCCGGCAGCGGGTGAGTGACATTTCTGCGAGCCCTGCACAGAAATAGAGCGTGCCGCAATTTGTTTGCTGCGCGATATTTCTCTCGGCCAAACCGCGGCCGTCTGCATAGGATTGCGTTTGTTAACGCAATCCTATGCAGGCTTCCAGCAGCGGAAATTCCGCGGGAAATCCCACCGCGGAATTTCCGCTCATGTGCAGGCGGCCTTTGGCAGAACGCACACAGGTGGATTTGCATTGTGGAGTCCACAGCGGGCGTCCACCTCCGAACTCCACAGCAAATACCGCCCCATAGCATGCTGGGGAAATACGTGGTTTCACTTCCATGAGCAGAAATTGATTGCGATTTTCCGCTCGCGGAAGAGAAATCACAGCATGCAGCGATTCTGTGAGGGCTACGCACGGATGGCTTCCATTGAAGTCAATGGAAGCAGCTTGTCCTGCGGCCATTCCGCAGTCATAATTACAGAATGGCCGCAGGACCTGCGTCAGCGCGGCATAATCTGTACTGCGCATGCATGCTGGCTGGTAGAGCCGCAATACAGATTATGAAGAACCCAGATAGGTACGCGGGGATCACTGGCGAGGCACAGGGTTGATTCCGCTGCGGGATCTGACCCGGCTATGTGCAGGTGGCTCAAAGTTCACGTTTAACCCTGTAATGACGTGGACTCGTTTTTTTCCCCCATTTTCGTTTTTTCCTTTTCCCTTTTAAAAATCATAACTCCTTTATTTATCCATCGACGTTGCTGTATGAGGGCTTGTTTTTTGCGGGACGAGTTGGTCAGTACGATTACAATGATACCAAACTTGTATAGTTTTTTTTGCTGTACTACTTTTATTTTTTTGTAAAGACATCTAATTTTGTAAAATTATTTTCTGCCGCCATCATCTGCGCACAATAACTTTTTAATTTTTCCATCAACGTAGTTGTGCGAGGGCTCATTTCTTGCGAGATGTCCAGTAGTTTATTTTAGTATCATTTCGGAATACATACGACTTTTTGATCGCTTTTTATTGCATTTTTTTCTGGGAGACAGGGTGACTGAAAGTGCATTTCTGGCGTTCTTTTTTTTTAATTTTTTCGGATGACGGTCACCATGTGGGGTAAATAATGTGCTACTTTGATGGACGCGCATCCAAAAAGCAGTTAAAATCTGCACGCTGTCTATTTTGAAGCGGCCCTGTCCTTTTTAGAACAACGGAGGTAAAATCATACGTCGTGATAAGCCCCGCCCCCTGACATGTTGGCACTTTGCGATAAATATGTGGGTTTTAGGTCGCAGTTTGGGCACTCGGACTCCAAAAGGTTCGCCATCACTGACCTATACAAACGATAGACGCTTAAATCATTCACACAGCTACATGAATAGTTTAGGATACCTCATAATGAGTTTTACAAATATTTGAAATTGTGTTATCTCCACTCTCCCTACACCCCCCTTCCTCCTCCTAGATCTCATCTAACAAAATTTGAAGCTTATTGGTATAACTTGGAGAAACACTAAAAAAGGATCTCTATGGCATATGCGGCACTAACATCAAGTCCCCTACCATTCATACCTCTTTTTAAGACTAGATGGGATGAAGAACTCCAAGAATGTTTCAATGAGGACTAATGGCTATTAGCATTCCAGTTAAGATTTCAATCCTCTTACTGTGCAAACCTTTTGGAAACTAATAGAAAACTTCTATACAGGTGGTATAACCACCTAACCACATACCCTTTAGCAAAGATCGCCCCACGAAACTCCAACATTTGCTGGAGATGTAATGAACAAGTAGGTTCCCTAATCCACATCTGCTGGTTATGTATACCCCTCAAGGTATGTCAGATCCACTTAGCAATTTGCTCAATCTTACAATTAGATCAGAATTAGGAACCAAACATGTGCTTGTTATCCATGGACTTGTTGCACCACACATGATCACCACATTATTTCCTATAGATTAGCAGAAACTAAATCAGCCATTGCCAGGAAATGCAGATCACCAATTGTCCCGTCTAACTGAAATTTTCTTAATGATTTAACATAATTGTTTAATGGAAAATTTGATTGCATTCCGATTAGGTCAATTGGACAAAGTTAGATGCTGTTGGGAGGGGTGACTGTTTCTCTGGCTACTCTTGCTCATCCCATACATACTGTGTGCTGCCATTCTCCCACATTTCCATAGCACTGTTGTAAGTGCACTCATAATAAATGTTTCTATGCAAGCTCATCTACATATTGCTTTTATTTTTGCTCCATTTAAGCCAATATGCATATATATACAGGTTTGAGCATTCACAGTCAGAGAAGAGTGTATCTCTGTGTCAGGAAGCACAGAAGAGCACTGCTCAGAAAAGACATAGTGAGAGAGGCGAACTGCGCAAGCTCGACCAGGGACAGCTACAAAACTAGAAATTGATTGCTGGGACACTTCCTTGATTTTTCTTTTGTAAATTCTGTTCTTATTGAAAAGTACTCCAATCTGGCAATCGGAATAATCCCTAGATGAGCAACGCTTTTGAAGTTATTAATGTTTATAACATATTACGGCTCAAGAAAGACGTCCAGACAACTTTTGAACTCTTATCAAATTTGTCATCACCACATTCTCAGGCCGAGAGTTTCATAGCCTCACTGCTCTTATAGTGAACAACCCCTTTCTATAGAAATCTTCTTTCCTCTAGACTTCGAGAATGCCCTCTTGTTACAGTCACAGTCCTGGGTATAAACAGATTATGGGAGAGATCTCTGTAGTGTCCCGACATTATTATACATAGTTATTAGGTCTCCCGTCAACAGTCTTGTTCTTAAACAAAATAATCCGAATTTTGATAACCTCTCTGGGTATTGTAGTCCGCCCATTTAATTTCTTACTTTAGTCGCCCACTTTTATACCTGCTCAAGTTCCGATATGTCCTTCTTGAGTAACGGTGCCCCAAACTGTCCAGAATATGTCATTTGTGGTCTGACCAGTGACTTGTAAAGAGGAAGAACAATGTTCTCGTTATGCGCCTCTAGAAATATTTTGATGCCTCTCCTGACCCTATTTGCCTTTGCAGCAGCTGTCTGACACTGGTTGCTCCAGTTAAGCTTACAGTTAACTAAAATTTCCAAGACCTTTTCAATGTCAGTGTTAACCAGTGGTTTCCCATTTAGTAAGTAAAGTGCCCATGTGCATAACTTTATATTTATAATTGTTAAATCTCATTTTCCTCTTTTCTGCCCAAGGCCCCAACTTGTCCAGATGCTTTTGCAATCTCCTTGCGTCCTCTCTTGTGTTAACACCTTTACATAGTTTTGTATAATCTGCAAATATTGATATTTTACTGCACAATCCTTCTACCAGGTCATTAATAAATATATTGAAAAAAATAGCGTCCAAAACCGACCCCTGTGGTACACCATAAGTAACAGTGACCCGAACAAAGTGTGAACCATTTGTAACCACCCTCAACTTTCTATCACTGAGGCAGTTATTTACCCACTTACACACATTCTTGCCAAGACCAAGCCTTCTGATTTTATATACAAAACTTTTATGCAGCATAGTATCAAATGCTTTAGAAAAGTACCACACTTGATGCACTCTTCCACTTGGATGTGCAGCCATTTATGACCACTCTATGAGTACGATCACTCAGCCAGCTGTGAATCCATTTAACAGTGCCTTGTCAATCCCATGTTTTTCAAGAAGTATGGTATAAGATACTTTGTCAAATGCTTTACTCAAGTCAAGATATACTATATCCACCGCATTTCCCTGATCAACCCAGTCGGTTATTATGTCATAGAAGGAAATTAGATTCGTCTGGCATGACTTTTATGTTACAAACCCATGCTGGCTCTGATTAATCACTCCATTTTTATCAAAGTACTTGCACACATGCTGTTTAATAACTTTTTCAAAGATCTTTCCCAATAGAGATATCAGGTTCACAGGCCTGTAGTTTCCTGCATCCACGTACTTTCCTTTTTTGAAGATAGGGACAACAATTGCCCTTTTCCAATCTTCTGAGACTTCTCCTATTCTCCAGGAATTTTCAAAGATTATGGCGAGTGGCTGAGCAATTACCTCTGCTGTTTCTTTTAGTTTGCTAGGATGTAATTCATCTGAACCTTGAGACTTGAATTCATTTAAGTTAGCTAAGTGTTCCCTCACCATCTCTCTGCTTACAGATATAGCCTGCATTCTTTTATTCCCCCAATATCGGCACTACACTGGCTACGCGTCAATCCATTGGAACAGACCCTGTCACTATATAGAGTCCTTAAATATAAGAAACAAGGGTCTGTGTATCACATTACTTAATTCCCTTAAAGCCCAGGGGTGTATGCCATCAGGATCCAGCGACTTGTTTATTTTAATCTGTTCAAGACGGCTCTGCACTTCTTCCTGGGTTAAACTGGTGACATTTAATGGAGAGTTTACTTTATCAGTCTGCATCTCATCTGACACTTAATTTTCCTCTGTAAATACACTGGAGAAATAACTATTTAATAGATTTGTTTTCTCCTCATCAGTCTATAATTTCTCTTACATTGTTTATTAAAGGGCGAACCCTTTCATTATTAATCTTTTTACTTTTTGTATAGTTAGAGAACAGTTCAGGGTTAGTTTTACTCTTTGGCAATAAGTCTCTCTGTCTCCATCTTTGCTGCTTTTATTTGATTTGTACGCAATTTATTTTTTGCCTTATAGGTTTTTAGTGCTTCTCCGCTGCCTTCTTGTTTTAGCAGTTAAAACGCTTAACTTTTTGCTGTTTATTGCCTCTTTTTCATCTCAATTGAGCCATATTTTTTTCTCCTATTACTAAGTCTTTTATTCCTGTAAGGTCTAAACCTCTCACAGTAAGTTATTAGGATGTTTTTAAATGTTTCCCATTTATTGTCCGCACTCTTATTTTTTGAGGACATTATTCCAGTCAATAAGGTTACTAAGCTGATCGAACCTGGCCTTCCTAAAGTTCAGAATTTTCGTAGCTCTCCAATAAAACTCTCTCTTGAAGGACAAGGTGAAATTTATTATATAATGGTCACTGTTTACCAAGTGCCCCCAATCCGCACACCCGTTATTCTGTCAGGGCTGTTGGTTAATATTAAGTCCAAAATGGCCATCCCCCTAGTTTGATTCTGTACAAGTTGGGTAAGTTAATTATCTTTAGTAATTGAAAGGAAGTGGTTACCTTTATGAGATTTGTTTATGATAAGTTGTTACTTTTATGAAATTCTTTATTTATAACCTTTAGATTTTGACAGCATAGTTGTCATTGTTATAACGTGAAGTGACGTTAACAAACCAGAAAACAAATAATATGTAACAAATGCAAAATTTACTGCACTGGTAGATTGCAAAATACAACAAAACACACTTTACAGATCATGAGAGGTGGGGTCAACCAGACTAAAATTTAAATACTGCAGTAATAATATGCATGGTACACAACAGCATCATTTCGGACCAAAAAGGAAAGAAAGGCAAGAGGTGGGACAACATCGAGAAGGAAATCCTTGATCCCCTACCTTAAATCCTTTGTTGGTTGGCCATTTCACTCCGCCCATGAACCTTATTGGTTCCCCAAAGAGAAAAGAGAAAGATGCCCTCTCTGAGAAAGAAACTGTAATATATTGAACAACATTGAATTGGAATGGGATAAAGTCTGTCTCTAGAGCCTCGAAATAGACATCCTAGCTGCGTTCACCAGATGGTGCACCACCAAACACTTTAAAGTTGACAACTGTACGCCACTGATAGGCAACAAAAACAGTGTAGGTGATGTTGCAATAAATCTGCGAAATAAAAATACCTTGCTGAGTCAAATTTGTTAAAAATCGATAGCAGCTGCTGGAATCAACATCTCACAGTCAGGCTGGTGTACTTGGAATGATCGGTTTTATTCTACCGTAAAGCAAGCTTTATTCTTTTCATTGACAAGTTCTATCTTCCTAGCCAATAGGAAGCAGTTATACCTCTTTACAAAAACATGTTTTTCTTTTGTTAATTTATCTTATAACTATTATCTATGTGCTTTGGAATTATTATTGATTACAGATGTATATTACCACATCCATTAGAATATGAGAGAATAATTGTATGTAATATCCTATCATTCAATTTTAAAATATATAGATGTCACTAAAATGTATGACGTGGAATTTGCGAGGTCTAGGTACCGAGCTAAAAGAACGGCAGTATTTTCTTATATTAGACAATTGAATCCCCATATTATTGGTTTACAGGAGACGCATCTGATTTTAGATAGAATAGGCAGTTTGAAGAAACCATGGATTCAGTGGTCTTGTCACTCCCTACATACCTTATTCTCTAAGGGGGTTCCTCCCCTAGTTCACTGTACTCTACGAGGGAATCCGATAAACACCCATAAAGATCCCGAAGGTAGATTTGTTTTTGTACACGCTGAAATTAATGCTATGCAATATGTTATTTTATGTATTTATCACCCCACACATGATAACGCCTATGTTCTACAAGCGGCAGTAACACTCGCACATCAATACCCATTAGCTGAAATCATATGTATGTGGTATTTTAATCAGATTATGGATCCTATTAAGGATAGATTTAATTTACAATAAACGCTTGCAGCTACTTGTGACTCATCCATGAAGCAGATGTTTGATTGAGTGGGATGGGTGGATTTATGGCGCTTTAAAACCCCAGATATATGTGAATACACCTGTTATTCCCCTAGTAGAGGGTCTTTGTCTCGCCTAGACTAAATATTCAGTTCCCCAACACTTACCCTCTATTTAACTTCAGTAACTCATGGTGCTAGAGGGATATCGGACCATAGCCCGATCCTTCTCAATTTACAGTTCCCTGGCCAATATTTCACCCCTATTTGGAAGCTTAACCTCTTTTGGTTAAAATTGATAGAACCACAAGATCGTATACCAGACCAAATATCTATGTTTCTTCAGCTTGATAAAGGCACTTGGAGGTTCTGAAACACGTAGCTTAATAAATGTTATTTAAAAATAAAAGTTTTTCGTCCGTAATTTTTATGCAATCCATTTGCAATTTATTACGGATATCTTTGAAACAAACTTTAGACTGATCACCTAAGCTTGCTTACCTTGGACGCCTCTCCTCATTCAAGGAAATACTGGACGCAGAGAAATTTCTATAAGCTGACGTGGACAACAGGTGCCGGAGGGTTCTCCCATACACAGGGTTAACCCTTCAAGCACCAGGTGAGTCTAACTTTACTTTCCACGATTATGAATACCATATAATTGCACGAGGCACATTCTGATACTATTTGTATTTGGTTTAAACACTAAAAGAGGATACTTTAAAAGCCTATCTTTGAGGTTGTTTTAGATCTACTATATCTTATATTAAAAGAACTACCTCTCAGGCTGATATCCAGTTAGAACAACAAGTATCTGATACAGAAAGACAATACATAACAAACCCCACTGATATCAATAAAACAAATTGGCTAGGACTGGCTCGTCTTTATAAACATCAGTTACACGTTAAAACAAAAAGGAAACTCTTTTTCACAAAACAATATTTTTTCGAGATGGGTAATCAGTCCAGCCATCTTCTGGCCAACCCCATCAAACAGAATGGACAATCTAACTCTGTACTTAAAATTAAGGCAGTTGATGGGGAAATTCTTACAGTTGCTTAATCTATTAGGACCAGATTTAAAGAATATTATGTGGAGTTATATACCTCCTAAGGTGATAAATCAGTTACAGACAACTTGAATTATCTTGAAGACCTTGTCTTCCCATTCCTTTCAACTAAACAGATAGATCTACTAGAGGCCCCACTTCTCCTGGACCAGATGGTTTTCCTTTGCAAGTATATCGTAAATATATGGATCAGCTATCCCCAGTACTACATGATACTCTGCAACGGGCGTATCAAGAGAACTCCCTTCCACCCTCTTTTTTATGAAGCATCAATAATAGTGTTGTTAAAACCTGGTAAAGAGCCCACTGAATACGACTCTTATAGACCAATATCTTTCCTTAAAGGGGTTGTCCGGCCATAAACATTAGGTCTCATTACTTCTGTTTGCCCAATACAATGCACTTTGTAATATACATTGTGCATTGTAAATTAGGCAAACAGAAGTTATTCACTTACCTCTTGGCTGCCCCCCCTTGTGTTGCTCCTCGGTTGCCATGGTTCCTGGTTCCGACAAGTCTCTAGTCCTCTTCTTGTCGGGACAACCGGGGACGCGCCTCTCCAGCACAGCTCTGCGCATGTGCAGAAGAACTTCAGCCTGGGAAGCTCAGTTCTGCCTGAGGAGGCGTGTCTGCTGGCTCTTCAACTCCAAGGTAAGAATGAGAGGAGGGGCGGGCTCTCGTGGGGGGGGGGGAGGGAGGGAGGATGGATGTGTGCAAGTGGCTGTCAGAAGTCCCGGGGGGGGGGGGGGGGGGGAGCGAGCGGCAGTGATGTGTGCGTGTGTGTGTGTGCAATGTCAGGAGACCCGGCTGTCAGAAGTCCCGGGGGGAGGGGGGGTGCTGCTAGTGTACTTGTGTGTGGGCACTGTAAAGGGGGACTCTGTGGGGGAGGTCACAGGGGGGGCACTGTATAGGGACGCTGTGGATGGGGGGCATGTGGAGGGGGGCTACTTTGGAGTGCAGTGGGGGGGACTCTGGGGGGGTGGCATGTGTAGGGGGGGTACTGCGGAGGGCACTGTGGGGGGGGGAATACTGGGGGGGCACTGTTGAGGGGGGACTGCGGAGAATGCTGTGGTTGGGGGGAATGAGGGGAGGGCACTGTAGGGGTGACACTGGGGGGGGGCATGTGTAGGGGGTACTGTAGAGGGCACTGTTTGTGGCACTGTGAGGGATCATTAGGGGGGCACTGTGGGAGAGTGCACTGTGGGGGGGGGGTCATTGTGAGGGGTGGGTCGCTGTGGGAGGGGCACTATGAGGGCATGTGAGTGTGGGGAAATGTTTTGTTTGGAGGGCACTGTAGGGGTGACACTGGGGGGGGGCATGTGTAGGGGGTACTGTAGAGGGCACTGTTTGTGGCACTGTGAGGGATCATTAGGGGGGCACTGTGGGAGAGTGCACTGTGGGGGGGGGTCATTGTGAGGGGTGGGTCGCTGTGGGAGGGGCACTATGAGGGCATGTGAGTGTGGGGAAATGTTTTGTTTCACTTTAGCAGGGTGGGGGGGCAGTAGGTAGCCTTGCAGTGGGGGGCTGCAGGAGAGTTCTCTCTCGGCTCTCCCCAGCCTCTCTCCATTCACTATACATAGTGCTGCTGTTTACACTCATGGTACGATTTTATCGTGAACCATGAGTGTATAATGCAGTCTCCCCTGGCCACACCCCCTCTGATTATAGTATGCAGCAGGGGGCGGGGAGAGACTGTAGAGCAGTTCAATAGAGGTGGGCGTGCCGTGGGCGGGGCTAGGACGTGAGCTGAGGGAAATCCTGCCTTTTCATGTCTCTTACTACCATCGGGAGCGCGCACACAGAGGAGGGAGAGCGCAGAGCATGTGAGAAGGCAGCACAGAGGCGCCATCTTTGAAAGCTGCAGTGAAGATCAGAATCTAAGGTAAGAAACTGACATTGCAGCTGATCTGCCGGCCGGTTTGAGCCCCTGTATGCTGTCTGTTACTATCCTTACTGAAAGGAAAGCAGCAGCATTATAAAAATTTTTACCCTGTGTGGCCGGACAACCCCTTTAATGTCGACTATAAAATACTGACTAAAATACTAGCCACTACACTTAATAAAGTAATTCTTTCTATAATTCACGAAGATCAAACTGGTTTTATTCCTGGAAAATCAACTACAATAAATATACATAGAACTCAAGCAATTGTACAGTTAGGTAGACTGCATAATATGCCCTGGGTGATTGCGTCACTAGATACCAAAAAAGCTTTTGACTCTTTGGAATGGAATTTTTTGGAGGCCTGCCTGATTCGTTTTGGCTTCGGACCACGATTTTTGGGATAGATCAGATTACTATACGAATAACCTATGGCTAATTTGATAGTAAACGGTATGCCATCAGAGAAATTCACACTGTCATGAGGCACGCATTAGGGATGTCCATTGTCCCCTGCCTTATTCACAATAGCGATACAGGCACTGGACATTCGTTTGTGTAATGCCCCTACAGTAACGGGTGTGCAATGGGCGGATAGAGAAAGTACAGTGGAGTTGTATGCGGACAACATGGTTCTCTATATCAGAAGCCCAGAACATTCTTTCCCACGAGCTCGAGGTAATACATTTTTTTCACAACATTTCGGACTATATATAAATTTGTCTAAATCAGCAATTATAATGTATACGGCGTGAAATCCAGTTATGATTCCTTGTGTATCTACCAGTGGCTTAATGGAGGTCTCTGAATTTAAATATCTAGGAGTTAATGTAGTACAAGACCATGGAAATACAATAATTGAAAACATTAACCTGTTGCATGACTCAATAAGAGATAAATTAAAGGTGTGGTCTGGACTACCTTTGTCTGTGGGCGGACGTATAAATTTGATTAAGATGGTATGTATTATATACCACGCATATCTTACAATAGTTTGATTGTGTAAAATGGGTAGAATGAATGCCACATCCTGTCATAGAGGTCATAGGTGCCGATTTTTGGCACCTGATATGGGAATGACCCCATATCGTGAATTTTTGGGAAGAGGTTTTTACCTTTTGTGTCCGGGCTTCTGCCAGTTCCTCTGGCTTTAGACCCAAAGATAGCACGGATTGATAGATGATCAGGCATGATAAGATATTGATTAGGGAAACACTATTTCTGGACAGGAAAACAGTGGCAATAAGATGGATGGCAGTGAGATCGCCTTCCATTTCATCCTGGAAGAAATTGGTTGATACGATAATCCCATATGAAAAGGTAATTTATCAGCATAGAGGATGTCCTGATAAATTTGAAAAAGTCTGGGGTTTATGGATAAACTCGTACTCCACTTTATAAATTAAATAAATATGACATAATAAAGAAGGAAATGAGGAGGAAAATGAGTACTCAATAGAGATGAGCGAACACACTTGTCCGAACTTGCTACTCATTCGAGTATTAGGCTACTCGAGATGCTCAGTAATCGAGTCACTTTCATTACCCTTCCCCGCATGTTTAGCACCATTTTCTAGCCAATAAACATGCAATGAAGGAATTACCACTTCTTGTTATGTCATGCCAGCCCTCTTCCCCCCAACAGCAGTGAGTGGCTGGCGGGATCACGTGACCGCCGAGCACTTAAAGTGGTCCCGCCCGTGGCTCGCCTCAGACGCATGCTGGCTGTAGTTAGGAAAAGTGCTGATGCCGATACAGGGAAAGTGTTAGAGTAGGATCCTCTCTTCAAGAACCCAAACGGTCCCTCTCAGTGCTAGGCCTCATCATGTGCGTTACAGTTGTGGCTGGCTGGGAGCAGTAGTGAGTCTTTTTTTTTTTTTTTTTTAAAGCATCTAGCCCTGTGCAGAGCATTACAACTATAGCATTCTCGGTCTGCAGTGCATTAGGCAGAGGTTGGGGAAAGAGCTGCTGAGATAGGGAAAGTGTTACAGTCGGGATCCTCTCTTTAAGAACCCCAATGGTCCTTCTTAGGGCTACTCCTCAGTGTGTGCATTACAGTTGTGGCTGGCTGGGAGCAGTAGTGCACCCATTTTTTTCTAAAGCATCTAGCCCTGTGCAGAGCATTACAGCTAAAGCATTCTCAGTCTGCAGTGCATTAGGCAGAGGTCTCACCGCGAAACAGTACTCTAATATTTCCTGGGACACTGCAAACCATTTCATTTATACCATTCTATGTCTGAAGTGCATTAGGCAGAGGTCTCTCCACGAAACAGTAATATTTCCTGGGACACTGCAAACCATTTCATTTATACCATTCTATGTCTGCAGTGCATTACACAGAGGTCTCACCGCGAAACAGTAATATTTCCTGGGACACTGCACACCATTTCATTTATACCGTTCTATGTCTGCAGTGCATTAGACAGAGGTCTCACCGCGAAACAGTAATATTTCCTGGGACACTGCAAACCATTTCAGTTATACCGTTCTGTGTCTGCAGTGCATTAGACAGAGGTCTCACCGCGAAACAATAATATTTCCTGGGACACTGCAAACCATTTCTGTTATACTGTTCTATGTCTGCAGTGCATTAGGCAGAGGTCTCACTGCGAAACAGTACTCTAATATTTCCTGGGACACTGCAAACCATTTCAGTTATATCGTTGGGTGCGGAGAAGTTGCCACAGTTATTAGCACTGTCCACTGGCTGTATAGTTTTCTGCCCCTGTGCAGAGTGTCTCACAATTCCCTTTCCCTGGGTATGGTGAAGTTGCCGCAGTTATTAGCACTGTCCACTGCCTGTATAGTTTTTTGCTCCTGTGCAGAGCGTCTCGCAATACCCTTTCCTTGGGGGGTTGAGGTAGCCACAGTTACCAGCACTATCCACTGGTTTTAGACTTTTCTCCCACTCCATACAGCCTCTCTTATCTCCAAGTCTCTGTGAGCGGTAAATGACCCCTCGGTATCAGAGCAAGACAACAGTTTAATTATTTCAAGTCAAAGCATAAAGTCTCTGTGTACCTTGAATTAAGCCACAGTTGTCAGCGCTGTACAGTGGGGTAATTTATTTGGGCCCTGCTCTATCCTTAATCCACCATGATGAGGAGTAGGGGTAAGGGTCGAGGACGTAGGCGTCCAAGTGAGGGTGCGGGCAAAGGCCGAGTTCCTGGGCGCGGTGAATCACAGCCAGCTGCTGAGGGATTAGGAGAGAGGCAAATTTCTAGACTCCACAGCTTCATATCACAATTTGCAGGTCCACGTGGTAGACCTTTATTGCAAGTAGAGCATTGCGAGCAGGTTCTGTCCAGCAATGTATAGAACCCCCAGTCTTCTACGCAGTTCACTACTCCAGGCCTAGGGACTGCACCTCTGAATCCTATGGCTGCTCCTCCTTCCTACCAGCCTCACCACCACCAGCATGTGCAGGCATATGATGGCCAAGCACACCACAAGGTGGGACGAAGGCCACATCACTGCCTCTTCCCCTGTGCCACAACCTGGCACACAGATCCAATCCCCCTCACAGGACGCAGGCACAGGCGCCTCCCGGCCTGCACCCACACCCTCACCTCCATGGTCCTCCAATCCATCCAGCAATGTCTCTCAGCTCAGCATTCAGCTGTCGCTAACACAACCGTTGGAGCGAAAGCGGAAATACGCCGCCACCCACCCGCATGCACAAGCTTTAAGCATGCACATTGCCAAATTAATCAGCCTGGAGATGCTGCCGTACAGGCTTGTGGATCGGAGGCTTTCAAAAACATGATGGCAGTGGTCTCATGCTACTTGGTCCCCAGTCGCCACTATTTTTGTGGACAAGTACTGTCGGGCAGGGCCACTATATGTCCCTGACGGCACATTGGGTGAACTTAGTGGAGGCTGGGACAGAGTCAGAGCCTGGGACCGTTCACGAGCTACCCACACTGAGAATAGCAGGTCCTACCTCGGTGCTGGTATCTCCTCCTCCTAAAACAGCATGTCATCATGCTGGACCGCCAATTTTTCTGTGGGCCAAAAGGCTCTTTTAAAGCCAATGTTTTCGGAGGGCTGCCTCCAGGCTCTGTTACAAATAAAGCAACGAGCTGTATCTTTAACAAAATGTTTATGGCTTTCCCCTGCCCTCGGGGTTAAGCAATTTTTCAGGGGTACGCTTGTACTCTTCATAAACCAATTTTTCAGGCCCTCGCCTATACTCTTAGGCAACTAACTTTTCCAGCCTTCGCCTGTACTCTTGCAACAGAAATGTTTCAGGGGTCCGCCTATACACTTGCTACTAAAAGGTTTGAGGGGTTCGCCTATTCTTTTGCTACAGAAATGTTCCAGGGGCCCGCCTATACACTTGCTACTAAAAGGTTTGAGGGGTTCGCCTATTCTCTTGGTACAGTAATGTTTCAGGGGCTCGCCTATACTCTGGCAGCAGAAAAGTTTCAGGGGTAAGCCTATACACTTGCTACTAAAAGGTTTGAGGGGTTCGCCTATTCTCTTGCTACAGAAATGTTTTTAAGGGTCCGCCTATACTGTGGGTGCACAAAGGTTTCCCATAGTGGTGTTCAGCTGTCTGGCACAAAAACACTGAATGACTTGTGCAGAACTGTGGGCCGAGGTCCTGGGCGGGGTGAAACTCTGCCATGTTTGGTCACTCTCTTTTCTTCCTGTCTAATACTGTCCCTGGGTTCCAGGGGCCCGCCTATACTGTGGGTATACAAAGGCTTTTCCATTGCGTTGTTCAGCTATCTGACACATACACAGAATTAATTGGGCAGATATGTGGCCAGAGGCCGAGGTCCTGGGTGGGTTGAAACTCTGCCATGTTTGGGCACTCTCTTTTCTTCCTGTTTAATACTGTCCCTGGGTTCCAGGGGCAAGCCTATGCTGTGGGTGCACAAAGGTTTCCCAGCGCGGTGTCCAGCTGTCTGCACCCTAGCCAAGTCAGTGTATTTGTGCCAGACGGCTTTCTCATTGCGGTGTTTTACCTATCTGGCACAAATACACTGAATGACTAGGGCAGAAGTGTGGGCCGAGGTCCTTGGCGGGGTGAAACTCTGCCATGTTTAGGCACTCTGATTTCTTCATGTGTAATACTGTCTTTGAGTTTCATGGGCTCGCCTATGCTGTGGGTGCACAAAGACTTCCCATTGCAGTGTTTTACCTATCTGGCACAAATACACTGACTGACTAGGGCAGAAGTGTGGGCCAAGGTCCTTGGCGGGGTGTAACTCTGCCATGTGTGGGCACTATGATTTCTTCATATTTAATACTGTCTCAGGGTTGCAGGGGCTCGCCTATGCTGTGGGTGCACAAAGATTTCCCATTGCGGTATTTTAGCTATCTGGCACAAATACGCTGAATGACTTGGGTAGGGTGCATCTACATAAGCAAGCTGAAGCTGCTATTCATTTAATTTTCTTAAAGCTGCACATACAAATTTAATCACAACAAGGAATTTAATCCTGTAAAAGGGATAAAAAGATGTAATTTGACAATGTTACATACATATGTTCTCTAACACTGGAAATGGAAGATTTATGTGTGAAGGTAAAAATCTTGTGTTTCTGTTCTGACGTGAATAACATCAACAGGCGCCTTTTCCAGTTTCGTATGTATGACAGGACTGGAAAATCCGAATGGGAATTCAGTGGGTTAGTGAAAAATTGTGCTTAGAAGGGACTATCTATAGTATATATAGCAAGAAGTGGTACATTATACACTGAGCCCTGTAGTTTGTGCAGTACATATAGCAGGAAAAAGGCACATTATGCACTGAGTCCTGTAGTATTTATAGTATACTAGCTTACCCGTCGCGCGTTGCTGCGAAGACAGACATACATTCGTTTTTATATATCTAGATAAAAAGCAATCACAGCGCAGCTTTCAAGTTACCTCAGCGGTATAATATATAACAACTAATCACAGCACAGCAGCTTTAATGTTACCTCAGCAGTATAATATATAGCAACCAATCACAGCACAGCTTTCATGTTACCTCAGCGGTATAATATATAGCAACCAATCACAGCACAGCTTTCATTTTACCTCAGCAGTATAAGAAATAGCAACCAATCACAGCACAGCTTTCATTTTACCTCAGCATTCTCAATATCCAGCAATTGTCTTGCGAAACGTTCGGCGGATGCATCATTTTGTAGTTGAACACGCATCCCGTTGCTCGTAATGCCTTTTGCTTTCGTGCTTGAGATGGAAATCAAACGATCTTTGTCTGGGGGGGCATAACTGTCGACGATGCTCGCACGCGAGCCACCTATCGTAGGATAGGTGTACTATGCCAGTAATCTTCCCAGGAGTGTACTCAACAACTTCCCAAAGTTTCATGGCGATTAGATGAATGGTGTAGTAGCGCAAAAAGGACAGAAACAGACATACATTCCTTTTTATATATATAGATGACATCAGGAAGTGAGAGAATTAGATTCCGTGCGTAAAATTTGGACGCTAATTCTTTTGCGCTTATAATTGAATAATCGAGTTGGGACCCATTAACTTTTCTTATTTATGACATAATCAATGCTCGTGCAAAATTTCAAGTTTCTATTACATTGGGAAGTGAGAGAATTAGATTCCGTACGTAAAATTTGGACGCTAATTTTTTTGCGGTTAGAACTGAGTAATCGAGTTGGGACCTATTAGCTTTTCCTATTTATGACATAATCAATGCCTGTGCCAAATTTCATGTTTCTACGACATCGGGAAGTGAGAGAATTAGTGGCAATGATGGAAATCAAACGATCTATGTGGGGAGGGGGGCGTAACTGTCGACGACGCTCGCACGCCATTTATCATAGCATAAATGTACTATGCCTATAATCTTCCCAGGAGTGTACTCAACAACTTCCCAAAGTTTCATGGCGATCGGATGAATGGTGTAGTAGTGCATAAAGGACAAACAGACAGACAGATACACAGACAGACATACATTCAATTTTATATATATAGATATAGCAGCAGGAGCACATTATACACTGATCCCCGTAGTATGTATAGTAAATATAACAGGATGGGTGCACAGTATACACTGAGCCCTGTAGTATTTATAGCAGCAGGAGCAGATTATAAACTGATCCTTGTAGTATGTATAGTATATATAACCTGAGGGGGAAACATTATATATTGAACCCTGTAGTATGTATAGTATATATAGCAGGAAGGACACTTTATACACTGAGCCGTGTAGTGTATATAGTAGGAGGGACACATTATACATTGATCCTTGTAGTATGTATAGTATATATAACAAGAGAGAGCACATTATACATTGATCCCTGGAGTATGTATAGTATATATAGTAGGAGGGGGGGCTCATTATACACTGAGCCCTGTAGTGTGTATAGTATATCTAGCAGGATTGGGGCATATTATATACTGAGCCCTGTAGTATGTATAGTATATATAGCAGGAGGGGGGGGCACATTATACACTGAGCCCTGTTGTATGTATAGCATATATAGCAGGAGGGGGGGGGGGGCACATTATACACTGAGCCCTATAGTAATAATCTTTATAATAATCTTTATTTGTATAGCGCCAACATATTCCTCAACGCTTACAAAGGCAGGGGGAATACAGAAAGACCAAAGTACAAAAATTACAGAACCACAGTTACATATGGTAATCAGTTGATGGAAACAATATGGGTGAGCGTCCTGCTCCAACGAGCTTACATACTATAAGTAATGGGGTGATACAGAAGGTAAAGGGGCTGGAGATGTGCACGGTATGGTGAGGTGGAGAGTGAGGGATGCTATACATATAAACAATGGTCAGACATTTAGCCGTGTGACAGCAGAATCAGTATGACTGCAGAGGAAGTTGATGGTGACTAGCAGGGATTGCAGTCACTAGGACAGGGAGCATGTTATCAGGCGACGTACAGAGGGGTTTGTTTAGGAAATGCGGTATGCCTCCCAGAAGAGGTGCGTTTTTAGAGCACGCCTCAAGTTCTGCGAGTCCTGGATTGCCCGGATAGCTTTTGGTAGTACGTTCCAGAGGACCGGTGCAGCTCTGGAGAAGTCTTAGAGGTGGGAATGAGAAGTTCGAATTAGAGGGGCGCGCAGTCTAGCTTTGTGGATGAAGGTAGTGAGTTTAAATTGAATTCTGTATTTAATGGGCAGCTAGTACAGTAACCGGCACAGGGCAGAGGCGTCCAAGTAGTGGCTGGATAGGAAGATGAGCCTGGCTGCCGCATTCAGCATAGATTGGAGAGGGTAGAGTCTGGTGCAGGAGAAGCCGATCAGCAATGAGTTGCAATAATCAAGTCGAGAGTGGATGAGCGCAACAAGAAGCATTTTTAGCATGTCTACGATGAGAAAAGAGCAGATGCTTCCGAAGTTCTTGAGGTGCAGCGGACATGTTCGGGCAAGAGATTGGATATAGGGGATAAAGGAGAGATCGGAGTCGAATATGACCCCAAGGCAGCGGGGGTGCTGTCTGGGAGTTATGGTGGCGCCACACACTGAGATGCAGATGTCAGGATGAGGTCGGTTAGTAGAGGGCGGAAACACCAGGAGGTCCGTTTTAGAGAGGTTTAGTTTTAGGTAGAGAAAGGACATAGTGTTAGAGACAGCGGACAGACAGTTGGTGATGTTTTGGAGGAAAGGTGCAGAAATGTCACGGGAAGAGGCGTATAAGCTGGGTGTCGTCAGCATACAGGTGGTATTGGAGGCCAAATCTCCTGATGGTTTGCCCAATAGGGGCTGTGTAGATGTAGGAAAGGAAGGGGCCAAGGACCAAGCCCTGGGGGCCCTTAACAGCAAGGGGAAGAGGAGGGGAGGTAGAGCCTGCAAAGGAGACGCTGAATGAGCGGTCAGATAGGTAGGAGGTAAACCAGAAGAGAGCAGTGTCCTTTAAGGCCGATGGAGTGAAGCATACTGAGGAGTTTGTGGTCAACAGTGTTGAATGCTGCGGAGAGGTCGAGGAGGTTCAGTTGGGAGTAATCACCCCTTGATTTGGCTGTCAGGAGGTCGTTTGATACCCTTGTAAGGGAAGTTTCTGTCGAGTGTTGGGGTCAGAAGCCAGACTGTGGGGGTGGGGGGGGGGGGGGTCGAGGAGAGAGTTCTCTGATAGATAGCTTACAAGGCGGGAGTAAACTAGG
Source organism: Eleutherodactylus coqui (assembly GCF_035609145.1). Lineage (NCBI taxonomy): Eukaryota > Metazoa > Chordata > Amphibia > Anura > Eleutherodactylidae > Eleutherodactylus > Eleutherodactylus coqui. The sequence goes on along the minus strand of NC_089843.1, from coordinate 195,384,188 downwards.
CGTTCTAGTGTTCTAGTAGTTTGGAGATGAAGGGGTGATTAGAGATGGGTCGGTAGTTGGCAGCATCAGTCGCGTCAAGAGTCGGCTTCTTTCGCAGTGGCGATATGATGGCGTGTTTGAAAGAAGAGAGAAAGATGCCAGAGGTCAGAGAGAGGTTGAATATAGTGGTGAGATGGGAGATGACCACTTGGGAGAGGGATCGGAGGAGGTGTGAGGGGAGAGGGTTGCTAACGCAGGTGGTGGGGCGAGCAGAGGAAAGCAATTTGGAGACTTCTTCCTCTGTCGTTGGTCTGAGTACAGACAGTGAGCAGGAGCTAGATGGAGTGCTGACAAGACAAGGGTCGGGGTTAGTCTGGGATTGGGAAGTTATTTCCTGACAGATGTCATAAATTTCCTTTTTGAAGTAGGCAGCCAACTCTACAGCACTGAGATCCATCACAGGGGGCTGCGCTTTTTTAGGGATGAAAAGGGAGTGAAAAGTAACAAAGAGCCGTTTAGGGTTGTGCGATAGTGAGGAGACGAGAGAGGTGAAGTAGACTTGTTTGGCATGATAGAGGGCGAGGTTGTAGGTTCTGACCATAAATTTGTAGTGGAGAAAGTCAGCGGACGATTGCAACTTCCTCCACAGCCGTTCAGCACTTCTAGAGTACCGCCGTATGAAACGTGTTTGTGGCGTAGGTTGCCACAGTCTGCATCGGAATGCTTGGGTCATGGGGGCACCGCTTCATCCAGGGTATGTTTGAGAGCAGTGTTGTAATGAGTGGCAGCCAGGTTGGGGCAGGAGAGGAGAGAGATAGGGGACAGAGAGGACTGTAGGGACCCAGCAAAGTCCTGGGTGTGAATGGCCTTAAGGTTCCTGTAGGTACGGTAGGTAGGTGGGTCTGGAGAGATGTTAGGGAGCGTGACAGAGAAAGAGAGGAGGTTATGATCTGAGAGCAGAAGAGGGGAGTTAGTGAAGTTGGAAGCAGAGCAGAGACGGAGGAAGACCATAGAAGCTGAGGGGCAGATGGGGAGATGGGATCATTAGTGGGGATGTTAAAATCACGTAAGATGAGGGTTGGAATTTTGCAGGATAGGAAGTGGGGGAGCCAGGCAGCAAACTGGTCCAAAAACAGGTGGAGCACCTGAGCGGGGGGGAGGAACAATAACTGCTACTCGCATGGACAGTGGGCAGAAAAGCTGTAGCGTATGTACCTCAAATTATGGAAAAGTGAGGGTACAGGGGATATGAGCTGGTAGGTACATTTCAGGGAGAGAAGAGCACCCACTCTTCTACCACGCCTGTCATCTGGTCTCGGGGTATGGGAGAACTGCAGGCCATTGTAGGACAGTGCAGCAGGGGAGGCCATGTCAGACTGCTGTATCCACGTTTCTGTGAGAGCTAGCAGATTTAGAGATTTAGCAATAAAAACGTTGTGGATGGTGGGGAGTTTATTACAAGCTGACTGGCAGTTGCAGAGGGCACATTTAAAGGAGTCAGGGGTTCACATGGGCTAGTAGTTGGGCTTGAGGGTTTTCTTAGTGAGTCAGGTAGGGGGCTCACCCGCTCCCGGCATCGTCTGTTTTCTGCTTTGCGCCGGCTGCTGGCCAGCTCTCACATACGCAGAGCGGAGCCAACCCATTGGCGCATGCGCAGAGCGGAGCTGGCCCTGTGCACCACTGACATTTCTGTGCGTGCCACTCCGAGACCAGCACAGAAATAGAGCATGCCGCGATTTGTTTTTCGCGTGTTTTTCACGCGGACAAATCGCGGCTGTCTGCATAGGATTGCGTTTTGTTATGCAATCCTATGCAAGCGCGCAAATTTTGCGTGAAGTCCCGCCTACTTCCCTAGGTATCGCATTGGATGTCACGTCATATTTCATGTAAAGTATATACAGCATGAGGGACACTTTATGAACTGAGCCCTGTATTATGTATAACATATACAGCAGGAGGGGGCACATCATACACTGAACACTGTAGTATGTATAGAATATATATATAGGAGGGGACACATTATACACTGATCCCTGTATTATGTATAGTATATATAGCAGGAGGGACACATTATACACTGAGCCCTGTAGTATGTATATTATATATAGCAGAAGTGGGGACACATTATATACTGATCCTTGTAGTATATATATAGCTGGAGGGAACACATTATATGCTGAGCCCTGTAGTATGTATAGTATATATAGCAGGAGGGGGGGGGCACATTATACACTGAACCCTGTAGTATGTATAGTATATATAGCAGGAGGGGGGGGGGGCATTATACACTGAACCCTGTAGTATGTATAGTATATATAGCAGGAGATGGGGGCACATTATACACTGAACCCTGTAGTATGTATAGTATATATAGCAGGAGATGGGGGCACATTATACACTGAACCCTGTAGTATGTATAGTATATATAGCAGGAGGGGGGCACATTATACACTGATCCCTGTAGTATATATAGTAGGAGAAAAAACATATTATATGCTGAGCCCTGTAGTATTTTTAGTATATATAGCAGGAGGGGATACAATACACACTGAACCCTGTAGCATATGTAGTACATTTAGCAGGAGGGGGACACATTATACACTGAGTACCGTAGTATGTATAGTATATATAGCAGGAGGAGGACACATTATAAACTAATCCCTGTAGCATGTATAGTATATATGGCAGGAGGGGGGCACATTATACACTGAACCCTGTATGATGTATAATATACTAGCTAATATACCCGGCTTCGCCCGAGTTAATTTGGTACTGGTGTTTATCTGGTGCTCACACGTAAAATCTCATGAAGTCGTGGTTACTTTAGAGATACCGAGGAAAAAAATATGTTAACCATTTTGCATAGTTCTTTGTGTTACCCAGGAAACACCATGTGGAGGTAACCATGCGACGTTTCCTTTATATAAAATGACATCAGAAAGTTAGAGAATTAGATTACGTACAGAAAATTTGGATGCTAATTCTTTTGTGCTTAGAATTGAATAATCAAGTTGGGACCCATTTATGACATAATCAATGCTCGTGCCAAATTTCAAGTTTCTATGATATCGGGAAGTAAGAGAATTAGATTCCGTACGTAAAATTTGGATGCTAATTCTTTTGCGTTAGAATTGCATAATCGAGTTGGGACTCCATTACTTTTCCTATTTATGACATAATCAATGCTCGTGCCAAATTTTATGTTTCTACGACATCGGGAAGTGAGAGAATTAACGTCCAAATTTTATGTACGTAATCTAATTCTTTTGGGCTAGGATTGAATAATCGAGTTGGGGCCCATTAACTTTTCCTATTTATGACAGTCAATGCTCGTGCCAAATTTCATGTTTCTACGACATTGGGAAGTGAGAGAATTAGATTCCGCACATAAAATTTGGACGCTAATTCTTTTGCGCTAGAATTGAATAATCGAGTTGGGACCCATTAACTTTTCCTATTTTGGACATAACCTATGCTTGTGCCAAATTTCATGTTTCTACGATATCGGGAAGTTGGAGAATTAGTGGCGAGTCAGTCAGTCAGTCAGTCAGTGAGGGCTTTCGTCTTATATATATGATAGCAGGAGGGGCACATTATACACTGAGCCCTGTAGTATGTGTAGTATATATAGCAGGAGGGACACATACACAGAACCCTGTAGTATGTATATTATATATAGCAGAAGTAGGGACACATTATACACTGGTCTCTGTAGTATGTATAGTATATATAGCAGACATGGGGACACATCATTACACTGAGCCCTGTAGCATGTATAGTATATATAGCAGGAGGGGGGCACATTATACACTGATCCCTGTAGTATGTATGGTCTATATAGCGGGGGGGGGGGGGGCACATTATACGCTGAACCCTGTAGTATGTATAGTCTATATAGCGCGGGGGGGGGGGCACATTATACACAGAACCCTGTAGTATTTATAGTAAGAGGGGGTGGGGGCACATTATACACTGAGCCCTGTTGTATGTATAGTATATATAGCAGGAGGGGACACATTATACACTGAGCCATGTAGTATGTATAGTACATATAGCAGACGCGGGGACACATTTTACACTGGTCTCTGTAGTATGTATAGTATATATAGCAGGAGGGGGCACATTATACACTGAGTCATGTATTTATAGCACATATAGGGGACACAGTACACACTGAGTAGGTGTAGCACATTACACAGTGAGCCTACATCATTTCCAATAGATGAATGCTCAGGGGCTTCTGCAGAGAGAATGAAGGCAGCACATTGTCTGACATTCATAGGTCCATGGGGGTCTCACACACAGGGAAGTGGAGTCTATGGAAAGCTGACTGTCATTATTTTTTACATACAGTACAAGCCATATGTGGGAAATGAAGATTAAAAAACTGCAATATGTCTGGAACAAGCGCAGATATTCTAGGGGAAGAATCATTAAAAGGTGTCTTCCAGTTAGTAGATACACAGGTGGCCGGTATTATTGTCCCTTGATGCCACCAGGAAGTACTGGTGGAGTCAAAATTGACAGGGGGGGGTGATGCCCCGGTACGTGACTGGCTGGACAGTTGGCTGCGCTGCAGGTTCTGCAAGCCCAGTAAAATTGAGCCCACAGCTAGATTAATGTTAAATGCAGAAGGCGCCCCCCCCCCCCAATCTGTGTTAACGCGCAGAGCAGGGAAGCCACATTAACGCGCAGAGCAGGGAAGCCACACCAGCCTGAAGCGCGTTTCCTGGCGGCGGTGTCTGACAAGCTTCCCCCCACTCCCACACACACACACATGTAACTTCAAAATAGGTGGTGGCAGCAGGGAGGACAGACAGTGACAGCCGGTGGCCGCGCCGGAGAGACCACAGCAGTGCGGGACAGTCGCTGACATGCCTCCCCCCACATACACCAGTAGGACACCAGGGTGGCAATAGCGGCGGGGGACTGTCACTCATAGGCAGCGTCCGCAGACAGCAAGGAGAGCAGAACGCCGTGGCCGGCGGTGACAGGTGGGTACCTGCAGTCACAGCAGTGGAGCTGAGCATCGGTAACTCACATGGCACAGGGCTTCTGGCTGAAATGCACTGTAGCAGCTTGTAGGACCTTCAGCTTTTGAGCCAATGGGGAGCTAGGGGTGTCACGGGAGTGTTCCTCATGAAAGCAAGCGACACTTGCATTGTATCATCAAGATGCAAGAATACCCAGGTGGCAGTGGGAGGGGATTAAATGTATTTATATAGATAACCCACTCCACTGATGTGCTGCTCCCTTGCTGCCAGACCTCCCTCCAGTCATTGTTTACTTTGCAGTGGTCACATGGTTGTTTACCCATGTGACCACTGCATCCAATAGCAGGCCTCAACACTCCTAATAAGTGACGTCCTATAAACAGGCCAGGAAGTCTACATTAGAATCCCATTTGACCTGTTTACAGAAGACTAGGTGATGTCACAGGGCAGATGCTGAGGTTCCAAAGAATCGCACTAAAGTAAGTATATTGATAGAATACAGTTTTGAGCAGGAGAAACTCTAAACTTGTAAACAAAATGACAGGCAACCCCTTTAAGAGACTTGTTAATGAGCGCCTTAACTGAATACAGGATCTAGTTCACAGAGTTGGCACTGTTGTACCCGTGCTCTCGGCCATCACTAGATACAGAACATGTTGCAATCGGCGTCCTCTATAGTGCACAACATGCAGTAATTATAGTATATACATGAGGGGGTCAGGATTCCTGCAGGGTCTGTTTGGGTCATCAGCCGAGGGGGACGCGCAGCAGACAGGAGGGCCGAACAGCATTAGGGTGAAATGAAGAGCGGGAAAAGACATTAGGGAGCCAAAAAAACTGATTCTTTTTGGTGAACTGAGCCAAATGCTAAGGGACACTAAAAAGAGCCATTATGAAACATCCGGTAAACCACATTTGTAACAAAAATGACAACAAATGATGTGGATAAATATGGAAGAATTTTAGTGCTTACCGTTTGTGGAAGGAGGATGGCCAGGACATCCTAGGCTTCTTAAGACCTGGCCGGTGTTTGTTCTCAATAGCCTGATAGTACAGGTACTTGTCGGTATCGGAGTGGTATCTCTGCTTTATCCTGATGTGGGTACGAGGTTGCCTCCATAAATGTTTTGGAGGCTTAGCAGTGCCAGCTCCTTCTCTGCTCAGAGTTGCACATTTTACTGACTCCAGCTCCATAGTTGTATGTGTTTGATGTCTTAGCACTGCAGGTCTACAGAGAAGCATACGAGCTGCGGATGGAGGTAACTTTGCACCTTGTGTGATCAGCAGCTGGTAGTGAGGACTCTATAGGGGAGGTGTCTGACACTCCCCGTTCTTCACAGATCCGGGATGCACTGCACAACCTGCTAGAAGAGAGAGCAGGCAAACCAAAGACTGACCAACACACAGCAAAATAGGTCTCTTCCCACTTAGTTATCATGCTGGGGAATAGAATCACCAAACTAGGCTTGTGCAGGAAGATGCAGGGAGCACACCAGGGTGCCTACACTTGGAGGTCTGGACTTTTATCTTCTGTAATGGATGGATCAGAGCAGAGTGACACAACTCTGCTTCCTACCCGCCAGGCAATCAATCCCCTGGCAAGAAGACAACACATTTGAGAGCACCATCTACAAGGTACTCAGGCACACTTGACATTCAGCGCTTTTATCTACAGCACAATGCAAGTGTCACAGCTTCCCCTCCCGTTTCACTGCTAGGCTTCTCACACAAGGAGAAAGTCACTACCAAGGAGGGGATTACTTCTACATTGTAAGCCTAAGTATTTATCTAAGAGATAACCATCTCATAGCTATGTATCTCACCTCTACCAACTATCTGATGGCTAACTTAAGCTACCTTTACAAGGGACCAATATATCTCAAATTCTCACTGGGAACATCATCCTTTGTACACATGGCCTCCGACAAGGCACTGAGTGAGAAACTGCTTACTTGTCTTAGTCGCTTGCAGAACTAAAAACACAGCAACTATTGGCTTGTGTAACAGGAGTCGCTCAATGTTTAAATAACTCCTGTTTACTGTAAATGGAGGCGGGCTGGGACGGTTCCCAGGTGCTCCACCTCCATTCACTTGAACGACTATCGCTCTTTTGTAATGGTTTCACACTATCTAATAGTTGGTGCAAATACAGGGTGGCTTTACACGGGGCGATTAAGACCCCTGACAGCAGACAATTATCAATCCTGCATAATCCAGGAGTGATAGTCGTTGAGTGAACTGAAGCAGTGCATGCCAGAGATCCCCTCCAATCTCCCGCTGGCAGTCGTTTGTAGATGTACGACAGTTTGCTTCTACAGGCCAATAGTTGCTTCATTTTTAGGTGAGCTATAAACCAATCAATTCTGAAAACTGAGCAAGAAGCCCTGACAGGTCCTTGTTTGCACGGGACGACAGTCGCCTGCAGTTGCTCTTTTGAGCGATCGCTCAGGCTACTATTGGCTCGTGCAAAGCTACCCTTAGATTAGAAAGCCTTTAAATGCGCCATTTTTATCAGAGTGACAGCTGAATGATAAATCTGACGTAACTTTAGTCTGCCTAGTCTAACTTTACACCACCTGCTAGTTGGAATTCTGTTATAAAAAATAGCTACACGAATAATGCTAAATTTTGCAGCACATTATTGCATTTAGTTTTTTCATGAAGCCTCACCCTTTTGTCGCATATGTGTTTAAAAAGTGCCTAAAAGCACCTGATAAATGTGACGCACACTATGCAAGACAGTTTTCTGGCAACCGAATGGCACCTAGCGATTAGAGATGAGCGAGCACCAAAATGCTCGGGTGCTCGTTACTCGGGACGAAATTTTCGCCCTGCTCGAGGGTTCGTTTCGAGTAACGAACCCTATTGAAGTCAATGGGCGACCCGAGCATTTTTGTATATCGCCGATGCGGGCTAAGGTTTCCATTTGTGAAAATCTGGGCAATTCAAGAAAGTGATGGGAACGACACAGAAACGGATAGGGCAGGCGAGGGGCTACATGTTGGGCTGCATCTCAAGTTCCCAGGTCCCACTATTAAGCCACAATAGCGGCAAGAGTGCCCCCCCCCCCCAACAACTTTTACTTCTGAAAAGCCCTCATTAGCAATGCATACCTTAGCGAAGCACCACACTACCTCCAACAAAGCACAATCACTGCCTGCATGACACTCCGCTGCCACTTCTCCTGGGTTACATGCTGCCCAACCCCCCCCCCCCTGTACGACCCAGTGTCCACAGCGCACACCAAATTGTCCCTGCGCAGCCTTCAGCTGCCCTCATGCCACACCACCCTCATGTCTATTTATAAGTGCGTCTGCCATGAGGAGGAACCGCAGGCACACACTGCAGAGGGTTGGCACGGCTAGGCAGCGACCCTCTTTAAAAGGGGCGGGGCGATAGCCCACAATGCTGTACAGAAGCAATGAGAAATCCAATCCTGTGCCACCTCCATCTGGAGCTGCACACGTGGGCATAGCAATGGGGAACCTATGTGCCACACACTATTCATTCTGTCAAGGTGTCTGCATGCCCCAGTCAGACCGCGTTTTTTTATAAATAGTCACAGGCAGGTACAACTCCGCAATGGGAATTCCGTGTGCACCCACAGCATGGGTGGCTCCCTGGAACCCACCGGCTGTACATAAATGTATCCCATTGCAGTGCCCTGGACAGCAGAGCTAACGTCAGATTAAATGCAGGTGGGCTTCGGCCCACACTGCATGCCCCAGTCAGACTGGGGTTCTTTATAAGTAGACACATGCAGTTACAACTCCGTGTGGACCGACAGCATGGGTGGGTGCCAGGAAGCCACCGGCGGTACATAAATATATCCCATTGCATTGCCCATCACAGCTGAGGTAATGTCATGTTTAATGCAGGTGGGCTTCGGCCCACACTGCATGCCCCAGTCAGACTGGGGTTCTTTAGAAGTGGACACATGCAGTTACAACTCCGTGTGGACCAACAGCATGGGTGGCTCCCTGGAACCCACCGGCGGTACATAAATATATCCTATTGCATTGCCCATCACAGCTGAGGTAATGTCATGTTAAATGCAGGTGGGCTTCGGCCCACACTGCATGCCCCAGTCAGACTGGGGTTCTTTAGAAGTGGACACATGCAGTTACAACTCCGTGTGGACCGACAGCATGGGTGGCTCCCTGGAACCCACCGGCAGTACATAAATATATCCCATTGCAGTGCCCAGCACAGCTGATGTAACGTCAGCTTTAATGCAGGTGGGCAAAAAATTAATTGGATTACACTGTAGGCGAGGGCCCCAAAAAATTGGTGTACCAACAGTACTAATGTACCTCAGAAAAATTGCCCATGCCCAACCAAGAGGGCAGGTGAAACCCATTAATCGCTTTGGTTAATGTGGCTTAATTGGTAACTAGGCCTGGAGGCAGCCCAGTTAAAATAAAAATTGGTTCAGGTGAAAGTTTCAACGCTTTAATGAGCATTGAAACGTATAAAAATTGTTTACAAAAATTATACGACTGAGCCTTGTGGGCCTAAGAAAAATTGCCCGTTCGGCGTGATTACGTGAGGTTTCAGGATGAGGAGCAGGAAGAGGAGGATGAATATAATACACAGATTGATGAAGCTGAAAGGTCCCCGTTTTTGATGGTGAAAGAGAACGATGCTTCCATCCGCGGGTGCAGCCTACGTATTGCTTAGGTATCGCTGCTGTCCGCTGGTGGAGAAGAAAAGTCTGGGGAAATCCAGGCTTTGTTCATCTTTATGAGTGTAAGCCTGTCGGCACTGTCGGTTGACAGGCGGGTACGCTTATCTGTGATGATTCCCCCAGCCGCACTAAACACCCTCTCTGACAAGACGCTAGCCGCAGGACAAGCAAGCACCTCCAGGGCATAGAGCGTGAGTTCAGGCCACGTGTCCAGCTTCGACACCCAGTAGTTGTAGGGGGCAGAGGCATCACGGAGGACAGTCGTGCGATTGGCTACGTACTCCCTCACCATCCTTTTACAGTGCTCCCACCGACTCAGCCTTGACTGGGGAGCGGTGACACAGTCTTGCTGGGGAGCCAGAAAGCTGTCAAAGGCCTTAGAGAGTGTTCCCCTGCCTGTGCTGTACATGCTGCCTGATCTCCGCGCCTCCCCTGCTACCTGGGAATTTTACCATCAGCTTGTCCGCCAGGGTACTGTGGTATAGCATCACTCTCGAACCCCTTTCCTCTTCGGGTATGAGAGTGGAAAGGTTCTCCTTATACCGTGGGTCGAGCAGTGTGTACACCCAGTAATCCGTAGTGGCCAGAATGCGTGTAACGCGAGGGTCACGAGAAAGGCATCCTAACATGAAGTCAGCTATGTGTGCCAGGGTACCTGTACGCAACACATGGCTGTCCTCACTAGGAAGATCACTTTCAGGATCCTCCTCCTCCTCCTCCTCAGGCCATACACGCTGAAAGGATGACAGGCAAGCAGCATGTCTACCCTCACCAGTGGGCCAAGCTGTCTCTTCCCCCTCCTCCTCATGCTCCTCCTCAACGCGCTGAGATATAGACAGGAGGGTGCTCTGACTATCCAGCGACATACTGTCTTCCCCCGCCTCCGTTTCCAAGCACAAAGCGTCTGCCTTTATGCTTTGCAGGGAACTTCTCAAGAGGCATAGCAGAGGAATGGTGACGCTAATGATTGCAGCATCGCCGCTCACCATCTGGGTAGACTCCTCAAAGTTTCCAAGGACCTGGCAGATGTCTGCCAACCAGGCCCACTCTTCTGTAAAGAATTGAGGAGGCTGACTCCCACTGCACCGCCCATGTTGGAGTTGGTATTCCACTATAGCTCTACGCTGCTCATAGAGCCTGGCCAACATGTGGAGCGTAGAGTTCCACCGTGTGGGCACGTCGCACAGCAGTCGGTGCACTGGCAGATGAAACCGATGTTGCAGGGTGCGCAGGGTGGCAGCGTCCGTGTGGGACTTGCGGAAATGTGCGCAGAGTCGGCGCACATTTCCGAGCAGGTCTGACAAGCGTGGGTAGCTTTTCAGAAAGCGCTGAACCACCAAATTAAAGACGTGGGCCAGGCATGGCACGTGCGTGAGGCTGCCGAGCTGCAGAGCCGCCACCAAGTTACGGCCGTTGTCACACACGACCATGCCCGGTTGGAGGCTCAGCGGCGCAAGCCAGCGGTCGGTCTGCTCTGTCAGACCCTGCAGCAGTTCGTGGGCCGTGTGCCTCTTCTCTCCTAAGCTGAGTAGTTTCAGCACGGCCTGCTGACGCTTGCCCACCGCTGTGCTGCCACGCCGCGCGACACCGACTGCTGGCGACGTGCTGCTGCTGACACATCTTGATTGCGAGACAGAGGTTGCGTAGGAGGAGGAGGAGGGTGGTTTAGTGGAGGAAGCATACACCGCCGCAGATACCACCACCGAGCTGAGGCCCGCAATTCTGGGGGTGGGTGGGACGTGAGCGGTCCCAGGCTCTGACTCTGTCCCAGCCTCCACTAAATTCACCCAATGTGCCGTCAGGGAGATATAGTGGCCCTGCCCGCCTGTGCTTGTCCATGTCTCCGTTGTTAAGTGGACCTTGGCAGTAACCGCGTTGGTGAGGGCGCGTACAATGTTGTGGGAGACGTGGTCGTGCAGGGCTGGGACGGCACATCGGGAAAAGTAGTGGCGACTGGGAACTGAGTAGCGCGGGGCCGCCGCCGCCATCATGCTTTTGAAAGCCTCCGTTTCCACAAGCCTATATGGCAGCATCTCCAGGCTGATCAATTTGGCTATGTGCACGTTTAACGCTTGAGCGTGCGGGTGCGTGGCGGCGTACTTGCGCTCAAACACTTGCGCTAGCGACGGCTGGACGGTGCGCTGAGAGACATTGGTGGATGGGGCCGAGGACAGCGGAGGTGAGGGTGTGGGTGCAGGCCAGGAGACGGTAGTGCCTGTGTCCTGAGAGGGGGGTTGGATCTCAGTGGCAGGTTGGGGCACAGGGGGAGAGTCAGTGGTGCAAACCGGAGGCGGTGAACGGCCTTCGTCCCACCTTGTGGGGTGCTTGGCCATCATATGTCTGCGCATGCTGGTGGTGGTGAGGCTGGTGGTGGTGGCTCCCCGGCTGATCTTGGCGCGACAAAGGTTGCACACCACTGTTCGTCGGTCGTCTACACTCTCAGTGAAAAACTGCCAGACCTTTGAGCACCTCGGCCTCTGCAGGGTGGCATGGCGCGAGGGGGCGCTTTGGGAAACAGTTGGTGGATTATTCGGTCTGGCCCTGCCTCTACCCCTGGCCACCGCACCGGCTCTTCCAACCTGCCCTGCTGCTGCACTTGCCTCCCCCTCTGAAGACCTGTCCTCAGTAGGCTTAGCAGACCAGGTGGGGTCAGTCACCTCATCGTCCTGCTGCTCTTTCTCCGAATCCTCTGTGCGCTCCTCCCTCGGACTTACTCCAATTACAACTACCTGAGTGATAGACAACTGTGTCTCATCGTCATCGTCCTCCTCACCCACTGAAAACTCTTGAGACAGTTGCCGGAAGTCCCCAGCCTCATCCCCCGGACCCCGGGAACTTTCCAAAGGTTGGGCATCGGTCCCGACAAACTCCTCCGGTGGGAGAGGAAACATTGCTGCCCATTCTGGGCAGGGGCCCGGGAACAGTTCCTGGGAGTCTGCCTGCTCCTCAGAATGTGTCATTGTAATGGAGTGAGGAGGCAGGGAGGAAGGAGGAGCAGCAGCCAGAGGATTCAGAGTTGCAGCAGTGGACGGCGCAGAACTCTGGGTGATCGATAGATTGCTGGATGCACTTTCTGCCATCCACGACAGGACCTGCTCACGCTGCTCATTTTCTAATAAAGGTCTACCGCGTGGACCCATTAATTGGGAGATGAATGTGGGGACGCCAGAAACGTGCCTTTCTCCTAATCCCGCAGCAGTCGGCTGCGATACACCTGGATCAGGAGCTCGGCCTGTGCCCACACCCTGACTTGGGCCTCCACGTCCTCGCCCACGTCCACGTCCACGTCCTCTAGGCCTACCCCTACCCCTCAGCATGGTGTATTACCAGTAGTGCAGAAACAGAACGCTGTAATTAAATGTGCCGCTTATTGGCCTGTGGTTGGAGGCTGACTTCGCTTACGGAACGCACAGCAGAGCCAGGAAAGTATTTTGCGCAAGCCCGCTGTAACACTTAGCTGGCTGCGTATTAATTAGGACTACTACCCCCAGCAGAGGCGCAGTACAGTCAGGACGGTCACAGACAGCCCAAATATTTTTTTTTTTCCCAAATTTTTTTGGAAAAGCCCACTGCCTATATAGACAGTATATGTCTTTCACGTTTTTCACTGTCCCTGCCTCAGCACTACTGGCCCTATACTATGTAAAATTACTGCAGACTAAGGACGCAATGCTCTGCACGGCCGATATCCAAAAAAAAAAGGTGCAACACTGCAAAAAGCAGCCTCAACAGTACTGCACACGGTCAGATGTGGCCCTAAGAAGGACCGTTGCGGTTCTTGAAGCCTAAAATCACTCCTAACACTCTCCCTATAGCAGCTCCAGCATCAGCAGTACTTTCCCTGAGCTATGTCAGAATGTATCTGTGGCGAGCCGCGGGAGGGGCCGATTTATATACTCGGGTGACACCTGATCTCGCTAGCCACTCACTGCAGGGGGGTGGTATAGGGCTTGAATGTCGCAGGGGGAAGTTGTAATGCCTTCCCTGTCTTTCTATTGGCCAGAAAAGCGCACAAACGTCTCAGAGATGAAAGTGAAAGTAACTCGAACATCGCGTGGTACTCGTCTGTAGTAACGAGCATCTCGAACACGCTAATACTCGAACGAGTATCAAGCTCGGACGTGTACGTTCGCTCATCTCCACTAGCGATCTCATCGGGGGAGTTTTGACTCTGATCAGGGTATTTAAATACCACTGTCAGAATTGACAGCTGCATTTAAGGCCTCCATACGAGCGACAAAGTCGAGCGATTTTGTAGCAATGCTACAAATCGCATGTATGTGAAGCCCATGGTTTCCTATGGGTTCCTTCACACATGAGATGTTTTGTAGCATGCTACAAAACGAGACACAAACCTCGTTGGTCCGGCGATATGCCCGCAACACGCGAGGTTTTGTAGCCCATGTTTCCCTATGGAGCCTTCCTCTCTGTTGCATTGTATCGCACGAAAACGCAGTTTGCATGCGATGCGATGCAACTTTGGCAGTAGCAAATGCTACTGTCAAAGCTATTATCTAAGCCCTAACTGGAAAAAAAACACACATACATCACCTTAGACGAGCTGTCAGCCCGGCCGCAGCTTCTCCCCAGGTCCCGGCACCGATCTTCTCCTCTTTTGACCGGGGATTCAAAAATCCCCGCCTCCTGGAAGCGCTGGCTGTGCTTGGCTGACACTTAGCCAATCACAGCAAGTGCTCGATGAATGGCAGTAATTGAACCAATCACAGCCATTCTTCGAGCACTGGCTATGATTGGCTAAGTGTCAGCCAATCACAGCCAGCGCTTCCAGCAGGGGGGATTTTTCAATCCTCAGCAAGAAGATGAAGAAGATCAGTGCCGGGAGCTGGAGAGAAGCTGCGGCGGTCCCCCGGAAAGCGTGGAAGAGGTGATGTATACTTTTTTTTTCTCCTTTAGCTACAGCTTATTTTCAGGGTAGGGCTTACATTTCAAGCCCCCCCGAAAATCCTCACACGTGATGCTACAAAGTCGTGCGATTTTGTAGCATCACATGCGACTTTGTAGCGCTACAAAATCGCGGTATTGCTGCAAGAAAATCGCAGCGATATCGCACGGTGCAGCGATTTTCTCACAGCAATGCGGTGTCGCCCGTGTGAAGGAGGCCTAAAGGATCAGCCTGAAGAGGATTGTTGTAGGCGAGTGTCATCAATCAATGTCAGCCGGCGATTTATATAAATGGAGTGGGCTCATCTCCTGAGCCTGGCTCCATACCAACCCCACTGCAGGATGGTGTACATGCATGTCCATTAGCATCCAGGGGGTAATATGGCATTGTCCCCCCCACTCTATTGTCTTCCCTTCCTTTTCTAGCATTCTTCAGTCTTATGGAATGAATTTTAACTCCTTAAATGAATTGTCCAGGGTTAGAAAAACATGACTGCTTTCTTTCCAATACAGCGCCACGGTTGTTCATGGGTTGTGTCTGATATTGCAGCTCAGTTCTCATTCAATTCAATGGAGCCAAGCTGCAGTGCCACACACAACCCTATGGGCAAGCGCTATGTTTGGAAGAAAGCAGCTAGGTTTTTCTAACCTTGCACAACTCCTGTAATGATGCGGCTATTTTTTTTTCCCTTTTGTTTTTGCGATTGTTTGATTGCCCATAAAGTATAATGTAATATTGCTTTATATTGTGTTCTGACAGTCTATGAAGATGTAGCACAGGCAGTCAGTCTTGGCAACTCTGCGGGGCTTCTGGAGACCCCAGGCTGCCACAGCAACAAAACAGTACTTCGCAATCTTATCACGGGAGAGCCTTTTGGGACCCCCAGCACCGATCAGGATAAATATAAATTGTAAGTCAGCTCACCCAATGTGTTCCAACTGAATGCAATCTTGAAGGGTGCAAGGAATCTCCAGTGGATAGCTAGGAGAGGAACACTTCCAAAACAAATTTGTATAATTCAGCACCAACTTGATGAATAAAAACCTAACAGTTCTGGGGCATCAATTGCCCCCTCGACCAAACACGTTTTCAGCGTGACTTCTCTTAATCATGGCACACATACAACTGAGAACACTGCAATATAAAAACCAAATGGCAACCAACTAAAAAAACACAAGCAAGGTCACAGGTTCTAACTCAATATAAACATTCCAATGAATATGAATAATAAACACCACTTAATATAGATTGTACATTTACTGAATTGCATTATGTACATAAATATTGCTAGCAGCAGGGTTATTAGTATCCGCAAGATGTTCTGATACCCTACGCCTAGGTTTGTGAGTAGTACAATCTGCATGTCATGACCTCAATGATATACACCCCATATTCCACATCACAATTGCTGTATTACTGCATTTTGTTCACAATGATGGCATTATAATTCATAAACATTTGAGCTCTATCTGAAAACTGACATGTCCAACATCTAGCAGAACCGCATTTTGTATTTCCCCTTATATTTAAGCCAAGTAGGTTGGGCATGAGAATCAGTTAACCCCCTTTCTGTGAGGGGGGAAAAAGAAAAGCTACATACTCACCTTCTTGCTCCCCCAAACCGCTCCGGATTGCTTCTCCCTACTTCCACATACTGAGACCAGAGATTCCCTGCAGCGGTCACATGCCTGGCATGTACCCAGAAGTAAGAGGATTCAGTTCGGAGCGGCTTGGGGAGTGAAATAGTATGTAGTTTTTCTTTTTTTCAGCAACACAGAAAGGTACAAAATAATTTATGGGGGACAGAAAAAAGCACGACTTATGGTAGCAGAAAGGGGCATAATTATTCAACAGGGCGGAAAGAGACATGATAGCAAATGATGACAGAAATGGGCATGATTATTTATGCAGGCAGCAAAAAGGCATTTTTACCTATAGGGACAGAAATGGGACATTATTAATTTTGGGAATGGTGATATAATGATTCTAATAAATCATCACCCAGCTTTCTGTGTCAACAGAAAAGATTCTGCCACCGCTCTGATCTAGGGAAAGCTAGGCTGAATCCATCAATATTCACTCCCCCTCCCTTGCATCTACAGCAGAGGTCTTTGATGTACATTTGTTTCTGGGACCAGCAAGGAAGTCTCTTGTTCTTATGATAAGGAATTTACCAAGTGACAAGGTGATGTCAATTACCACCTCCCCACCGACCATTTGTCTGCTACCCTGAGTCTTGTGTACTCCAACCAGACTCTGCGGCACCTCGCTTGGATACCGTGTTTATCAAAAGAGAAAATTATAATGGGGATTTTCGGAACTATGAGGGTACCGCGGACCCGATGCAGTTAGTACTGGGGGTCGCACAGCGACAGGACTAATAGAATAGCTTAAATGCATAGCCAATTATATTTTGCATGTCATGTTTGGTATTAGGAACACTATCTTTTCTCCTTAGGGAGAGCAGGTAGAAGGTGAGTGAGAAGACTTATTAGGCCATGCATGCTCCTCTGGGTAATATGCAAATAAGGGAGATGGAACAATACTTCTGCAGTGCCAACTATTGGAAGGCGGCATTCCTGCAGGTCAATATTAGACTCTTTATACAAGCCTTGTAACAATGACGGGTATTGAAAGCCGAGCCAGAATCCATACACAGACAGCTGTTTTGGGGTGTTTGCCTCTCATCAGTATGCAGTAGGTTTTTGGCTTGGCTAGCGAGAGGGCTGTGATGTGGGTCAGGAACACTAGACTCTTGGCTTTAAAATACCAGTCACTGTCACAAGCCTTGCATAAAAAGTCTAACATTGACTTGCAGGAATGCTGCCTTCCAATAGGTAGCGCTGCAGAGGTATTGTTCAATCTCCCTTATTTGCATGTTTGATATCCACGTATAGGTGGATTCATGATGTGAAACATGACCGCCATATCTTCTCTATTGAAGCACCACCTGGGGAAATATGGCCGAACTGTTAAATCGGGGTTCCATCCAGATGACCTACGTATATAGCCCCATACCCACTGATGACATCAGAAGGCGGCCAGAGGAGGTGTGGTTCTACAAAGTTTCCTCCCCAACTTGTCAGTCCAAGGAGTGGTATTAGGGTGACTACCCACTACAGTTTTTTTTCGCAGCGTTTCTTTTTCTGCAGGGGTCTATGGGACTTGTAATGTTAAAATTGTAATCGCGCAAAATTGCAATTTACCGCGAAATCGCGATTTTGCACGATCGCGATTTTAACATTACAAGTCCCATAGACCCCTGCAGCAAAAAACCGCTTCGAATTTCACTGTGAAAAAAAACTGTAGTGGGTAGTCACTCTTAGGCCTCATGTCCATGGGGAAAATAAGAATTAAAATCTACAGCGTTTTTCCCGCACGCGGATCCGCGCCCCATAGGAATGCATTGACCACCCGCGGGTAGATAAATACCCACGGATGGTATTTAAAAGTGAATAAAAAAATTTCTGGAGCATGAAATAAAATGAACATGCTCCATTTTAGTGCGGATCACGCGTGCGGGAGCTCATAGAGCACATGGCTCAATTGATCTCCCGCATGAAAAATAAAAGACAATTACAGTGCATCCGCAGCCCAAATCCGCGTTACAAATCCGCAGCGGATCTGATTTTCCCCGTGGACATGAGGCCTTAGAGTGCAGTTTGTCCATTCCCTCCCACTGTGCAGACTCTGCGCACAGGACTATTGGAAACAACATAGACTGGTATTTCCTCTTACTTTATCCTTTTGTTTTATACTGTTTTTATGTATTTGTAGCTTCTCCCCCTTTTATGTACATTTTGTTTTGTATACTTTTATCTAATCACTGCTAACCCTTTTTAGTATAATGATTAAAACTTTATTAGTCATGCTTGAACACTTTAAGGGATCCATAACTCCAGCGGCATGTAGAGATCTTGAAAACTATGATATCGATTTGATACAGAAAGTATATTAAAACATTTTTCATCTTTGCATTATGCAAAAAATAATGTGCATCTGCTAATACTGGAATATCCACTAAAGGCTTGTAAGTCATTTTTAGGAGGGTGTGCACTGCAGTGATCTTTGATACATTAGTATAGTCAAGTCTGATTTATTGTTGGCAGTGGGGGCATTATTTATAAAAAAGTAAACCCACACGACCACTGCAGTCAATAGAAGTCCTGGCAGGTTTATGGTACGTCACCAGGTCTTCTCGCCGCTAATGTCACTTGTCAGATGCGGTGGTGTTGGATTGCCGAATTGGCAGTCCAGCATCATGGTGAGTATATTTTATATCATTTTGGGCTATGTAAAATAAATAACTCTGGGTTGTTTCATGATTGACTTTTATCACCAATCCACAGGGTAGGTGATAAAAGCATGACCATTGTGGTCTCACCATTGAGATCTCCCACTGATCCTGGGAACTGGAGCTCCGTGGCCCTCTCTCCTCAATGCGAGCTTGCTGCACACTCCACAGTGACGTGGAGATTGAATGGTGCGATGGTGGTCGCATATGCACAGCGCAGCTCCATTTATCTCTAACAGGACTGATAGAAATAGCCAAGCACAAGCACTACACTAACTCTGCAGTCCTAATGAAGATGACTGGAGCAGCACGACGCATGTGAGACCACCACTCCATTCAATCTCCTCTTCACTACAGGGGGTGCAGCGATCATGCAGTGTGGAGGAGAGGGGGACAGGGATCCTGTTTTCAAGATCATGGGCTTCTGAGTGGTGAGACCCCGACGAACACCTATACTGTGTCAATCTTGGTGCAACCTCTAACGATTTCAATGTAATAAAAAACTGCAAAAAAGGTTGCAGCAAAACCATGGAAAACAGCAATAGGAAAGGCACAGTCTATTTTTTCTGAAATCTTGCAAGACAAATACTGCATGTGGTCTCATCCTAAAAGATGTTAAATGGAGTTGGTGTCACAGTATACACAGATTTTAGAAAAATGCCCTTCACGTGGTGGGGATATATTCTTTTCCGACCCCACAGTGTTTTTGAGATGTCTATTTGTCTTGCAGAATTGCGCTGCGGAATACAACCCATTAAATTATAAGGACTGAATGCCACAGGTGCTCTGCAAGTGAAAACATGACCAAATCCTCCCATTTTAAGTGCGGATTTGGCAACCACAGAATTATTGTGGAATTGCTGCAAGTATTCGGTTGTGTATTCGATTCCGCCACGTGAGAAAGTGGCCTCAGGGATCCGTCCTACAGCCTTTTTCCTTGGCATTTTTTGGGTAAGAAAAAATGCCTGAGAAGTTGCATGTTTTGGAGTGACACATTTTTTACTGGTGTTTTTTGCAGTATTCACACATTCATTTTTTCTTTGCTCTTTCATCTTACAGAGAGGCTCATTGAAAAATGCCAGACAGAATATGCTATGATTTGAAAAAAAAAATACCCCAAAAAAAGCAACATAGTGAGAGAAATGCCACTATAAAAACTAGTGTTTTTTGGTTGCTTTATATTTTACTATTGACTTACAGCAAACAACTGGATGCATTTTTATGCCAAAAAAAAGACACTAGATGAAAAGACAGACCATGTGTGAAACCAGCTTAAGGGCTTTTTCACACGGGTGGAATATTTTCCCATTCCTTGGCTAATAGCACAGCTAAATCTGCTGCTGTGGATTTTAACTCCCATTACTAATACGTATGCATGCAGATTTTGGCCCGGATTATAGCTGGGGAGTGTGGAGAAATTAATTCAAAAAAAGAGCCCTAATGGATTTGGTCAGTATTTTGCATCACTATTCGGAAGCCAAAACCAGGAATGGAACCTACTTTTTCCATATTTTGGACTCATTCCTGGTTTAGACTTCCAAATACTGATGTAAAATCCTGACCAAATACTGCCAGGCGAATGAGTCCTAAAGTTTTGTTCATATAACTGTCATGCTAGTTCCACACGAGTGATCGCGATTTTGTCGCAAGAAAATTGCAACAAAATCGTATCTATGTTCTTGCGATTTTTGAGCATCAGCGATGCTTTTTTTAAAGGAATAATCTCGCATCACTGCTGCTTGCGATAAAATCGCGTGTTTCTTTACCGCAAAAGTCAATTTTAAAATTGCCACGCAAGTTTGTGTGCTGCGATAAAAAGGAGGCTCTATAGGGAAACAGACAGAAACAGAGGCCGCTGTCTGCAGACCTGACATCTCACAAGAGGCATGCTGTCTTCCAGGTGCACAAATAAAAGATGCATCTGATAGGCTGCCAAGACTCTTCAGTCTAACAGACCACCACATATTCCTACTAATACATGTAGGGACAAATGACACTGCAAAAAAAGACCTTGCAACTATCTGCAGAGACTTTGGTGACCTCGAAAAGAAGGTCAAGGAACAAGGAGCACAGGTTGCCTTCTCATCCATCCTCCCAGTGGATAGTCATGGAACAAGGAGATGGAACTAGATTCTAGAGGTGAACCACTGACTATGAAGTGAATTACCTGTATGATGGACTCCTTGCTAGAGACGGGTTGCACCTTACAAAAACAGGTAAGCGTATATTTGGTGGGCGCCTTGCTTCAAGTATTAGGAGAGCTTTAAACTAGAACAATTTGGAAAGTGAAAGGCCTTGTAAAAATAAGTAGCTAATTAATACATTTGACAACCTTGCTATTAGAAGTGGAAAGAAAGAACAAAGACAAAAAATTTGGAAGGAAAGTAGAGGAGCAAGAGACACCGATCACAAACTAAAATGTTTTTACACAAATACACAGAGCATGGGAAACAAACAAGGAGAATTGGAGCTTCTAACACAGGAATATTATTATTTCTAAGAAACAGACCCAAAAAAGGTTTCAAATAGATCGAGAGATCTTTTTTTGCAAATATTTTATTACATTACATCAAATGAGCAACGCGTTTCGGTTACAATAAGTAACCTTTTTCAAGCTCATATACATACAACAGAAACACACAAACATATATAGCACTTACATGTCTATGAAATTAGCTGCAGACACGCCAGGAAGCGTACTCCGCAATCAAGGGGGGCGGGGTAGAGCCTCCCAATGAACAATTTTACGTGAACGTAGCGTTCCAAATCTTCAATAAACTTTAATCAGACTGTGTCAACATACGGACAGCACTCTGCTTTTTTAGATACGCTAACTGGCAAATGACTAACTATTTAAAATAATACATTTACATATAACATCAAGGAACGATGGACATTATTCAAAGAAGAATAAAAATAAATTACATATCAGCAAACAATCATATAGTAAAAAACCTGAAAAATTAAGTATATAGAATAAAAAACACATTTATAATACGGGTTCCTACGGTATCTTTTTCGATATTTCACTAGATATAGTATATAGTATTATAAATGTGTTTTTTATTCTATATACTTAATTTTTCAGGTTTTTTACTATATGATTGTTTGCTGATATGTAATTTATTTTTATTCTTATTTGAATAATGTCCATCGTTCCTTGATGTTATATGTAAATTTATTTTAAATGGTTAGTCATTTGCCTGTTAGCGTATCTAAAAAAGCATTGCAGAGACTGCTGTCCGTATGTTGACACAGTCTGATTTAAGTTTATTGAAGACTTGCAACGCTACGTTCGTTCCAAATGACGCATGTTCACGTAAAATTGTTCATTGGGAGGCTCTACCCCGCCCCCCTTGATTGCGGAGTACGTTTCCTGGCGTGTTGCAGCTAATTTCATAGACATGTAAGTGCTATATATGTTTGTGTGTTTCTATTGTATGTATACGAGCTTGAAAAAGGTTACTTATTGTAACCGAAACGCGTTGCTCATTTGATGGAATGTAATAAAATATTTGCAAAAAAAGATCACTCGATCTATTTGAAAGATTTAACTTTATCCTAAAGAGCGCGGAAATACAATTTTGATTTTTTATCTATACTGGTTTATTGATCAAGCTCCAAGTTTGGTTTGTTTGTGTTTTTCTCCTGCAGCTCTCCGTGATCGGACGGATTTAGGATTAAAGACTTTCTATATGCCTGCCTGGACTGCTGGTGTTAGCGGGGTACCTCTTACAAGGTATACCTTGCTTGACACCAGGTGAGTGATTACTCATTTGTTTACCAATTGGTATATGTGACTGAATACACCTGGCGCATCCCTAATCTACTTTTAGACCCAAAAAAGGGGAGGGGGTATTGCATTGTATGTTAGGAAAACATTCATCTCCACAGAGATTCAAGCTTCAGAGCATGGTAGTTCTGTAGAAACTGTTTGGGTAAGAATACAAGGAGAGATCAACAGAAAGAACACCATTGTAGGCGTTTATTATAGGCCGCCTGGAGAAGCAGAAAATATTGATGAACTCTTTCTACATCAGATGGCCAACCTCTCAAAAAAGTATGACCTAGTGATTATGGGTGATTTTAACCCCTTAATGACATGGCCTATTTTGGGCTTAAGGACGCAAGGATTTTTGGCGGATTTTCTTCTCCATTTATCAAAAGTCATAATTTTTTTATTTTTCCGTCGACGTGGGCAAATAAGGGCTTGTTTTTTGCGTGGCGAACTGTAGTTTTTAATCGGCGTCATTTTTGGGTACATTGACTATATTGTAAAAAACGTATTTATTTTTTTTATGATAGCAGGGAGAGAAAACACATCAATTCTGCCATAGATTTTTTTTTTTACAGTGTTAATCATGCAGAATAAATAAGACATTCCATTTTTTTCTGTGGGTCGGTACGGTTACAACGATACCAAAATTCTTACTTTTTGGAAATTTATTTTTTTCTAAATAGCTGCACTCAAAGTCCTGTAACTTTTTTATTTTTTGATGTACGGAGCTCTATGAGGGCTTATTTTTTGCGAGACGAGCTGTAGTTTTTATTTGTACCATTTTGGGGTACATACGGCTTTTTCGATCACTTTTATTGCGTTTTTAGTCAGGCAAAATGCTAAAAATTAGCATTTTGCCTTGTTTTTTTAGCGTTTTTTTACGCTTTTTTCCGTCCACAGTCAAAAGCATGTGCAACTTATTGTATGCGTCGTTACGGACGCGACAATACCAAATATGTGGGGGTTTTAATTTTTATACCTTTTTTTTATGCTAATCTTAGAAAAAGCATAAAAAGGGTTTTTTTAAACATTTTTTTTAAATTCATTTTTCTAATCTTTTTTTTTTTTTTACAACATTTGTGTCCCCCTGGGGGACTTACACCACAGTACTGCTGATCGCTGTGATAAGGCATGGCAGGACAGTAGCCCTGCCATGCCTTATCGCTTATACAGTGATCTGAGGCACTGGCAACACAGGACGCCAGTGTCTGGCATCCTGTTGCCATGGCGACAGGCTGGGCTCTCGCGATAACATCGCGAGAGGCGGCCGGAGACACAGAGGGGTTAACAGCAGGAGGCGCATCTCCGATGCCCCCCCACTGTTGCAGCGGGACGCCGGCTGTGACTGACAGCCGACTCCCGCTGCGGGATAGCGCGGGATCATATGTGATCCCGCGCTATCCCCAGGACGTAAGTTTACGCCCTGTTGCGAGAAGTACCCCGCTCCCAGGACGTAAACTTACGCCCTGGAGTGGGAAGGGGTTACCTATCCAGATATTTGTTGGGAATCTCTCTCAGGTAATATTGTGAAATCAGATTCTCAAAGCACAATCGGTAACACTCCCTAAAAGAAAGAAGAATGGGAAGCATTTAAAGAAACCAGGATAGATGAACACAGAACTTGCACGCATGTTAAAAACGAAGAAAAATAAGTTTATCAAATGGAAAAAGGGGGGAATATCTTAAAAAGAATATAATACGGTTTGCAGAAACTGTAGGGCAAGTGTCAGAAAAGCTAAAGCTAATATGAATTGAGGCTTGTAAAAGAGGCCAAAAGCAATAAAAAAAGGATGGGGGGGGAGGGTATGTCAAAAGCAAAAGAAACGTCAAAGATGCTATTGGATGCTTACAAGATGAAAATGGTGAATTGGTTAAGCATGATGCTGAGAAGGCCGCACTTTTAAATTCCTATTTTGTATCTGTTTTCTCTCAATTGATCTTCCCTGTGCTATTCGGGGAATAAGAGAATGCAAGCTATTTATAAGCAGAGAGATGGTAAGGGAAAACTTAGCTAACTTTAATGAATTCAAGTCTCAAGGTCCAGATGAATTACATCCTAGGATACCAAAGGAAGCAGCGGAGGTAATTGCTGAACCACTCGCCATAATCTTTGAAAATTCCTGGAGAACAGGAGAAGTCCCAGAAGATTGGAAAAGGGCAAATGTTGTCCCTATCTTCAAAAAAGGGAAGAAGGTGGATCCAGGAAACTACAAGCCTGTAAGCCTGACCTGTATACCGGAAAAGATCTTTGAACACATTATTAAACAGCATGTATCCACGTACTTGGATAAGAATGGAGTAATTAACCAGAGCCAACATGGGTTTGTAACAAACATCATGCCAGATAATTATTATTTCCTTCTATGACAGAATCACCGACTGGGTGGATCAGGGAAATACGGTAGATATAGTAGAGCTTGACTTTAGTAAAGCATTTGACAAAGTATCTCATAGCATACTTATTGAAAAAATGACCAAATATGGGATTGACAAGGCAACTGTTAGGTGGATTCACAATTGGCTAAGTGATCATACTCAAAGATGGCTGCACATCCAAGTGGAAGAATGTATCAAGTGGGGTACCACAAGGCTCTGTCCTAGACCCAGTGTTGTTCAATATTTTTATAAATGATCTGGAGGAGGGAGTTAATGGGAAACTGATCAAATTTGCCAACAACACAAAGCTAGGAGGGATACCTATGACTAGGAAAGAGAGTATTCAAATAGATCTAGAAAAGCTTGAACAATAGGCGGCGAGAAACAATGGTATTTAACAAGGAAAAATGCAAAGTCCTACATCTGGGGAAGAAAAACAAAAAAGCACATACAGAAAGGAAGGAACTGTGCTAAGCAGGAGCACATGTGAAAAAGACTTGGGTATACTAATAGATCTTGGACTGAACATGAGTCAACAATGTGATGCAGCAGCCAAAAAGGCAAACACAATTCTGGGATGTATTAAGTGAAGCCTAGAGTCTATATCATGTGAGGTAATTATCCCCCTCTACTCTTCCTTAGTCAGACCTCATCTGGAATACTGTGTCCAGTTCTGGGCACCCAGATTTTAAAAAAGACAAACAAACTGCAGCAAGTTTAGAGAAGCGTTACCAAGATGGTGAGCGGTCTGCAAATCATGTCCTATGAGGAACGGGGAATGTTTAGCTTGCAAAAAAGAAGGCTGAGAGGGGACTTAATAGCGGTCTACAAATATCTG
Source organism: Eleutherodactylus coqui (assembly GCF_035609145.1). Lineage (NCBI taxonomy): Eukaryota > Metazoa > Chordata > Amphibia > Anura > Eleutherodactylidae > Eleutherodactylus > Eleutherodactylus coqui. Next base: position 195,358,339 of record NC_089843.1, on the reverse strand, counting down.
AAGGGCTGTCACAGTGCAGAGGGATCAGCCTTACTCTCATTTGCACAAGGAAAGACTAGAAGCAAGGAGATGAAACTGAAAGGGAGGAGACACAGATTAGATATTAGACATTGAGGGTGATCAATGATCAAATATCTGTCTGGGATTTAGTGAATCCTACATTGAGCAGGGGGTTGGACCCAATGACCCTGGGGGTCCCCTTCCAACTCTACCATTCTATGATTTTATGTGATTTTAAAAAAAAAAATGAATTAAAAAAAATCACCCACCGCTGAAAGATCAAGCATGTCATAATTTTTTGTTTTTGCAACATAGCATCAGTGAAAACATTGCTAATGGGAAATAAATCATTAGAAATCATTGATTTCGTGAATTTACCTTTTTACTCACTCTCACATCACGTGATTTGAATCGCCTGTCTGAAAACACCCCTTTTGCTCCTTGACATTGGTGATTGGGATTTTGCTGCAAAAAAATAAATAAATAAATCACAGCAAAATTGGGTCCTTTTTCCTGTGATTTTTGAATCTCAGACCGTTTTTTGGAGTGTCGCAAGTTTGTGCTTGGCGAGGCAATAAAAATAAGCTCCACAGGGAAACATGGGAGATAGAAAAAAAAATTGCACACCTCAGAAAGAACATGCTGCGATTTTTTTTTTGTTCTTTGGCAACATCATGAGCGAAAACATCGCAAATATGAAGGAAGCCATTGAAAATCATTGGTTTCATAATTCTGCGATTCTACTCACTCTCGCATTGCGCAATTTTCTTGCCAGTGTTAAGGCATCCTTAGGACTCTTGCACACTGGCGAGAGCAATATGTTCTGAAAACGCCTGGATGCAAGGTGCTTTTACATGGAAACAACCTCGCATCCCTGCGGACCTGAAGGAATCTCCCGCCACAGCTGTCACAGCTACAGCAGGAGATTGTGATTCCCTCCCATTGTTTTTAATGGGACCACGTCATGAAGGTGTATGTTTTCCTGATCCTTCTTGGGAGAAGAAAACGGAAAGCACTTTCCGAATGGAACCTCCACCAGAGATGTGAACTACTGTGGGACGAGCTTTAGTTTCTATTAGTACCATTTAAGGGTACATACGACATTTTGATAATTTTTCATTCAGCTTCTTGGAGAAGGGGTGACCAAAAAAAAGCACAAATTCTGCATTGTAAATATTTTTTTGACAGCGTTCAACATGCAGGACAAATAATGTGATATCTTAATAGATTGGACTTTTACAGATGAAGCAATACTATTTATGTCTTTTTCTTTTTCGGTGCAACGACTGAAAAAGTTTATTTTTTAGCTGTATGTCTCATCCACAGATATGGAGGTTCTCATTTTAAATTGCAATAATTAGTGTCCATGTTTATGAAGTCTCCATACATGATGTTTTTATGTTGTATCTAAAAGAAACAAATTGACTTGTCATATTAAAAGCAGCACCACAGGCAATGTGTCTTTACGGAGATCAACTCCATTAAACAGTGAATGTGCTGTTCTCTTTCCCAGCAAGAAGATCTTTAAATATGAAGATCAATAAGAGAGAGAGAATCACAAGAGAAGATCATCCTACCAAATATATCACATAAACAGGGGGAAACATGACATGATTAAAAAACAAAAAAAAGTGACACGTGAAGTAGAATATAGAACCAAAAGCCATACAAATCCTTACATTACATGTGGAAAAATGTTCTTTACGCCCTTGCTCTCACACTCTTCTGGCTTCCATTTTTTTTCCAAAGCCATTGTGTTAGGCTCTATTCACATCTGACCGGAGACTCTGTTCAGAAGCTCCGATGCAGATCCAGCATGAAATGCAGAAATAAAAATCACAAGTTATACAAATGTGATTATTGGCTTCCCTTTGGAAAACATATATATATTGATTTATATTGTATATATGGAGTTATGTGTATTGGCCTGCCGAGGTTGCCAAAAGGTCATTGTTTGGTGTCTGTGTCAACAAACTTGTATGTGTCTGTGCCCATGTCACCCTAATCTGCTCTGTGTCTTGTCAGATATCCATGTCTGGGTTAATATTGGTAAGGGGGCGGGGACGGATTTGGGTAAACCAGATAGAGGAAAAGTAAAAATGTAGTCGGAGGAAGAACGCAAGAGGCGAATCGTAGGCTCAGACTAGACAGTCTGAGCCAAGCGCAAGTCAAGGTCAGCTTAATTGTAGGTTCAAACCCCTTCCGGGAGAGAGTGGGTTGAGAGTAGTGGAGACCACCGCCAGAGAGTCTTTTTCCTCCCTGCATAGGTGGAAATGTAAGTCATGGCAGACCCCACGGAATCTAGAAGGAAGACAGGCCTATGAATCGCGAGTATTTATTATAATAGCTAGGTCAGAAGTCAGTGTCTCTTAGAGAGAGAGACAGTTTGCTTCCCTCCACTTCCCCACAAATAACTACCCGGAGCTACCCCCCAGATAACGGAGACTGGCGGGCCCTTCTTCCCTAAAAGAGAAAGAGAGGGAGTTACAGAACCAACTTTTGTTACTCTTGTTGTCAGGAAATCTGCTCAAGTTATCATTTCTGGAGAAACTGCAAAGTGTGAAATGTTTGTGAATTCTGCAAATACAGAGTAAACCGTGTGCCTCCGGTTTAACCAGTTCTTTGAGTCTGGATTCTTTATTTCATCGTTACATCATATTCTGAGACACTGATGTCACATAGAACTTTTGCTACTGTGGTTAACGGACATCTTTATGTGAACCGTCAGCTGCGTGGGCCTTTGTTCTAGGCAGAGTAGCCACCACTGTGACTAGGCCTGAGGTAGAACAAACCACTCAAGTTAAATCTGCCGACTCTAGCGCACTGCAAAGGCACTCTGTGATCTGTGCAACTCCTATTCATTTTGATAGGTAGATGCATACCTAAGCCCAGAAACCTAGTTTTCAGAGTCTTCATCCCCAGCTGGTATAAACAAAGGTAAAGTCTTACCCTATTGACGTCCGACCCCACAATAAGATGAGTAATGGAGAACAATGGAAGAACAGCGTTAATGAGATCATGCAGCTCTCCTTCCCCTAACCACCAAAGCACAGCCTACACACCGAGGCACCACCCACTTAACCAACCAACCAATCAAAAGAAGAGGTGACACATCACTGATCTGCAGGTCTGAGCATAACTAGAGCAATAAAGATACAAGGAGTCGCAATCTGACAGTAGGAGGCTAGATGGTTAAGCTCTTGGTTGCCCATGTCAGCCAACACAGATTTACATTGGAGAAAGACAAGACGTATTCACAAACCGATATCCTCACGTAAGTTCTGTCCATGTCTGAGACAGACAGAATTCACACAAAAAATGAATTCACATGAGAGATTTTTCACTAATGGTCTGAGTTTTAAACATCACTGCATACTAGAGATGAGCGAGCACCAAAATGCTTGGGTGCTCGTCACTCGAGACGAACTTTTCGCGATGCTCGAGGGTTCGTTTCGAAAAACGAACCCCCATTGAAGTCAATGGGCGACCCGAGCATTTTTGTATATCGCCGATGCTCGCTAAGGTTTCCATGTGTGAAAATCTGGGCAATTCAAGAAAGTGATGGGAACGACACAGCAACAGATAGGGCAGGCGAGGGGCTACATGTTGGGCTGCATCTCAAGTTCCCAGGTCCCACTATTAAGCCACAATAGCGGCAAGAGTGGGCCCCCCCCCCTCCCAACAATGTTTACTTCTGAAAAGCCCTCATTAGCAATGCATACCTTTGCTAAGCACCACACTACCTCCAACAAAGCACAATCACTGCCTGCATGACACTCCGCTGCCACTTCTCCTGGGTTACATGCTGACCAACCCCCCCTGCACGACCCAGTGTCCACAGCGCACACCAAACTGTCCCTGCCCAGCCTTCAGCTGCCCTCATGCCACGCCACACTCATGTCTATTTATAAGTGCGTCTGCCAGAGGAAAAGCAGGCACACACTGCAGAGGGTTGGCACGGCTAGGCAGCGACCCTCTTTAAAAGGGGCGGGGCGATAGCCCACAATGCTGTACAGAAGCAATGAGAAATATAATCCTGTGCCACCGCCATCAGGAGCTGCACGCGTGGGCATAGCAATGGGGAACCTATGTGCCACACACTATTCATTCTGTCAAGGTGTCTGCATGCCCCAGTCAGACCGGGCTTTTTAATTCATAGACACAGGCAGGTACAACTCCCTATTGTGAAGTCCCTGTGGACCGACAGCATGGGTGGCTCCCTGGAACCCACCGGCGGTACATAAATATATCCCATTGCAGTGCCCATCACAGCTGAGGTAGTAATGTCATGTTTAATGCAGGTGGGCTTCGGCCCACACTGCATGCCCCAGTCAGACTGGGGTTCTTTAGAAGTGGAAACAGATGCATTTATAATTACCTGTGGACCCACAGCATGGGTGGGTGCCAGGAAGACACCGGCGGTACATAAATATATCCCATTGCATTGCCCAACACAGCTGAGGTAGTAATGTCATGTTTAATGCAGGTGGGCTTCGGCCCACACTGCATGCCCCAGTCAGACTGGGGTTCTTTAGAAGTGGAAACAGATGCATTTATAATTCCCTGTGGACCCACAGCATGGGTGGGTGCCAGGAAGCCACCGGCGGTACATAAATATATCCCATTGCATTGCCCAACACAGCTGAGGTAGTAATGTCATGTTTAATGCAGGTGGGCTTCGGCCCACACTGCATGCCCCAGTCAGACTGGGGTGCTTTAGAAGTGGAAACAGATGCATTTATAATTCCCTGTGGACCCACAGCATGGGTGGGTGCCAGGAAGCCACCGGCGGTACATAAAAATATCCCATTGCATCGCCCAACACAGCGGATGTAACGTCAGGTGGGCTAAAAATTCATTTGATTACACTGTAGGCGAGGGCCCACAAAAATTGCTGTATCAACAGTACTAATGTACCTCAGAAAAATTGGCCATGGCCAACCAAGAGGGCAGGTGAAACCCATTAATCGCTTTGCTTAATGTGGCTTAATTGGTAACTAGGCCAGGAGGCAGCCCAGTTAAAATAAAAATTGGTGGAGGTGAAAGTTTCAACGCTTTAATGAGCATTGAAACGTATAAAAATTGTTTAGAAAAATTATATGACTGAGCCTTGTGGGCCTAAGAAAAATTGCCCGTTCAGCGTGATTACGTCAGGTTTCAGGAGGAGGAGCAGGAGGAGGAGAAGGAATATTATACACAGATTTATGAAGCGAAAAGGTCCCCGTTTTTGATGGTGATAGAGAACGATGCTTCCATCCGCGGGTGCAGCCTACCTATTGCTTAGGTATCGCTGCTGTCCGCTGGTGGAGAAGAGAAGTCTGGGGAAATCCAGGCTTTGTTCATCTTGATGAGTGTTAGCCTGTCGGCACTGTCGGTTGACAGGCGGGTACGCTTATCTGTGATGATTCCCCCAGCCGCACTAAACACCCTCTCTGACAAGACGCTAGCCGCAGGACAAGCAAGCACCTCCAGGGCATACAGCGCGAGTTCAGGCCACGTGTCCAGCTTCGACACCCAGTAGTTGTAGGGGGCAGAGGCGTCACGGAGGACGGTCGTGCGATCGGCTACGTACTCCCTCACCATCCTTTTACAGTGCTCCCGCCGACTCAGCCGTGACTGGGGAGCGGTGACACAGTCTTGGTGGGGAGCCATAAAGCTGGCCAGGCCCTTAAAGACTGTTGCACTGCCTGGGATGTACATGCTGCTCGATCTACGCACATCCCCTGCAACATGGCCCTCGGAACTGCGCCTTCTGCCACTAGCGCTGTCGGCTGGGAATTTTACCATCAGCTTGTCCGCAAGGGTCCTGTGGTATAGCAACACTCTCGAACCCCTTTCCTCTTCGGGTATGAGAGTGGAAAGGTTCTCCTTATACCGTGGGTCGAGCAGTGTGTACACCCAGTAATCCGTAGTGGCCAGAATGCGTGTAACGCGAGGGTCACGAGAAAGGCATCCTAACATGAAGTCAGCCATGTGTGCCAGGGTACCTGTACGCAACACATGGCTGTCCTCACTAGGAAGATCACTTTCAGGATCCTCCTCCTCCGGCCATACACGCTGAAAGGATGACAGGCCAGCAGCATGTCTACCCTCACCAGTGGGCCAAGCTGTGTCCTTCCCCCTCCTCCTCATCTTCCTCCTACTCCTCCTCCTCCTCCTCCTCACCGCGCTGAGATATAGACAGGAGGGTGCTCTGACTATCCAGCGACATACTGTCTTCCCCCGCCTCTGTTTCCGAGTGCAATGCGTCTGCCTTTATGCTTTGCAGGGAACTTCTCAAGAGGCATAGCAGAGGAATGGTGACGCTAATGATTGCAGCATCGCCGCTCACCATCTGGGTAGACTCCTCAAAGTTTCCAAGGACCTGGCAGATGTCTGCCAACCAGGCCCACTCTTCTGTAAAGAATTGAGGAGGCTAACTCCCACTGCGCCGGCCATGTTGGAGTTGGTATTCCACTATAGCTCTACGCTGCTCATAGAGCCTGGCCAACATGTGGAGCGTAGAGTTCCACCGTGTGGGCACGTCGCACAGCAGTCGGTGCACTGGCAGATGAAACCGATGTTGCAGGGTGCGCAGGGTGGCAGCGTCTGTGTGGTATTTGCGGAAATGTGCGCAGAGCTGGCGCACCTTTCCGAGCAGGTCTGACAAGCGTGGGTAGCTTTTCAGAAAGCGCTGAACCACCAAATTAAAGACGTGGGCCAGGCATGGCACGTGCGTGAGGCTGCCGAGCTGCAGAGCCGCCACCAGGTTACGGCCGTTGTCACACACGACCATGCCCGGTTGGAGGCTCAGCGGCGCAAGCCAGCGGTCGGTCTGCTCTGTCAGACCCTGCAGCAGTTCGTGGGCCGTTTGCCTCTTATCTCCTAGCTGAGTAGTTTCAGCACGGCCTGCTGACGCTTGCCCACCGCTGTGCTGCCACGACGCGCGACACCGACTGCTGGCGACGTGCTGCTGCTGCTGACACATCTAGATTGCGAGACAGAGGTTGCAGAGGAGGAGGGTGGTTTAGTGGAGGAAGCATACACCGCCGCAGATACCACCACCGAGCTGTGGCCCGCAATTCTGGGGGTGGGTAGGACGTGAGCGGTCCCAGGCTCTGACTCTGTCCCAGCCTCCACTAAATTCACCCAATGTGCCGTCAGGGAGATATAGTGGCCCTGCCCGCCTGTGCTTGTCCACGTGTCCGTTGTTAAGTGGACCTTGGCAGTAACCGCGTTGGTGAGGGCGCGTACAATGTTGCGGGAGACGTGGTCGTGCAGGGCTGGGACGGCACATCGGGAAAAGTAGTGGCGACTGGGAACTGAGTAGCGCGGGGCCGCCGCCATCATACTTTTGAAGGACTCCATTTCCACAACCCTATACGGCAGCATCTCCAGGCTGATAAATTTGGCTACGTGCACGTTTAACGCTTGAGCGTGCGGGTGCGTGGCGGCGTACTTGCGCTTGCGCTCAAACACTTGCGCTAGCGACGGCTGGACGGTGCGCTGAGAGACATTGGTGGATGGGGCCGAGGACAGCGGAGGTGAGGGTGTGGGTGCAGGCCAGGAGACGGTAGTGCCTGTGTCCTCAGAGCGGGGTTGGATCTCAGTGGCAGGTTGGGGCACAGGGGGAGAGGCAGCGGGGCAAACCGGAGGCGGTGAACGGCCTTCGTCCCACCTTGTGGGGTGCTTGGCCATCATATGTCTGCGCATGCTGGTGGTGGTGAGGCTGGTGGTGGTGGCTCCCCGGCTGATCTTGGCGCGACAAAGGTTGCACACCACTGTTCGTCGGTCGTCTGCACTCTCAATGAAAAACTGCCAGACCTTTGAGTACCTCGGCCTCTGCAGGGTGGCATGGCGCGAGGGGGAGCTTTGGGAAACAGTTGGTGGATTATTCGGTCTGGCCCTGCCTCTACCCCTGGACACTGCACTGCCTCTTGCAACCTGCCCTGCTGCTGCCCTTGCCTCCCCCTCTGAAGACCTGTCCTCAGTAGGCGTAGCAAACCAGGTGGGGTCAGTCACCTCATCGTCCTCCTGCTGCTCTTCCTCAGAATCCTCGGTGCGCTCCTCCTTCGGACTTAATGCCCTTACTACTACCTCACTGATAGACAACTGTGTCTCATCGTCATCGGCCTCCTCACCCACTGAAAGGTCTTGAGACAGTTGCCAGAAGTCCCCAGCCTCATCCCCCGGACCCCGGGAACTTTGCAATGGTTGGGCATCAGTCACGATAAACTCCTCTGGTGGGAGAGGAACCACTGCTGCCCAATCTGAGCAGGGGCCCGAGAACAGTTCCTGGGAGTCTGCCCGCTCCTCAGAATGTCTCATTTTCATGGAGTGAGGAGGCTGGGAGGAAGGAGGAGCAGCAGCCAGAGGATTCTGAGTTGCAGCAGTGGACGGCGCAGAACTCTGGGTGGACGATAGGTTGCTGGAAGCACTTTCTGCCATCCACGACAGGACCTGCTCACACTGCTCATTTTCTAATAAGGGTCTACCGCGTGGACCCATTAAATGTGCTATGAATGTGGGGACGCCAGAAACGTGCCTCTCTCCTAATCCCGCAGCAGTCTGCTGCGATACACCAGGATCAGGAGCACGGCCTGTGCCCACACCCGGACTAGGGCCTCCGCGTCCTCGGCCGCGCCCACGTCCTCTAGGCCTACCCCTACCCCTCAGCATGCTGTATTACCAGGAATGCAGAAACACAACACTGTAATTAAATGTGCCACTTATTGGCCTGTGGTTTGAGGCTGAGTTCGCTTACGGAACTCCAGGAAATAATTTTGCGCAAGCCTGCTGTAACACTTAGCTGGCTGCGTATTTATTTGGAGAAATTTTACCCCAGCACACACGGACCCAGAACACTGAGCAGAGTGACAGGCAGGCCAAATAGATTTTTTTCAAATGTTTTTTTGCAAAAGGACCACTGCGTATATTCAATCAATAAGATGTCTTCTGTCCCTGCCTACACAATTCTGTCCCTGATGTGTGTGACGGAACTGCAGTGTTGCACTGTTATTAAGTGCAACAGAGCGGTGATTTCAGAGCCAGGAAATAATTTGGCGCAAGCCTGCTGTAACACTTAGCTGGCTGCGTATTTATTTGGAGAAATTTTACCCCCAGCACATACGGACCCACAACACTGAGCAGAGTGACAGGCAGGCCAAATAGATTTTTTTCAAATCTTTTTTTGCAAAAGGACCACTGCGTATATTCAATCTATAAGATGTCTTCTGGCCCTGCCTACACAATTCTGTCCCTGTAGTATTACTGCAGGGCGCAATGCTCTGCACGGCCGATATACCAAAAAAAAAAAAAATTTGCAACACTGCTAACAGCAGCCTCCACAGTACTGCACACGGTTAGATGTGGCCCTAAGAAGGACCGTTGGGGTTCTTGAAGCCTAAACTAACTCCTAACACTCTCCCTATAGCAGCTCCGGCACCAATGGCACTGTCCCTCAGCTATCTCACAACGCATCTGAGGCGAGCCGCGGGAAGGGCCGATTTTTATACTCGGGTGACACCTGATCTCGCCAGCCACTCACTGCAGGGGGGTGGTATAGGGCTTGAACGTCGCAGGGGGAAGTTGTAATGCCTTCCCTGTCTTTCAATTGGCCAGAAAAGCGCGCTAACGTCTCAGAGAGGAAAGTGAAAGTAACCCGAACATCGCGTGGTGCTCGTTACGAGTAACGAGCATCTCGAACACGTTAATACTCGAACGAGTATCAAGCTCGGACGAGTACGTTCGCTCATCTCTACTGCATACCCTACTTTGGTGTGAATTTTGCACAAGAATAAGTCCCACACCTTGCACAGCACTCGGATGGGTGACAATCTCAGGCATAACTCGCTTTTGGCTATGTGAACACCGTCTTTAGAGGAGACTGCTCAGTAACTGTGCAGAATTGATGCTGACCATAAAATAACCCCTACTGAACAGAATTATGTATTCAGTAAACCCTACATTATTTCATTGGTCCATATTTTAAATAGAAATGTGGATGTTGGACTTTTGGCTTTCTGCCCTGCAGGCTGTGCTCACGATTCACCTATAAATCTCGCTACTGAGAGACTGAACTCTCGCTGTTGAGCTCTGTACAGCACACTTGATACTTTGTAAAGGTCATTGTGGAAAAGTCAGGATTATTGCTACTAACGACCTTTTCTTTGCATTATTTAACCTTTTGCCTGTGTAGTATTAGTGACGCCCTATATTGGTGGCCCCAGTAGTAAAAGCGTCCCCTATATTGGTGGCCCCAGTAGTAATAGTGTTCCTTATTTTAGCCCCAGGGTCCCTCATTGCTATCCCAGTAGTATTAGGGTCCCCACATCGTTGCTTCAGTAGTAATAGTGTCCCCTATATTTTGCCCCAATAGTAATAGCGTCCCCTATATAGTCCCCTAGTAGTACTAGCATCCCCTATATTGGCCCCAGTAGTAATAGCAAACCTTATATTGGCCACAGTAGTAATAGCGACCATTATATTTGCCCCAGTAGTAATAGTGACCCATATATTGGCCTCAGTAGTAATAGTGATCCTCATTGTGGCCCCAGTAGTAATAGTGTCCCCTATTGCCACCACAATAGTGATGGGGTCACTTATTGTGGTCCCAGTAGTATTAGGGCCCCTCATTGCTGCCCCAGTAGTAATAGGGTCCCCTATTGCTGCCCCAATAATGAAATGGTCCCTTATTGCGGCCCCAGCAGTAGTAGGTCCCTCATTGCTGTGCTAGTAGTATTAGGGTCCCCCATTGCCGCCTCAGTAGTAAGAGAGTCTTCCATTGCCATCCCAACAGTGATGGGGTCCCCCACTGCAGCCCCAGTAGTATTAGGGTCCCTCATTGCCGCTACGCTCTTCAGATGCAGGGAGAGGCTTAGCAGTGTGGATTACAAGACAGGCAATTAGGACGGCCTTGGGCCACCTTGGAGTCTTGGGCCCGGGACGGTTGCTCCCATTATAATCCACCAATGGTGCCAGCTCTACTTACCCCTGTAGCGGTGTCCCACTGTTGGGACACCGCTACATGGGGAAAGTAGAGCTGGGGCCATTGGTGGATTATAATGGGAGCAAGCGCCCAGGGAAATCAGCATGCAGGACCTGAGGTCGGCATAGCAAGGTGGATCACATGACTGGAGTCGGTTCATGTGATCTGCGTTTCTATGCTGACCGCATGTCTTGCATGCTGATTTCCTTGGTACAGACTATCCAGACACCGCTACAGTGGTGAGTAGAGCAGGGACCTAGGTCCTCCATCAGAGCCCCTGAGAAACTTGCGGAGCACGCTTTGGTAAACCCTGCATTAGTAGATCACAAATTATCTTTAACCACTTAAGGACACAGCCTATTTTAGTCTTAAGGATGCAATGATTTTTTAGGAATTCTTATCTGCACTTTTCAAAAGCCACAACTTTTTTTTATACAAGAGTTTTTTTTTTAATGTGGTGAATTGTATTTTTCAATGGTAGAATTTTTGGGTACATATGTTTTGTAAAACTTATTAATTTTTTTTGACGACCATTTTTTTTAGAGCATTAATCATGCAGCATAAATGATGAGATAATCATAAAATTATTTTGTTTTTCTTTTTCCACTGTTGCACAATAGAAACCCTTTATATGGAATTTATTATTGTTTCCTACATTGTTGCATTCAAAGTCCCATAACCTTTTTATTTTTCCATGTACATAGCTCTGTAAGGGCTTGTTTTTAAATTTTTTGTACAGGTTGTTACAAAATGTTTCTTTTTTTTTTCAATACAAATAGGAGCATGTGTGCATAGCTTTTTTTTTTTTTTACTTTTTAACTTTTTTTTTTTTTTTACACAATTTTAATTTATTTTTTTGTATTTTATATGTCCCTGTAGGGGTCCTGAATAGAGATGAGCGAGCACCAAAATGCTCGGGTGCTCGTTACTCGGGACGAAATTATCGCGATGCTCGAGGGTTCGTTTCGAGTAACGAACCCCATTGAAGTCAATGGGCGACCCGAGCATTTTTGTATTTCGCCGATGCTCGCTAAGGTTTCCATTTGTGAAAATCAGGGCAATTCAAGAAAGTGATGGGAACGACACAGCAACGGATAGGGCAGGCGAGGGGCTACATGTTGGGCTGCATCTCAAGTTCCCAGGTCCCACTATTAAGCCACAATAGCGGCAAGAGTGGCCCTCCCCCCACTCCCAACAACTTTTACTTCTGAAAAGCCCTCATTAGCAATGCATACCTTAGCTAAGCACCACACTACCTCCAACAAAGCACAATCACTGCCCGCATGACACTCCGCTGCCACTTCTCCTGGGTTACATGCTGCCCAACCCCCCCGCACGACGCAGTGTCCACAGCGCACACCAAAGTGTCCCTGCGCAGCCTTCAGCTGCACTCATGCCACACCACCCTCATGTCTATTTCTAAGTGCGTCTGCCAGAGGAACCGCACGCACACACTGCAGAGGGTTGGCACGGCTAGGCAGCGACCCTCTTTAAAAGGGGCAGGGCGATAGCCCACAATGCTGTACAGAAGCAATGAGAAATATAATCCTGTGCCACCGCCATCAGGAGCTGCACACGTGGGCATAGCAATGGGGAACCTATGTGCCACACACTATTCATTCTGTGTGTATTCATTCTGTCAAGGTGTCTGCATGCCCCAGTCAGACCGCAGTTTTTTATAAATAGTCACAGGCAGTTACAACTCCGCAATGGGAATTCCGTGTGCACCCACAGCATGGGTGGCTCCCTGGAACCCACCGGCTGTACATAAATGTATCCCATTGCAGTGCCCTGGACAGCAGAGCTAACGTCAGATTAAATGCAGGTGGGCTTCGGCCCACACTGCATGCCCCAGTCAGACTGGGATTCTTTAGAAGTGGACACATGGAGTTACAACTCCGTGTGGACCGACAGCATAGGTGGGTGCCAGGAAGCCACCGGCGGTACATAAATATATCCCATTGCATTGCCCATCACAGCTGAGGTAATGTCATGTTTAATGCAGGTGGGCTTCGGCCCACACTTCATGCCCCAGTCAGACTGGGGTTCTTTAGAAGTGGAAACAGATGCATTTATAATTCCCTGTGGACCCACAGCATGGGTGGCTCCCTGGAACCCACCGGCGGTACATAAATATATCCCATTGCAGTGCCCAGCACAGCTGATGTAACGTCAGCTGTAATGCAGGTGGGCAAAAAATTAATTGGATTACACTGTAGGCGAGGGCCCCAAAAAATTGGTGTACCAACAGTACTAATGTACCTCAGAAAAATTGCCCATGCCCAACCAGGAGGGCAGGTGAAACCCATTAATCGCTTTGGTTAATGTGGCTTAATTGGTAACTAGGCCTGGAGGCAGCCCAGTAAAAATAAAAATTGGTTCAGGTGCAAGTTTCAACGCTTTAATGAGCATTGAAACGTATAAAAATTGTTTACAAAAATTATATGACTGAGCCTTGTGGGCCTAAGAAAAATTGCACGTTCGGCGTGATTACGTGAGGTTTCAGGAGGAGGAGGAGGAATATTATACACAGATTGATGAAGTAAAAATGTCCCCGTTTTTGATGGTGATAGAGAACGATGCTTCCATCCGCGGGTGCAGCCTACGTATTGCTTAGGTATCGCTGCTGTCCGCTGGTGAAGAAGAGAAGTCTGGGGAAATCCAGGCTTTGTTCATCTTGATGAGTGTAAGCCTGTCGGCACTGTCGGTTGACAGGCGGGTACGCTTATCCGTGATGATTCCCCCAGCCGCACTAAACACCCTCTCTGACAAGACGCTAGCCGCAGGACAAGCAAGCACCTCCAGGGCATACAGCGCGAGTTCAGGCCACGTGTCCAGCTTCGACACCCAGTAGTTGTAGGGGGCAGAGGCGTCACCGAGGACGGTCGTGCGATCGGCTACGTACTCCCTCACCATCATTTTACAGTGCTCCCGCCGACTCAGCCTTGACTGGGGAGCGGTGACACAGTCTTGCTGGGGAGCCAGAAAGCTGGCAAAGGCCTTAGAGAGTGTTCCCCTGCCTGTGCTGTACATGCTGCCTGATCTCTGCGCCTCCCCTGCTACCTGGCCCTCGGAACTGCGCCTTCGGCCACTAGCGCTGTCGGATGGGAATTTTACAATCAGTTTGTCCGCCAGGGTCCTGTGGTATAGCATCACTCTCGAACCCCTTTCCTCTTCGGGTATGAGAGTGGAAAGGTTCTCCTTATACCGTGGGTCGAGCAGTGTGTACACCCAGTAATCCGTAGTGGCCAGAATGCGTGTAACGCGAGGGTCACGAGAAAGGCATCCTAACATGACGTCAGCCATGTGTGCCAGGGTACCTGTACGCAACACATGGCTGTGCTCACTAGGAAGATCACTTTCAGGATCCTCCTCCTCCTCCTCCTCAGGCCATACACGCTGAAAGGATGACAGGCAAGCAGCATGAGTACCCTCAGCAGTGGGCCAAGCTGTCTCTTCCCCCTCCTCCTCATGCTCCTCCTCCTCAACGCACTGAGATATAGACAGGAGGGTGCTCTGACTATCCAGCGACATACTGTCTTCCCCCGCCTCTGTTTCCGAGCGCAATGCGTCTGCCTTTATGCTTTGCAGGGAACTTCTCAAGAGGCATAGCAGAGGAATGGTGACGCTAATGATTGCAGCATCGCCGCTCACCATCTGGGTAGACTCCTCAAAGTTTCCAAGGACCTGGCAGATGTCTGCCAACCAGGCCCACTCTTCTGTAAAGAATTGAGGAGGCTAACTCCCACTGCGCCGGCCATGTTGGAGTTGGTATTCCACTATAGCTCTACGCTGCTCATAGAGCCTGGCCAACATGTGGAGCGTAGAGTTCCACCGTGTGGGCACGTCGCACAGCAGTCGGTGCACTGGCAGATGAAACCGATGTTGCAGGGTGCGCAGGGTGGCAGCGTCTGTGTGGGATTTGCGGAAATGTGCGCAGAGCTGGCGCACCTTTCCGAGCAGGTCTGACAAGCGTGGGTAGCTTTTCAGAAAGCGCTGAACCACCAAATTAAAGACGTGGGCCAGGCATGGCACGTGCGTGAGGCTGCCGAGCTGCAGAGCCGCCACCAGGTTACGGCCGTTGTCACACACCACCATGCCCGGTTGGAGGCTCAGCGGCGCAAGCCAGCGGTCGGTCTGCTCTGTCAGACCCTGCAACAGTTCGTGGGCCGTGTGCCTCTTATCTCCTAAGCTGAGTAGTTTCAGCACGGCCTGCTGACGCTTGCCCACCGTTCTGCTGCCGCGCCGCGCGACACCGACTGCTGGCGACGTGCTGCTGCTGATACATCTTGATTGCGAAACAGAGGTTGCGTAGGAGGAGGAGGAGGGTGGTTTAGTGGAGGAAGCATACACCGCCGCAGATACCACCACCGAGCTGGGGCCCGCAATTCTGGGGGTGGGTAGGACATGAGAGGTCCCAGGCTCTGACTCTGTCCCAGCCTCCACTAAATTCACCCAATGTGCCATCAGGAAGATATAGTGGCCCTGCCCGCCTGTGCTTGTCAACGTGTCCGTTGTTAAGTGGACCTTGGCAGTAACCGCGTTGGTGAGGGCGCGTACAATGTTGCGGGAGACGTGGTTGTGCAGGGCTGGGACGGCACATCGGGAAAAGTAGTGGCGACTGGGAGCTGAGTAGCGCGGGGCCACCGCCGCCATCATACTTTTGAAATCCTCCGTTTCCACAACCCTATACGGCAGCATCTCCAGGCTGATAAATTTGGCTATGTGCACGTTTAATGCTTGAGCGTGCGGGTGCGTGGCGGCGTACTTGCGCTTGCGCTCCAACACTTGCGCTAGCGACGGCTGGACGGTGCACTGACAGACATTGGTGGATGGGGCCGAGGACAGCGGAGGTGAGGGTGTGGGTGCAGGCCAGGAGACGGTAGTGCCTGTGCCCTGAGAGGGGGGCTGGATCTCAGTGGCAGGTTGGGGCACAGGGGGAGAGGCAGCGGTGCAAACCGGAGGCGGAGAACGGCCTTCGTCCCACCTTGTGGGGTGCTTGGCCATCATATGTCTGCGCAGGCTGGTGGTGGTGAGGCTGGTGGTGGTGGCTCCCCGGCTGATCTTGGCGCGACAAAGGTTGCACACCACTGTTCGTCGGTCGTCTGCACTCTCAGTGAAAAACTGCCAGACCTTTGAGCACCTCGGCCTCTGCAGGGTGGCATGGCGCGAGGGGGCGCTTTGGGAAACAGTTGGTGGATTATTCGGTCTGGCCCTGCCTCTACCCCTGGACACTGCACTGCCTCTTGCAACCTGCCCTGCTGCTGCCCTTGCCTCCCCCTCTGAAGACCTGTCCTCAGTAGGCGTAGCAAACCAGGTGGGGTCAGTCACCTCATCGTCCTGCTGCTCTTCCTCCGAATCCTCTGTGCGCTCCTCCCTCAGACTTACTGCCCTTATTACTACCTCACTGATAGACAACTGTGTCTCATCGTCATCGTCCTCCTCACCCACTGAAAGGTCTTGAGACAGTTGCCGGAAGTCCCCAGCCTCATCCCCCGGACCCCGGGAACTTTCCAAAGGTTGGGCATCGGTCACGACAAACTCCTCCGGTGGGAGAGGAACCATTGCTGCCCATTCTGGGCAGGGGCCCGGGAACAGTTCCTGGGAGTCTGCCTGCTCCTCAGAATGTGTCATTGTAATGGAGTGAGAAGGCTGGGAGGAAGAAGGAGCAGCAGCCAGAGGATTCTGAGTTGCAGCAGTGGACGGCGCAGAACTCTGGGTGTTCGATAGATTGCTGGATGCACTTTCTGCCATCCACGACAGGACCTGCTCACACTGCTCATTTTCTAATAAAGGTCTACCGCGTGGACCCATTAATTGTGAGATGAATGTGGGGATGCCAGAAACGTGCCTCTCTCCTAATCCCGCAGCAGTCGGCTGCAATACACCTGGATCAGGAGCTCGGCCTGTGCCCACACCCTGACTTGGGCCTCCGCGTCCTTGCCCGCGTCCACGTCCTCTAGGCCTACCCCTACCCCTCAGCATGGTGTATTACCAGTAGTGCAGAAACAGAACGCTGTAATTAAATGTGCCGCTTATTGGCCTGTGGTTGGAGGTTGACTTCGCTTACGGAACGCCAGGAAATAATTTTGCGCAAGCCTGCTGTAACACTTAGCTGGCTGCGTATGAATTTGGAGAACTACTACACCCAGCACAGACCCAGAACACTGAGGACACTCACAGGCAGCCCAAATAGATTTTTTTCCACAAATTTTTTTTGCAAAGGCCCACTGCCTATATTCAAATCAATATGTCTTCTCTCTTCTGTCCCTGCCTAAGCGCTTCTGGCCCGGGGGTATGTCACAGAACTGCAGAGTGTTGCACTGTGAACTGCAATACAGCGGTGATTTCAGAGCCCAGACAGAGCCAGGAAATAATTTTGCGCAAGCCTGCTGTAACACTTAACTGGCTGCGTATGAATTTGGAGAACTACTACACCCAGCACAGACCCAGAACACTGAGGACACTCACAGGCAGCCCAAATAGATTTTTTTCCCCAAGGTTTTTTGCAAAGGCCCACTGCCTATATTCAATCAATATGTCTTCTGTCCCTGCCTAAGCACTTCTGTCGCTGGACTATTACTGCAGGGCGCAATGCTCTGCACGGCCGATATACCAAAAAAAAATAAATTTTGCAACACTGCAAAAAGCAGCCTCCACACTACTGCACACGGTTAGATGTGGCCCTAAGAAGGACCGTTGGGGTTCTTGAAGCCTAAAATCACTCCTAACACTCCCTATAGCAGCCCCGGCACCAACAGCACTTTTCCTGAGCTATGTCAGAATGCATCTGTGGCGAGCCGCGGGAGGGGCCGATTTTTATACTCGGGTGACACCTGATCTCGCCAGCCACTCACTGCAGGGGGGTGGTATAGGGCTTGAACGTCGCAGGGGGAAGTTGTAATGCCTTCCCTGTCTTTCAATTGGCCAGAAAAGCGCGCTAACGTCTCAGAGATGAAAGTGAAAGTAACTCGAACATCGCGTGGTACTCATTACGAGTAACGAGCATCTCGAACACGCTAATACTCGAACGAGTATCAAGCTCGGACGAGTACGTTCGCTCATCTCTACTAACGAACTATGTTACTAAGTTGCAATTCCTATTTCTACCTTTTGGGCCTTAGGAAGTAGGAAAAAGTCAGTAAGGAAAATGTTTATCCTCGAGAAGGATTTGTATCTAGCGCAGTAGTAGGAATAAACTTTTGAGTCAGCATTTAAACAGCGAAATGTATCATAAAGTTCTTCTTTGTATAGCCACAGAGAAAGAGAAGGCACGAAGGCCCTGCCTTTGTTGCTCGTGTCTATAGAGGGGTCTGATATGATATTAAAGTCCCCACCTATCGTTAACTGGCCTTTTTTGACTTTCTTGGTAATTCTTATAATCTTATTGAGAAAACTAATTTGGGAAGCATTGGGTATATATATATATATATATATATATATATATATATATATATATATATATATATATATATATATATATAGTATATTTTGTAGAATTAATGGAAAACTACTACCACTAGCAAATATATATATATATATATATATTTGCTAGTGGTAGTAGTTTTCCATTAATTCTACAAAACTAGAACAATATATCTTTTCTGTCACCACTAGTAATTCGATTACCGGAGTTCATGATTGGTACTAAGACTTCAGTTTTTTTCTTTTGTGATTTAGCCAGGGAGACTTTAGGAAATTTGGGGTAGGAAATCTTAATGCCTCCAGTGTCCATCAGGTGGGTTTCCTGGATGAAAACAATGTCTGCTTTTGATTAAATGGCTTCTTTTTATAGGGAGTGTCTCTTGAAAGGCAAATTGACGCCTCTCACATTTATTGATACAAGGTTTACCACCTCTTTATCTTTTCTTGGAAATGAAGAGAAATCATCAGTGTGAATTTGGAGGTTTTCTTCAAGAATTTTGACTGTAGGTTCAATTTTGCTTTCAGAGGATAGTTTTAGAGATGGATCGGTTTTCCACTTGTAGAATGATCAATATGTGGTAAGGAGTGGGGTAGGTACCGGTGGAACTTTAGAAAGGGGACATAAAACATGGAAGTCTGTATTGTGCTGCCTTAAGAGGGCAGGCACTAGTGGTAAACACCTCGTAGGTGAACGCAAAGGGGCAGTTCAGCCATTTTGGATGTAGAAAGCTTTTTTTTAGCTTTTTAATTTGAATCCAGGGACTTTTCTAAATATAAGAATGAGGGGCGTGGCTTGGCGATGGTGGCGTGAGCACCTCATGCTTTGAGCTCCCGCCGGTCCCACCGTCAGATACCCATAACAAAGCCCCCACAGTACCTCCAAAACATCATCGGGATTTACATGGGGCGTAGGAGATTCCCAGCCGCTCGGCGGTTCCTCCAGAGGCAGATCTGGCTGGCATCCAGCGATTCCTCCAAGCTCCCAGTGCCGCGGGCTCCGGACCCAAGATGGCGCCGACTCACATACGCAGCCTCTCCTCACTGCTGGACAACAGCAAAGGGACTCACAGAACAGACGGACGCACAGGGGATCGCTATCGCTCTTGCTCAGCAGGAGAGGACACTGGAGAAGGAGTTGCGCAGGACAGAAGATCAGTGCCGGCAGATAAGTTAAACTCCCCCCGGACGCCAAGGTCCTGAGGGAAGTTATAGCCTAGAGGGGAGTGAACAGCCACACAGCCCAAGCAGTTATATAGAGGCAGGGCAGAACCCTCACGCCGCTATGAGCCCTGATCCCTCATCCCCAGCTTCCTCACATGAGGATAGTGAAATGACCAAATGCCATCAAGCACAAGCCCGGGAGGGAAGCCCCCTAAAGGGCTATGATGCAAGTAATACTATTATGGCACACGCCCAAACCACAGCGAGAGGTCACTTCGCCAGAAGCGACAATCACCATCGTGGGGGTCTCACTATGCAGCTAAACAGGGGCCTTGGCACCAACCATGAGGTAGACACCACACCTCACAAACCGAACCCCCCGACTGGGCACGTCCCCTTCCAGAAGACAGCAATGGCTCACAACCTCGGGGTCATAACGGTAACCCCAGATACAACCCTTCACCCATCTGCAGACCACCGGGCGAGCCGACCTGGGACGACTCATTGGACTGGAAGGAGCACCTGCGGGCATTGCCCACAAAAAGAGACTTCCAGAAGCTGGAGGACTCCCATAAACAAGCCCTGTCTCTGCTGCAGCAGGAGCTGCAACACGTGGGCCATAGGCTGCAAACGGTAGCGGAGTCTTAAGAAGAGGTGTTCTCTCGGCTAGATGCCCACAGTCATGTGGGCGGTGAGGCCGCTCCTTCATGTTCTACGGGAGAAGAATATTCTATACAGATGGAGTTACCCATTTCAGTTGATAGCTTCCAAAAATGGCAAAACAGCAATATTTAAAACCCCGGCAGATCTCCCAAGATTTCTGGGGGGCCTTGGAGCTTCCCATGGTGGTGTTGCCGGACTGGCCGTCCATACCAGTTGTAGCTTCTAGAGAGGCCTGGCGAGAGGCCCGACCGGGAAAGAAAAGGGGCAAAAGCCACCCTGGATCCACTCCTCCCACCTGAAGCCCATGAAGAAGCCTAACCTCAAGAACCGAGCCTGGGTGCCCTGAGGAGTGCTTCTTTATAACTGGACCTCCCCCGATGATACTAGCCGATGGTCTGACAAACCCATTTTTCCCTTGCTCCCCCCTCCCTTTTTTCCCCTCTCTCCCTCCCTCCCCTCCCTCCATATCTTTCAAATCTCTGCCCACAGGCCAATGTTTCCTTTAGTTTGTTGTGGTATGATTCCGGTGCCGGGGCAATTTCAGGCATACCACAGAGCTGTCAGATCCATCCACGACACAAGAATTTTGTCTGCTGTTTGAATTGCATTTACTTAAGAGTTGCGGGTTTTGCCTCTGTGCCCCAATGGGGCATCCCCTTTTTTTCTATATGTAGGCATCTGGTGGGCGGTGTAGGGGTGCTCACTGTGTTTCTGTCACCCTGCTGTACTTTTCTTTTCTGCTCCCCTACCTCTCCTACTAACGCTTCGGTTTTTCCCGGCGGCGGCGACCCGTGTTAATAATTCACCAACACGATGAGCACATCCTTTTGTACCTACAATGCTAGAGGATTAAACTGCCCAGCCAAAAGAGGTCAGATACTAGCGCATATGCACAAGAAACGCATTCTTATTTCCCTATTTCAAGAAACCCATTTTAGATACGGCTATGTTCTAAAGTGTAGCAATAGATTTTACCCCCATTGGTACCATAGTACCCACCCTGACAAAAAATCATGCGGAGTCTCCGTGGCTATACACAAACGTCTGCCATATAACCTTCTCTCCGCGGAGGTCGACCCAGAGGGTAGATACCTTTTTTTTTAAACTGGAAGTAGGGGAGAGGGTGCTTACAGTAGCTAATGTTTATTTTCCTAACACAAGTCAGATCGCCTTTGGGATCCAGGTGCTGGGTGAGCTGGCTCGGTTTGCATCTGGAACCGCGATTGTCCTCGGAGGGGATTTGAATCTGTGTATGGATCCACACCTTGACTCGTCAACAGGTAGGTCTGGCGTTTCCCCTGCGGCTGTGTGTAGACAGCTGACCTCACTCAAACTCATTGACCTTTGGAGGACCTTGCACCCTGAGCTCAAAGACTTTAGCCACTACTCCTCAGCCCACAACAGTTACAGCAGGTTGGATTATCTATTCATTTCGCATGGCCTTCTAGATTTAGTGCCTAAAAGTTCGATTGGTAGATTTATTTGGTCAGACCACGCACCGGTCTATGGGGCATTAACAAGAGGGGAAACGGGGCTCAGACCACGCATCTAGCGTCTGAACGATAACCTCCTAAGAGACTCCTGCTGCTTGAACGAGATACGCCAGACTATTGAAAACTTCGTAGAAATCCACAGGACAGATGAAACGGATTAAATGTGTTCTGCGAGGAGTTTTCATATCACACGGAGCGAGGCTTAAGAAAGAGATGGCGGGTAGATTATGGGATCTGCTGACAAAATTAGATTTAGCGGAGCTATCCAACAAATCAAAAGCCACTCCAACCCTGAGTGCAGAAATTGCTCTACTGTGCCAGCAGATGTTAGCGATTATGGATCAGGCCACTTTATGCGCTAGAGATAAAATGAGAGGAGGATATTAAGAGTACGGAAACAAATGTAGCGCCTGGCTAGCTAGGTCACTTAACCCGAGAGAATATCACTCGTACATATTCGCACTAAACTCCTCAGGAGGGGAGAAAGCTCATGCCAGCGAGGAGATAGTGGATTGTTTCCATAAATATTATGGAGAGCTCTACAATATCCGCGGGGACAATATAAGTCATGAGGGGTCTGGGGACTCAGGAATGGCGTCCTACTTGGATGGCCATGGTCCGGGTCCTGTCTCCAGCGGGGAGTCGGAGGCACTTGAGGTTGATATTTCAGAGCAGGAGATCCTGGATGGAATTCAGAAACTCAAAATCGGTAAAAGTCCAGGCCCGGACGGCTTTACGCCTAGATTCTTTAACACTTGTGGGGACCTACTGACTCATTTACTTTGTCGCTCCTTCAACACTATCTCCGGTCCTTGCCCATTTCTACCCCAGGTGCTGCAAGCAATTATAACGGTGATCCCAAAACCCGGTAAAGGCCAGCTGCAGTGTGGAAGTTACTGGCCAATTTCCCTATTAAATGTGGACACTAAAATCTTTACAAAAATCATTGCCTCCTGATTGCAACCCCTCGTGCCAGGGCTAATTCACAGAGATCAGGTGGGGTTTGTCTCGGGCTGTGAGGCGTGGGACAATACCATACGGACCCTGTCTCTGATTGGGAGGGACCAGCAGGAGGGAACTCCCCTATGCCTTCTTTCGGTGGATGCCAAAAAGGCATTTGACCGAGTAAATTGGGGCTTCTTAGAAGTCACCTTCCAAAAAGTGGGGCTGGGACTCAGGGTACGGAGTTGGATCATGGCGTTGTATACCAGTTCCACCGCACGGATACGAGTCAACGGTAGACTTTCATCCCCTATAGACATTGGTAATGGCAAGAGACAGGGCTGCCCCCTGTCACCCACCCTATACGTCTTACGTCATGGAGTCTCTTGCAAACGCTATAAGACAGAACCCAGACATAAAAGGCTTCCCAACTCCACACTCAGAGCACAAGCTAGCGTCATTTGCGAATGACTTACTCGTTTACCTGACTAACCCCCAAACTAGCCTCCCAGCCATATTACAGGAATTCAAAAGATATAGCCAATTAACAACTTTAAAATAAACATAAACAAATCAGAAATCCTAAACATAACCCTCCCCCCCGATTCCCCTTGAAATGGAGAGAGGACCACATCAAATATCTGGGTATCCATATTTCTGCCAAGTTGGATGACTTGTTCAGTCTTAATTAGAGATGAGCGAGTATACTCGCTAAAGGCAATTGCTCGAGCGAGCATTGCCTTTAGCGAGTACCTGCGCGCTCGAGACGGAAGGTTCGGGTGCCAGCGCGGGGGAGCAGTGAGTAGCAGCTGTCAGCAGGAGGGAGCGGAGGGGAGAGAGAGATCCCCCCCCCGGTTCCGCCCCGCTCTCCCCCGCAGCTCCCTGCCCGCCGCCGGCACCCGAACCTTCAGTCTCGAGCGGGCAGGTACTCGCTAAAGGCAATGCTCGCTCGAGCAATTGCCTTTAGTGAGTATACTCGCTCATCTCTAGTCTTAATCACGGACCCCTTTGCTCCTCGCTGGAGAGGGACCTGGAGGAGTGACGATCTTGACCTTGTCTTGGTTTGGCAGGATTAACGTGATAAAAATGAACGAACTCCCTAGGTTTCTTTATCTGTTTCAGACCTTACCGATTCAGGCACCAAAAAGGCACCAAAGAGCTGTAGTGAAATTTGTATGGAATGGAATGAGACCCAGACAGCTACAAAACCTTAATGCAAAAAAAGGAGATGGGAGGGGTGGGGCTACCGTACCTTGTCAAATACCATAGAGTGGCACTAAGTGCATACTGGACTGGATGCTCAGGAGATCATCGAAATGATGGGTGAAACTTGAACAGGACTCAGCTCCTTTTAAAGCGCAAGGCGTGTTTTGGTTAAGGGGGGGGGGCTCAGGCGCTGAGGGATTGTGGTCTCTCCGTTTCTGGGGACCATCTTGAAGCAATCAGATGGCTTTGCAGTAAAAGTAGGTTTAATTTTGGTGCCTGGCCCCTGGACACCCCTGGTAGGTAACCCGGATTTCCCGCTGGGTACACAAGGCCTACCCCTCCTAGACAGGATAGGGATCCTCATCCCCAGAATTAGGGACGTCACAACAACGGGTGGAATTAAACCACTGGAAACACTGTTGGGAGAGGGGGGGGGGGTCATTGGCCGTTGCGTGGTTCCAATATCTACAGTTAACCCACTTTGTCCACTCACAAGACCAGGTCTTGGAAGTCACGTGACTGTCCACCCTTTTGAGGAGATGTGCGCTACGTCCCCTGAAAGGAAAAGGGGGAAATCTCCACGGCCTATGGCATATTGGTGGCTGGGGACACACTAGATGGTGGGGTGAGTTTTAAGAGACATTGGGAGAGAGAACTGAACCAGCATTTTGAAGAAGGCGATTGGTCTAGATCTCTTATCATGACTCATAAGATGTCCATATCAGGCAGACACCATGAACTGAATTACAAAATCCTATCTAGGTGGTACCGCACTCCAGTGCCCTTAGCCAAGATGCACCCCAATGTTAGTGTAATGGAAATTATTTGATTGTAAGGTATTATGATAATTATATGAATTTAAAAATGCGCAATGAGAGACACCATTGAAATATACCAGGAGAAGTTACTTCACAAACTAGGGACATATGTCTACATGAGATAAGAATATCAAGAAGCTTCCACATGTTAGCTGAAGGGGCCCTAGGAATAGCAAGATGCTATATATATGTGCATGTGTATGTGTATATGAAGGTGCACATGTATGTATTTGTGCCTATATGTATGTAAATGTGGGTATATAAGTAATATTTAATATTACGCCACAGAGTCATATGAAAAGGACTACACAAAATGGCTGACCACATGCTTAGCTAAAGTACAAGGAATGCATATGTATTGATAAGATAAGAATTTTGAGCCACAGGGGCCCCTCGGCACTCTGTGAACATGTTACTCAATACTGACTTGGGAGTTTCTGGGTGGGATGAGAAACTAGCCAATAAACGGACATAGTTGATGCGACCCACCTATGTTGGGGGCTATAAATAAAGATGCCCGACATCGATTTGTTGGGAATTCTTTGATGAATCCATAACTGTGTGGGCTCTGTCATTTAATTCCTCCGTCATATGATGTACTGAACTCTGGGTGTTGGCAGCCCTACTGCACGGGTCACCTATACTTCAGTCGCAGGGTACACTCTGCTGTCCCTCATCAGGCTATCGCTGTAGCTTGGGTCATATGACGTCATTCACGAGGTACACTCCGCTTTCCCTAGATGGCCATATATTTTTGCTGCAACATTAGTAACAACTGCTGGAGGTCCCTTTTTCCCCAGGCATTGCCCTCCTCTCCGCCATTCCTGGCCCTATGGCCTAGATCAAGAAGGGACTATTTAGGTGTTTTCTCCTGGTGATGAGACAGGTGATAGCACAGCTGTGGAACACTACAACGACTCCTACACATTTAATGTGGGTAAAAGCCATGGATGACAATAGGTACATAGAAGAACTGAGAGCCAGAGACGACACTGAATTCGCCAGCCACTATGCTACATGGACGACTTGGATAAATTTTCGTTCCTCTGCTAAATTTGACACATGGTTGGTTAATGGTGTAACACCGTCCCTAAACACAATCAATCTGTGACACACATTGACAAGCCCTACCCTCTCCCTCTCAGAGCCGTTAGTGCCCCTCCCCCTCTTTCTCCTAACTCATCCCCTAGCTCTTCACTTTATCTGTAGTTTCTTACCCCTCTTTTTCTCTCTTTCATCACATTTCTTTTTTTTCTCCTTTCTCTTTTTCTTTCTTTCTTGTTTTTCATCCTTTCTTTTTGTGCACTAAGTGACTAAGCAGTATTGATAGGCTGCATGTCTCGGGACTTAGGCAGACTCATTATCCTCTTCCCTACATACCTGAGATAAACATATATGCATAAGCATATAAGTTTTCATTACCTAGTTACAGTTTGCTAACTAACCCTACGTCATTCATTGTTTGAATCTGATCTGGGACTCCCCAGAGAGGAGATATGTTGATTTCCAAGCAGAGGATGACGAGAACTATATCTGTATACACCGTGCCGCGATTGTAGGGATTTCCTTAACTCGATTCTGACGTACTTTGGATTTTTGATGTTATTTCAATAAAATATATATTGAACCATAAATATTAGAATAAGAAAGATTGAAGGAGCGTAGCTTGTTGGTTTGGGCAGGTTGCTTGTATGGAGAGGGGATCTGGAAGACCCTTTTTGGGGGAGACGATCAGGCAAGACAGCTCCGACTACCTGCAGGCTTTATTGTTGTAGGTGTTTCAGGCCTTCTTCTGGTTTGTGTACCATATGGTTGGAGCAGTTTCTAGCTATTCTTACGGTAATTTCATTGGGTTCCCCCATTTATATACAATTTTACTTTCTCTTAGAGTTGCAGTGATTGGGAAGAACTTTTTCCTGGTTTGAAATGTTGTTTGGGAGAGATGGGAAAGTAATCGGATTTTGTCAAATGGCGGTGGCATAGTTTGCATCTTTTTTGCAGCATATATTAGGGCTTCATTCATATGATAAAAGTGAATTCTCACTATAACGTCTTTTGGCAGTTTTTCAGATATCAATTTTGAGCGCGGCAGTCTGTACACCCCATCTATTCTTTCTTCTGAGGATGTATTTTGCACATATTGAACATTTACTATTTGGGTCTGTGTCCCATCGCAGCCTTTTGTCACTATTGGTTACTGCTGATGCTAATATGGGGAGACGCTTTGGTACGATGCTGGCTGGATTTCTTCCACAGCTAGGTGCGATTACTTAGATCTATCCCGGCGCATGCTCTGTCAGTTGACAGTATCTGTTTTGGGTACTGGCAGTACGTTGATTGGCTTGCGAGTCATGTTCCGCACTCTCGTGTGATCTTGCACACTTAACTTTGCGCATGCTCTGTTAGATTGAAGTGCCCGGTTTGGTTATGGGCAGTATATGGATTGGCCGTGAGCGTGCATGTCTTCTAAGACAGAAGTGCCCGTTGTGGGTATGGGCAAGACACTGATTGGACATTAATGCACATGCTCTGACCTGATCAGTAGACGCCAACACGGAGTCTTGATGATACATGCTTATGGAGGTATGTGATTATGACATATAATACTAGATGGCGATACCTGATTAATGAAGAGCCACTCCTTGAGCCATGTGTTTGCATTTTATGTATAATGGGTGTCGGGTGGTGATTGGTGTAGGTTTAATATATATGTATGTCGTTTTTAAATATGCTGCATGCTTGACAAAGACCTTTCAAGGTCGAAACGTCGCAGCTTTATATGGAGGAATAAAGATTTTTATTCATTTAAACAAAGTCCTGGAGTGCTGACTTCACCACGAATATATGAACTGGTAATTATATCCTTTTGGGGTCAATAAGTCCGGACCCAGCATTGAAGTCCTGGCACTTGTAAAGGCTCCCCCACATGGTGGTTTATTCAGAGTGTGCTGCAACCCATTTATTTATATTTGTATAGTATCATGGACTTGGGGCTGCATGCACCTTATGGGAGTGAAAATTTACCAATACATCTGGAGGAGGGACCCTCAGATGCCTCTGCTAGGTTTGCCTCCACTCAGGCGGATGCCGAGAGGATATTATCTGGCACAGATTCAGATTGCTCATTTTTGACCACACCTAGTTGTAAAATAGTACAGAGAAATTTTGAATCTACCAGTAGGAGACTCATTTCTCTTCGATGGCATGCTATCACGTTAAGAGAGTATACAGCTAAGCGCATTCCACGTGGATTGAGACCGCACGTACAACGTAAGCTAATGATGCAAGATGCGGAGGCCTGTGTGAAATTCATTAATATCACGAATAAATATGCGTTCGACATAATATTATTGAATCTCTAGTTTCTCCAGAAAGAGATTAAGCTTTGCTCTGAAGCTGTGACGAAAACTGAGACTGAACAACAGGGATTGATGTCGAGTGAGGAGTGGTTGGATTATCGCAGAAAGCTTGATGAATCCCTTTCTAAACATAATGGAGTTGGAGATGTCTAAACGCATGAAATGGATTAGAAACTGAGGACTACAAATCCGGATTCATATTTAAGAGGCAGAATCCTAATAGGAGAACAGGGAAATCCAAACAGAAGGGAAGGTTGGAGAATCGGAAGCCATACTGGAGATGCAAACAGGCGGGCTTGAATACAGCATCTGCCACATCTGATTCCACTGATGAGGCCTCCCTTGTTGAGATGAGATCTGCATTACCTCCTTCTGTGTCTTCCTCCTCTTCCTCTTTTTAAGACCGACATCTACTGCCACGGAAAGATACACATCTACGCCCACCCAGAGGAAACGCATGAGAGGGGGCCGGAAACCTCAACGTGCCCAGAAAAAGATTCGGGACTGTCCAAACCAGGTCGGGGACTCAATCACAGACCTAGATGGTGAGGCGATTGATAACTCCTTAGTTATTAATATCTCTTCTAAGGAGTGGTCTTCTACTGACTTATGTCTGTTGGCTAAAGGTCTGTCCTTTTGTCCAACTTTCCCACCGGATTGGTTTTCTATCTATTTGAACTATAAACACTTTTTCAGACAGTTAAAGGGGTTGTCCCGCGCCGAAACGGGTTTTTTTTTTATTCAATAGGCCCCCCCGTTCGGGGCGAGACAAACCCGATGCATGAGTTAAAAAAAAAAAAAAAAGGATAGTACTTACCCGAATCCCCGCGCTGCGGCGACTTCTTCCTTACCTTGCTAAGATGGACGCCGGGATCTTCACCCACGGTGGACCGCAGGTCTTCTCCCATGGTGCACCGTGGGCTCTGTGCGTTCCATTGCCAATTCCAGCCTCCTGATTGGCTGGAATCGGCACACGTGACGGGGCGGAGCTATGAGGAGCAGCTCTCCGGCACGAGCGGCCCCATTCAACACGGAGAAGACCGGACTGCGCAAGCGCGTCTAATCGGGCGATTAGACGCTGAAATTAGACGGCTCCATGGAGACGAGGACGCTAGCAACGGAACAGGTAAGTGAATAACTTCTGTATGGCTCATAATTAATGCACGATGTATATTACAAAGTGCATTAATATGGCCATACAGAAGTGTATAACCCCACTTGCTTTCGCGGGACAACCCCTTTAAAGTTAAAAACTTTTTTTCATGACAGAGCAGATACACTTAATGATAAGGTTTGCTCTGGGTTTTGTTCTGATGTTCTGAGTTTACGTAACAAAAGTACATTTACTCCCTCAGTAGGTGACTCGGCGATTGATACATACACACAACTGGTCTTGACCAATATGGATCGTTTGAAAAA
This sequence comes from Eleutherodactylus coqui, assembly GCF_035609145.1. Taxonomy (NCBI): domain Eukaryota; kingdom Metazoa; phylum Chordata; class Amphibia; order Anura; family Eleutherodactylidae; genus Eleutherodactylus; species Eleutherodactylus coqui. The sequence continues at coordinate 195,328,887 of NC_089843.1, read as the reverse complement.
ACATAAACGATTTGAGAAATCATGGGGTATTCTGACCAAGGCTGAGCATATGTCCCTGAATGCCTTCAAGGGGTTGTCTCGCGGCAGCAAGTGGGGTCATACACTTCTGTATGGCCATATTAATGCACTTTGTAATATACATCGTGCATTAAATATTGGCCATACAGAAGTTATTCACTTACCTGCTCCGTTGCTAGCGTCCCCGTCGCCATGGATCCGTCTAAATTCGCTGTCTTCTGGCGTTTTTAGACGCGCTTGCGCAGTCCGGTCTTCTGCCTGGTGAATGGGGCCGCTCGTGCCGGAGAGCTGGTCCCGTGTCTTCATCGTAGCTCCGCCCCGTCACGTGTGCCGATTCCAGCCAATCAGGAGGCTGGAATCGGCAATGGACCGCACAGAGCCAACGGTGCACCGTGGGAGAAGACCCGCGGTGCATCGTGGGTGAAGATCCCGGCAGCCATCTTGGAGAAGGAAGAAAGAAGTCGTCGCAGAGCGGGGATTCGGGTAAGTAATATATATATTTTTTTTTTAACCCATCCCTTGGGTTTGTCTCGCGCCGAACGGGGGCCTATTGAAAAAAAAACCAAAAAAACTTTTCGGTGCGAGACAACCCCTTTAAGTATGGATCAAACGATTACTATCAGACCAGCTGATCAAGGGGGTGGGGTGGTGATCATGGATACTGATAAATACCATCAGGAAATATTACAGCAATTATTGGATAGAGACGTTTATGAGATCCTTGACACTAACCCCACCCACCAATATTCTACCCAGCTTTTACAGGATGCAGAGGAGGCATGTGGGCAGGATATTATTGATGCAAAATTGGCTAAATATTTGTGTCGTAAATACCCTATTCTACCAGTTCTCTACACTCTACCTAAAGTGCACAAAATCTACAAGATCCCCTGGGCCGCCCTCTAATATCTGGCCGAGGCTCTTTATTCAACAATGCTTCCAAATTCTTGGACCAGGTCCTTAAGCCTTTCGTATCCAATATTAGATGGCACATATGAGGTACTACACACTTCCTAACAAAAATTTAGGATGTGATCATCACCGAGGGATGCTATATTGGCTCCCTCGATGTTGTGTCACTTTAGACAATCATTGGTCACCAGGAAGGTCTTGAGGCGGTTAACTGGCATTTGATTAAATCTGATTTATCAAATGGCCAGTTGAACTTTGTTATGGCTCTTTTGGAGGATGTTCTCCTCAAAAACGTGTTTATGTATGGTGAGAGGATTTATCGTCAATTACATGGCACAGCCATGGGCTCGAATGTGGCCCCTGGCTATGCCAATCTATTCATGACTCATATTGAGGAGACTTTCATCTATACCTCCCCAGCCTGGACCTTAGTCCAGGTCTGGTGGAGGTATATTGATATTTTCTTTATTTAGAAAGGTAATGAGCAGGAGCTTAAAATGTTCCATCAGGAGTTGAATAACTTCCTACCCAACTTGAAATTTACAATCTCATATTCTACATTGCAAACACAGTTTCTAGATATGTTGGTTGCAGTGCAGGATGGTAGACTTACAACTGACCTGTACTGTAAACCTACAGATCGCAATAATGTCTTGAATTTCCAGAGCCATCATCCTCCGGGTACCCTCAGATCGTTGTCTTGGAGCCAGTTACCCCGGGTAAGAAAGGTGGTAGAGGATGATAAGGTGGACGCCAGGCTTGATGAAATAGCGAAAAAATTTCTGACTAGAGGTTATCCAAAAAGACTGCTCCAGCAATCATATACACGGGCACTTGCTAAAACTAGACATGAACTACTCAGCCCGGCTCAGAGGACCTCCAAGAACGATTGGACTCCATTCGTATCTACATTCTCAACGGCGAGTGTTGAACTTTCTAATATTTTGAGAAAACATTGGAATGTATTAAAGGGGTTGTCCCGAGGCAGCAAGTGGGTCTATACACTTCTGTATGGCCATAATAATGCACTTTGTAATGTACATTGTGCATTAATTATGAGCCATACAGAAGTTATAAAAAGTTTTATACTTACCTGCTCCGTTGCTAGCGTCCTCGTCTCCATGGAGCCGACTAATTTTTGGCCTCCGATGGCCAAATCAGCCGCGCTTGCGCAGTCCGGGTCTTCAGCAGTCTTCTATGGAGCCGCTCGTGCCAGAGAGCGGCTCCGTGTAGCTCCGCCCCGTCACGTGCCGATTCCAGCCAATCAGGAGGCTGGAATCGGCAGTGGACCGCACAGAAGAGCTGCGGTCCACGAAGACAGAGGATCCCGGCGGCCATCTTCAGCAGGTGAGTATGAAGACGCCGGACCGCCGGGATTCAGGTAAGCGCTGTGCGGGTGGTTTTTTTAACCCCTGCATCGGGGTTGTCTCGCGCCGAACGGGGGGGGGGGGGGGGGGGTTTTAAAAAAAAAAAAACCCGTTTCGGCGCGGGACATCTCCTTTAACACAATGTCATCCTGATATCTCACATTTTCAGAGCCCTCCCCTTATGTCCTATCGTAGGGGGGGGGGGTCAATATACGTGATCGGATTGTAAAAACTGGCAAAGGGATGCATGAAATGCAAGGAGGCTTGGGGAAATACAACACCAAAAGGTCTTGTTTCCCTTGTATGGCATGTGTCCAGTGTGGCAATCTCATTAAGGGTAACAAATTCTCTCACCTCACTTCTGGTAAAAGTTTCTCAATAAATGGACGCCTTTCATGCAGATCTGAATTTGTACTTACATGATTGTTTGCCCATGTGGGCTGTTATACATTTGAGAAACAACACAGGAAATTAAACAGCGGATCTCAAAGCATAAAAGCATGATTCGCACCAAAAATAAAGAGGTGCTGGTGGCGAAGCATTTCTTGAAGGCTGGTCAGATGTCATGGGGGCCGCGGTATGCGGTTACTGGTCACGTGATTGCTGTTAGCCAATGCATAATGGCGATCACGTAAAAGTTTTTTAAAAAGTGGAAGTTTCATCCCCCCTCACCGATGCGATCGGTGAGAGGAGATGAAACATCTTCTTGGAGGCTTCCGCATTTGAATCCAGATGCGATCATCCTCCATGGACTCCTCTGGCTTCTGTGCATGCGCCCGCCGGCAAAATGGCGGTCACATTCGCAGGAGCCGGGGAGCCCAGGAAATTTTAAATCTCCTTGCTCTTGGTGACCAACGGTCGCTGAGTGCTTGGAGCAGTGACCGGTGGCCTCGTTGAGCGGTGCCTGGTCACGTGATAAAACAGTAGCGATCTAACATTAGGCCGGTCTCACATGACCGGATAGGATTGACGGATTGTGCAAGCATTTGATCATCGGTAATCAACGAATCAATCACATGCATTGGATTACACAATTTCGCCAATTAGCGGGTTGGAATTATGTAATCCACTCGCAGAAAACAGAACACAGCATGTTATATTTTACCGCGGATATCCGCGACCTGGAGCACATTGTGCTCTATGACCACAGATATACCCGCAGCCCATATGCAAATACATTGTGTACAGGCTGCGGGTCATCTCTAAGCGACGGCACGGGCAATACAAACAAAATGGTGTACTGCGCATGACGGCCTGTGTGAGTACGCAGTTATGCGCGGTACATTACAGTACACAGTGCCACGGCCCGGCTTGTAGCTGGGATCCGCTGTGGGCCTACGTAAGCGGATTTCACATACGGCCGTGTGAGCCCAGCGTTATTCAGATCACTACCTGTAATAGGAAATTACAAGACGCCCCAGGAATGCTCGCCTTCATGCAGTTCCAGGAACAGCTTGTTGAGTGCCTTCTGTGTGAGATCGCCGCACCTTAGCAAGCTTACGAAGACTCGCAGAGCGCCACTTTTTACACCCCATCCCCGCCGCTGAGGTCACGAAATACCCCCAAAAAAGCATGGGAGGAGGGATACACTGTTTTCTTGCCCCATGTGTCCATCCCAACCAGGCCTCCAGAATTACCCCCCTCTTCGGACATAAAACGCAGTTCACATTATTACTTTTATCTAAGATTTAGGCAATGCCAAAAAATGGGGATAGCGGGGGGCGTGGATTATTTTTAGAAAGTCAATTTTTTTCCGCACAAGTGGGCAATGGGGCCTGGAATTTATTCAGTTGTGCCCTGAAATCCAACGGGTGTTCCCTCCATTATGGGCCTAGCCATATGTCCTGTGAGCAGATTGGGGCCACAATAGGTATGTTTATGAACACGGAACAAACGGGGGTATCCATTTTGGGGTGAAAGTCTTCATTCCTATGCACACTGTACACAAAAAACTGTTTTTGAATTGACACAATTGCCAAAAAAATGAAAATTGTAATTATTTCCTTCCACTTTGCATAGATTCATTCAAATACTGTGGGGGCAAAATACACAGTACACTACCAGAGGAATTCGTCAGGGGGTCTAGTTTTCAAAATGGGGTCATTTGTGGGGGTTCTCCATCGTTTTGGCCGCTCAAGGGCTCTACAAGTGGGCAATGGGGCCTAAAACACCTTCAAGCAAAATGTCTGTTCTGAAATCCACCGGCTGCTCCTTTCAGTTTGGACCCCGTTGTGCATACAAACAGAAGTTTAGGGCCACAATATGTATGTTTCTGAACACAGGACAAACAGGGGTATCCATTTTAGGGTTTAAGTCTTCATTCATATGTGTGCTGTACAAAAAAAATGTTTTTAAAATGACACAATTGCCAAAAAAATGAAAATCATAATGTTTTCCTTCTGCTTTGCTTAGATTCATCGAAATACTGTGGGGTCAAAATACACAGTACATCCCTAGATGAATTCGTTAAGGGGTCTAGTTTTCAAAATAGGTTTATTTGCAGTCGTTTTGGCCGCTCAAGGGATCTACAAGTGTACTATGGGGCTTAAAACACCTTCAAGCAAAGTTTCTGTTCTGAAAGCCACCAGCTACTCCTTTCATTTTTGGCCCTGTTGTGCATCCAGACATAAGATTAGGGCCACAACGGGTATGTTTCTGAACACAGGACAAACAGGTGTATCCATTTTGGGGTGCAAATCCTCATTTTCATGTAAAAAAAAAACTGCAATTAAAATGAGATATAAGCAGAAATCAAAAATTTTATTTTTTTCTCCTCTAAATTGCATTAACTCCTGAAAAAAACTGTGGCATCAAAATACTCATAAAACCCCTCAGTGAATACATTAAGGGGTGTAGTTTTTAAAATGGGGTAATTTGTAGGGGGTAATTTGTGGGGGTATCTATCATTCTGACACCTATGAGCCTTTGCAATGTTGGCTTGGTGTAAGAAAACAAAGTGTTCCTCAAAGTGTTGATAATCAATGTTAAATTTGCATGTCTCCTAAATGGTTAAAAAAAACGAAAGCTTTTTAAATGTGCATCCAAAATGAAGTAAACAGACGGAAATATATATCTTATCAAAAATTTGTACAGTATATTTGCACATATTTGATATATTGCAATTGAAAATTTGAAAAAAGTAAATTTTTACATTTTCCCCCCAATTTTGGCGCTTTTAATAAATATACACAAATTCTATCGGACTATTTTTACCACCTAAATGAAACACAATATGTGGCGAAAAAAATAATGTCAGAATCACTTGGATATGCAAAACCTTTACAGAGATATTCTATGTTAAAGTGACACGTCATATTTGCAAAATTTAGTCTGGTCGTTAAGGTGCAAACAAGCTTGGTCACTAAGGGGTTAAGGAGCTCATTAGTTATGCAATCGTTTCCAGGGGCTTTCTTCTTTTTATTCAATAATTTTTAACCTTTTTTGCAAACATAAACATACATTTTTAACCCCCTTTCCAACCCCCTGCCTTTTTTCCGCCCCTTTTCTCTCTCGCATTCCCAACAGGTAGATCAGCATGAATCATCATATACATCAAACATATACATCAAAGCAGCAGTTGTTTCACTCATAACTTAATGTCCTTAAGGCCGCCTGCAGACGGCCGGGTCGGATTGGGCTGCGAGAATTCTCGCAGCGGGACCCAACCCGAACCCCTGTTTGACGTGCCGGCTGCCGACGCATGCGCAGACCAAGCCGGCGGCCGGGGAGTGGGATTTCTGTGCAGGGCGCTGCACAGAAATAGAGCATGCCGCTATTTGTTTGCCGTGCGAGATTTCGCGCAGACAAATCGCGGCCGTCTGCCTAGAATTGCCTTTGTTAATGCAATCCCATGGCAGCTTCCACAGGCGGAAATTCCACGGGAAATCCCGCCGCGTAATTTCTGCCCGTCTGCAGGCGGCCTAAATGTAGAAATGTTTTGTACTTGGTATCTTGTAGTATGGTCCCCTTTTCCAAAGAACATGGGGATGACAGCCTGTAAAAGTCTGTCAAGCACACAGGTGTAGCAGGTGACCCATATATTATTTTTGCTATTTTATTAATTTTGTATTTCCATTACAACTCATTGCGTCAGCACAGATATATAACAAACATTCCTAGGTTGGGACATTGCTATAATCTAGTTGTTAACCATTAGTCTCCGGTTTGCCATTCCAGGTGTACTCAGCCATTTCCCCCATTTCCATGGTCTTTCTGATTTAGTAGCTGATTCAGTGCCCACTCAACTTCATCCTCCAGGATATCAGGTTCTAATTATCTTAGTTCTTCTGTTTGTGGTTGATAGTTTCCGCAACTGTTTGCGTACAGTTTTTCTGTATATTCCGCCCATCTATGCTTGATTTGTTCAGGATTGTGTAATTTTGTGCCATCGTAATCAAAAATTGAGGTTGCATTGCGCAATGCAAAGGAACACAAGCCTTTTTAGCATGAGTGAAGAGCACTCTGGTGTGTTCTTTTTTGTTTGTGTCTTCCAGTTCCATGCAGTGTGCATTCCAAAACTGTTCTTTTCTTTACTCCATGCTGAAACTGGGCATTAAGCCACTGGAAATCTTTCCTGTTTCAAGTAGCTTTTGCTTCTTGTCGCATGTTGGCGATTTGAATGGTGTCTGTTGATAGCCAGGTTGTTTCTCTGCTAACACTTTTTTGCGTGTTATATTCTTGTTTTCTATTTCAATTGTAATGCTTTCAATTTCTTCCCATAGTTAGTCTGTCTCAAAAGTATTAAGCCGCATGGTTATTGGTTCAACTAAACACAGTATTCGTAACACAGCTATGTGCCAGTCCCGAGCTGGGCCTTTTTCCACACAGGGTTAAACAGCCTCCTTGGAATAGAGCCATGGGACCAGGGGCTATCACAGCTGCAGGCTATCACCTACCAGAGGTAGGTGGGAGTCTGGAGCACACACTGAAGGCTGCGGATTGCAGTCCCCAGTTATCCGATCACCGGTATCTAACGGATATCGGCGACTGAATGAAAGTAAATGGCGGTGCACGAAGGATGACTATTTCAGCTGCCCCTAGCGAACGAATCGCTTTGAGTGGCTGAAATGGCTTACCTGGAGGCGGCCGCAGTTCCCCACTGCCTGCTGCCTTCATCGGGTCTGTTCTCCGTGCACCTGCACCCGCCGGCCAAAATGGCACAGTAGCAGGGAGAAACCCAGGAAATTTGAGATTTCTCTGCTTTCTGCTATAAAAGGCAGTGGAAAGCAGAAAGAAGACACTGGGGATGCAGTTTGCAGTTCCCAGGCATGAGATCACTATTATCAGCGATAATAGCGACCTTAAGCAAAGTAAAATAAAAATAAGGTTTTAAAAAGTTAAAACTACAAATGTGAGGTGTGCAGCCTCCAGAAGCGGTGAGTGAAGAAGGAGGAAGGGCACTTAGAGCACCAATAGCCGCTAAAAACATGGTGCCTGTGCAGTCCCCGGCTACCCTGCCTCCCACACAGGCACCAATAAGTCCAGCTGTCAGCTCTCCAGATACAGCTATAGGGGACAAACAAGTGCAGGGGGAAGAAATGCCATGCTCTGCACAAGATAAGGGGAAAGGGGCACATAAAGAGAAGTGTGCAACATCTGTACATGCACAGTTCAACAAATGGCCACAGCACATCAATCTGGTGCAGTGTCCACCTATGTCCGACTACAGGGACTTTGAATGAGAAACCTGCTGCCTGGTATTTAATGTTTGTTGCATTGTATGTCGATTAAGATTCTATCACAAAATGCTAAGGGGTTGAACTCCCCTTTTAAAAGAGCGATGGTTTGGAGGGATGCAAGGGAATTGAATATTGACGTCTTGTGCTTGCAAGAGACGCATTTGGCAGAATCAGCGTGCCAAAAATTTTCCAACAAAAAAATTTCCTCAGATATTTATGTCGTGCACAAAGAAAAAGCAAGCAGGGGTTCTAGTCGCCTTGCGAGAAAATATTAACTCTACATTGATAGAACAAGTTACAGATCCAAGGGGTAGATACATCATGCTAGTGGGTACCTTGAATGAGACACTGATCACCCTGGTAAACATTTATGCCCCCAACAGAGCTCAAATCTCATTTCTGAACAAAATAGCAAGGACAACTGGGAAAATCCAAAAAGGAAAATGATTAATCTGCAGAGAGTTTAACATCATCCCTGATAAGTCAATTGACTCCACAGCTAGTACTAGACCCTCACCTACACTAAACCCTTGGCTCCATAAAGAAAATATATACGATACTTTTACATGTCTTAATTCTTCGTCCAAAGAATATACATATTTCCCACGCCATAAAACGTTCTCTCGCATAGACCTTTTCTTGGGTGACAGAGGGACCCTTCCATTAATTCAGTCCGCAGATATAGGCTCAACTACTTGGTCTGATCACTCGCCTATACTATTGAAACTTAAGTTTGGAACCGTCCACAACAATACCAAGATTTGATGCAATGATATAACTCTACTTAAAACCCCCAAAAACCAAACCATAATTAATGAAACTATAAAAGAATACTTCGACCTGAACACAAGCCCGGATATTGGGAATTTCACTTTCTGAAATGCACCATAAAGAAGTTATAAGAGGAGTAATAATTAAACTTAGTGTACAACATAGAAAAAAATAAAAGAAAAACACATTGACAAACTTTTTACGCCAAGCTATAGAACTTGAAAGATGACCCTTCAACTCCCCAGCCCAACTCTACCATCATCAACCATTTTGTAGATAAAATGACCCTCCTTACTCTGAGTAATAAGTCACAGGAGTTAGACAAACCCAGCTCACTTTTGGAGGTAATAAAAACCATTAATAGATTGAAGAATTTTAAGTCTCCTGGGCCGGACGGGTTTTCAAACAAATACTATAAAGTGTCATCTCCGAGTCTTTCGTCATACCTAGTTTCTATATTTAATGATGCTATGACAGATGGGTCCTTAGCAGCAGAGATGCTACAAGCGACTATTGTCACTATTCCCAAACCGTGTAAATCTCCCACTAGTCCGTCCAACTTTAGGCCAATACCCCTTCTCAACTCAGACACCAAAATGTACTCAAAAATTCTAGCCACAAGACTCCTAGAGGTACTGCCAGATGTAATCCAGAATGACCAAGTGGGGTTCACTAAACAGATAGGCGGCTGATGGTACAAGGAGGACATTAAACTTGATTTCAGAGTTGGGGACGAGTCAGACGCCTTCTTCCTTCCTTGCCCCAGATGCAGAGAAGGCGTTTGATAGATTACATTGGTGGTTTACGTTTGCTACCTTCAAAAAATTTGGAATGGGGAACAAGTTTCTACAGGCGATTTGAGCCCTCTACTTCCTGCCATCTGCTAGAGTCCTATCCACACCTTTTAACATTACAAACGGGACTTGTCAGGGATCTCCCCTCTCGCCATTACTGTTAACTTCGATCGTGAAGACCCTAGCGGAACTAATTATAGTTACCCCAAAAGTAACTGGAGTCCCCTTTGGGTTTAGACATTGGATTCTTTGCGGACAATGTTGTTTTAGCTTTGACTGACCCGTTAAACTCCTTGAGGGAGGTATCAGAGACTGTATCGGTGTTTAGCAAGATGTCCTGTTATAACATGAATGTAGACAAATCGCAAATCCTGGGAATCAATGTAGATAAACAACTGAAGTCAGATATGGGGGTCTCTAAGAGGATTCATCTGGTAAACTGTGAGGCAGACTTGAGACAGGAGTTTTCCCAATCTCAGTGGTTAAAGTTCTCTGAGTGAGCAAATAAATCCACCCTTTCAGCAAGTTTACCTAACTTCCGCCAAACTAGCTGGAAGCTTTTCCCTACTGATCAAAGGCTGCTGGAGAAACTGCAGTCAGGAAGGTTCATTATTTCATATCTTTTGGGAATGTCCTCGAGTTCAGACTTTCTGGAAGGGGGTGTTTGGTCTCATTTAAACAATGAGGGACATTTACGGGCAGAACAATCCACAGCTAGCACTTTTGCTGGTGGGATGTGACCAGATATCTAGACTACACCGAAACTAGATATGCCATCTCCTGTTGACAACTTAATTAATAATAGCTAGAAAATGGAGATAGTGCTCTCCCCCTAATAGCAAAGATTTAATTGACACCCTGAGGGTGCCTACGCACTAGCGATATATTTTCTTGCCATGCGAGTGCCTTGCAGCACATAGAAAACTCTGCGATATCGCTGAGTGTTTTCAATGGGGCCGGCGGCAGCAGTACCAGCGCCATTGAAAACATAGGGAGTACATCACGGACTTTTGCCACAGCCGTAGCAAAAGTCTGTGTTTCATCCCATTACTTTCAATGAGGTTGGCACTGCTGTAGGCCCATTGAAAGCAGTAGGTTGCAGGCAACCCCCGCAGCAATGATTTTTGGTAAAGGGCTTGAAATATGAGCCCTTTCCTGAAAATCATCCCTAGCTGTAAAAAAAAAAAAGTGTAAAAAAAATTATACTCACTTAGAAGAGCCATCCAGCTCTTCTGCCCGGCCCCGGCAGTCGTCTTCGGTCTTCTGGAGGCCGGGGATTGAGAAATCCCACCGCCAGAAAGCACTGGTCTCATTGGCTGAGCGCTCAGCCAATCACAGGCAGCGCACAGCCATTCATTGAATTCAAATTTTTTTTTTTTTACTTTCAATGAATGGCTGAGCACTGCCTGTGATTGGCTGAGCGCTGTGACCAATCACAGGCAGCTCAGCCAATGAGACCAGCACTTTCTGGATGCAGGGATTTTTCAATCCCTGGCCTCCAGTAGACAGAAGACGACTTTGATGGGGAAAATAATATATATATATATTTTTTTTTACAGCTAGTGATTATTTTCAGGGAAGGGTTTATATTTTAAGGCCTTCCCCAAAAATCAACGCTGCGGTGCCGACACCATTGAAAGCAATGGGAGAGCATCACAGATTTTTGCCACAGCTGTGACAGCTTTGGCAGAGGATTCCTTCATCCCCGCGGTCCCGCGAGGATGAAGGAATCCTCTGCTATAGCTGTGACAGCTGTGGCAGAAGTCCTTGATGTACTCCCTGTGTTTTCAATGGGGCTGGGGCTGCCGCCGCCGGTCCCAATGAAAACACTGAGCGATATCACAGATTTTTTCTTTGCACTGCTAGGCTTGAGTGTAAAAATCACAAATCTGTATGAAACCATTGAAAATCATTGGTTTTATAATCATGTGTTTTCACTTACTCTTGCTTCGCAAGAAAATATATCGCTAGTGGGTAGGCAGCCTAACTGACCACTATACATATGAAAAAATTTATGCTACATCCAACAACATGTGGAGACCCTGGCGTCAATATATGTTATCAGTTTGATATGGTTGTATGTTGATTCGAATTTTGTTTTACAATTGTTATTCTTAGTAACTGCATTTACAAGCTAGAAACAACTAAACAGAATTCAATATAAATGTAGAAGATAACACAAAATATGATTTTAGGATGTTCATTCCCGACCAGTGTTATATATCTTTCGTGCATGATTAAAGATTAATACTTGATTATTTTCTTTTATGATTCCTTGTAACGGTCATGCTGGCTTTACCAATGTAATGTAATACATTACATGATACTGCGATCTGACAGGCAGTCTATCAAACCACCCCACAGGGAAGGCTTGATAGGCAGTCTGCTAAGACAGCCCCTGGGGCCTTTCAGAAGGCCCCTGGCTGCCATGACACCCGCACAGCTCCCTGGATCTCATTGCAGGGGTGCCAATTTAAAGGTCACTGTCAGCATTGACATCAGTATTTAAAGGGTTAATAACGCCGATCAGCCGCGGCTGATTGCAGCAATTGCCCCGCGATCTCTCTTCATACGTACCCCGATGCTGTATGACAATGTACATCTTGGAGCGTTAAGGGGTTAAAATGTTTAAGTTTCATCTCCCCTCATGGATCATATTCGTGAAGGATGATGAAATTACGTACTTAAGGCTTAAGTACTTATCCACGGACCTTATATCACGGCTTCTGTGCACACGCCCCTCGCAAAAATGGCGGATGCATGCGCAAAAGCCACAGATTGCCGGGCTAATTTAAAATCGACTTGCTCCCAGCTACCAAACCGTAGCAGAGAGCCTGGAGACTTAACAGGGAACTGTGGTACGCGGTCCCTGGTCACGTGATCGGCGTTATCCAATTTTCCTTCTGCCTTAGATTCCTTCAAAAACTGTGGCGTCAAAAAAAGCAGTACAACCCTAGAAGAATTTGTTAAAAGGTCTAGTTTTCAAAGTGGGGTCATTTGTGGGGTTCTCTGTCGTTTTGGCCACTCAAGAGCTCTACAAGTGTGCAATGGGGCCTGAAACACCTTCAAGCAAAATGCCTGTTCTGAAAGCCAACGGCTGCTCCTTTCGGTTTGGGCCCCATTTTACATAGAGACATAATATTAATGCCACAATGGGTATGTTTCTGAACACAGGACAAACAGGGGTATCCATTTTGGGGTGCAAATCCTAATTTTCGTGTGCAATATAGGAGGGGGGGAAAAACGGTCTTTAAAATGACATATTTGCAAAAATATGAAATTTTATTTTTTCTCCTCTAAATTGCATTAACTCCTGAAAAAAAAAACGTGGGGTCAAAATACTCCTGACACCCGTCAGTGAATACATTAAGATGTGTCATTTGTGGGGGTATCTATCATTCTAACAGCTATGAGCCTTTGCGATCTTGGCTTGGTGCTGGAAAACAAAGTGTTCCTCAAAGCGTCGAGAACACTGCCCAACGATTTTGTTTTGGAATTAAAATTAGCGTATGCTTATGTACTTCCATCTGCTATATTAGAAAATTACCATACAAATGACCGATTAGCTCTTGCTTTGGAGATACAGTGACATGTCGCTTTTTAGAGTTTACATTTTTATTTTGCGGGATTTTTTTTTTTGGGGGGGGGGGGGGGTGGAGAGTTGTCACACCTCTTAACCAACATAACACAACGTTCTCCATATGTTTGTAGGTTCTAAACATAAATGTTGCTATGACTAAGTTTCACATTGTTTCTGTTTTTCTTTTCTGGCTTTGGAGTGCTTTTGAAGTGCAAAATTTGCTATATCAAAATGCCACAAAAATATGTGAACTTAGTGAATAATTTTTGTTACATTTGTGGTAAAATAACATTTTTAAATCACAGAAACACAATCGGACGCCTCTTGTGAAGACTGCCTATCATCATTATTTTGGTATGAAGATAGGGGACCAGGATAAGTTATGGGCTCTGCATATATGTTGCAACTCTTGTTCATTTAAACTACAGGAATGTCTGAAAAATAAAAAACGATCTATGGCTTTTGCTGTGCCTATGGTTTGGCGGGAGCCTACAAATCATACAGATGACTGCTATTTCTGCTTGACTTCACATATGAAGGCAGGATTGTCAATAAAGAAAATAGGAACACTTCAATACCCGGATCTTCTATTTGCTATTCGACCTATTCCACATTCAGATAGTTTCCAAGTTCCTACTCAATCCTAACATTATAAGCTTGAAGTAGAAAATGAAGAAAGTGTAGAAAAAGAAGAACCTAACAAGCCTTCCACATCCCATGACCCTGACTGTGAGGTAAGAGATGATACACCGCACAGACTTAGTCAAGCGGAATTGAGTGATCTAATTCGAAACCTTGACTTGTCAAAGGAGAAGGCGAAACCTCTAGGGTCAAGACTACAGCAATGGAATCTTCTCCAACGTAATATCAGGGTCTCACAGTACAGAGAACGTCAGAGGGATCTGCTTCCTTTTTTTGAGAAGAAAAAAAATCTGGTTGTTTGCTACGACATTAATGGCTTGATGAAATGTCTGAATTTGAACCATGATCCAACTGAATGGAGGCCATTCATAGACTCCTCCAAGCTTAGTTTGAAAGCTGTATTACTTCACAATGGCAACCGTCTTCCTTCTATTGCTGTTGGTCATGCAGCTCACATGAAGGAGACTTATGCAAACATGACAGCCCTCCTCGACTCAATCAAATATGCTGAACACAAGTGGAAAATCTGTGGCGATCTAAAAGTCATTGCTGTACTCTTAGGAATGCAACTGGGGTACACTAAATACTGTGGCTTTTTATGTATGTGGGACAGTAGGGATAGGAAATCACATTACATTCAAGTGGACTGGCCTGCAAGAAATCTTGACTCTACCGAGAAAAATGTCATTGCTGAGCCCCTCGTGGACTCAAATAATGTTCTTCCTCCACCCCTTCGTTTAAAACAGGGTTTAATGAAAAAGGTTGTCAAAAGGTATGAAAAGCCCTTCACAGTTTAGACCAAGTTAAAAAAATAATAAACTTTATTATTTAATGGTTAAAACCTATCACCACATTAGGGCACTAACACATAACTTTTTTCCGATACTGAGGTGATAAGTTTTCGGAGAATGGGATAGACGATACAACACAAAACAAGTGCTCTGTGTGACCACAAACGGACACTGGGTATAATTAGGAGTTGGATCCACTTATCAATTTGTTCTATATCTATATCTCGTGGAGCCACAATTGTAGATTCACCTCAAGATCCAACCACAGTGTTCTGAGGGAGTTATGAGTCAGTTTAAACAGAATCAAATGTCTTTCAAATGTCTATTTCTCACTGTTGAGCTCAGATGGGATCGCTATGTGATGATATTTTCAATAAAGATGAGCTCGTTGTTTCTTATTACAAACTATGTTGTTATTTTCTTAGATACTATTTATTTCTCAGATATTACTTCTTTCAGCTCAGTGTTTTTTATTATTACATATGATACTATTTCTTTCTCAGATATTGTTTCTTTCTCGACGCATTTCCCAGCCCGATGCTGGCGGTTCATCAGGAGTAAATAATAATGTTATTTAGAGCCGATATATTGGTTTAAACTTTTACCCCAATTTAAGACATTACATGGGTCCGTTATTCATCTAACCCAGGAAGGTGAAATATAGATGTTTTCACTCTGCTTGATAGCTTATAATGTACAAACACCAATGTGCCAATAGGCATATGGGAATCCAGTAAGATAATATGCTACGAGTGCATTAGATCGTGCTGTACCAGTGCATTCCCAGTATGATTAAAGCATTGAAATTGCTATGTTGATATGCTGCCAACGCTTTGGAGTGTATTGAACCATACTTTGGGTGCAATAAACAATGCTACATTAATGCACTACCAGTGCGGTTTATGCATTAGACTTGCTGTATCGATATACTGCTAATGCTTCAAGTGCGCTAAACCGTGCTATATTAATACACTACCAATGTAGTCCAGACATTAGTCTTGCTGTATCAATATACTGCTAATGCTTTCAAACATGCTATATGAATGCATTGTTGATGCAAGTTCTGCATTGGACGTGCTGTATTGATATACTAGTATAGTTCGTGTACTAGAAATTGAAGTATGGCACCTAAATTGGAAAGGTGTCTTATACTTCAGATTTGAAGAGTGACCCAAACTGCCTTAATCAAGCAGATGGCTCAACCTTTCATTCAATTTCTGGTGTAAGCTCAAAGTAAACGAAAGCTGGGTTAGATAGAGAGATGATGACTCTGTTCTATTTCTGATAGCCGAAGGGTTCGTTTCTAAGTCTAGCATGATAGAGAAGGGAGTAGTAGAAGAGACATAGCCTCCTGTCTGGTATGAACCAGCAATGGCAGGCATTTAAGTACTTAAGAGACAAATTTCCTAGATTGAGTGATGCAAGAATTAAGGAATGTATTTTTGCTGCGCCACAAATTCGACAACTTTTTAAGGATCCTGCGTTTGACCAAGCCAAAAGAAAACGATCTTATGAAGTCACCACATGATTCTCTTCACATCGAACCACCTGCCAGGAATTCTTCCATCAATTTAGGCAGGCGGCTTGCTTCACTCATTATAGAGCCTAAAACTAGAACAATGTAGGAAGGGAAGTGAAAGGCCAGGTAAAAATATACAGCTAATTAATACATTTGAGAACCTTGCTATTAGAAGTGGAAGGAAAGAACAAAGACAAAAAATTGTGAAGTAAAGTAGAGGAGCAAGAGACACCGATCACAAACTAAAATGTTTCTACACAAATGTCCAGAGCATTGGAAACAAACAAGGAGAATTGGAGCTCCTAACACAGGAAGAGAAATATGAGGTCATAGGCATCACGGAAGCTTGGTGGAATGATACACATGATTGGAATACAAGGCTTGAAGGATACAACTTATTTATGAGAAACAGACCTAAAAAACGCGGAGGAGGTTTTGCATGGTTAGGAAAACATTAAAGGGGTTGTCCCGCGAAAGCAAGTGGGTCTATACACTTCTGTATGGCCATATTAATGTACTTTGTAATGTACAATGTGCATTAATTATGAGCCATACAGAAGTTATAAGAAATTTTTCACTTACCTGTTCCGTTGCTAGCGTCCTCGTTTCCATGGAGCCGTCTAATTTTCAGCGTCTAATCGCCAGATTAGACGCGCTTGCGCAGTCCGGGTCTTCTTCTTTTATGAATGGGATCGCTCGTGCCGGAGAGCGGCTCCGTGTAGCTCCAGCCAATCAGGAGGCTGGAATCGGCAATGGACCGCACAGAAGCCCTGCGGTCCACCGAGAGAGTTGTCTCGCGCCGAACGGGAAGGGGGGTTGAAAAAAAAAAACCCCCGTTTCGGCGCGGGACAACCCCTTTAATCTCCACATAAATTCAAGCTTCAGAGCATGGGAGTTCTGTAGAATCTGTTTGGGTAAGAATATAAGGAGAGAAAAACAGACAGGAAACCATTGTAGGCTGCCTGGACAAGCAGAACATATGGATGAACTTTTTCTACATCAGATGGCCGAGCTCTCATTCAAGTACAACATACTGATCATGGGAGATTTTAACTATCCAGACATTTGTTGGGAATCTCTCTCAGGTAAAAGTAAATTCTTATCCGCTCTTGCTGACAACTTTATCTTCCAAAAGGTAGAAGAAGAAACAAGGGGATCTGCTATCTTGGACCTAATTCTTACCAACAGGGAGGGAATGGTTGAGGAAGTAAGAGTGGCTGAGACTTTAGGAGGCATTGATCATGCTATCCTTGAATTCTGCATAAAAAGAGAAGGAAGACAGGAGAAGACTCAGAACTCAAGGTTGGATTTCAGAAAGGCAGATTTTAATGAACTCAGCGGTAGGAAGAATCCAGTGGCTGGATGTTCTAAAGGACAGAAATGTCCAAGAAAGTTGGGACATATTGCAAAATGATATTCTCAAAGCGCAATCGTAAAAGAAGACAAATGGGAAGCATTAAAAGAGACCAGCATGAACACAGAACTTGCACACATGTTAAATACGAATAAAAATATGTTTATCAAATGGGAAGAGGGGGGGGGGGATATCTAAAGAAGGATATACTGCAGTCTGCAGAAACTGCAGTGCAAGTTAATAATGAATGTAGGCTTGCAACAGAGGCCAGAAGCAATACAAATGGATTTTGGTGGTATGTCAAGAGCAAAAGAAAAGTCAAAGATGCTATTGGATGCTTACAAGATGAAAATGGTCAATTGGTTAAGAATGATGTTGAGAAGGCCGAACTTTTAAATTCCTATTTTGCATCTGTTTTCTCTCAGGAAGTAGATGGAACATCAACTGATTTTTCCAGTGCTATTGGGGGAATAAAAGAATGCAGGCTATCTTTAAGCAGAGAGATGGTGAGGGAACACATAGCTAACTTAAATGACTTTAAGTCTTAAGGTCCAGATTAATTACATCCTAGGATACTAAAAGGAAGCAGCAGAGGTAATTGCTGAGCCATTCGCCGTAATCTTTGAAAATTCCTGGAGAACAGGAGAAAACCCAGAAAATTGGAAAAGGGCAAATGTTGTCCCCATCTTCAAAAAAGGGAAGAAGGTAGATGAAGGAAACTACAGGCATGTGAGCCTGACTTCTATACCGGGAAAGATCTTTGAACAAATTATTAAACAGCATGTATGCAAGTACTTGGATAAAAATGAAGAAATTAACCAGAGCCAGCATGGGTTTGTAACAAAAAAGTCATGCCAGATGAATCTAATTTCTTTCTATGTATCACCGACTGGGTTGATCAGGAATGTGGCAAGTATAGTATATATTAACTTTAGTGAAGTATTTGACAAAGTATCTAATACCTTACTTTTTGAAAAAATGACCAAATATGGGATTGGCAAGACAACTGTTAGGTGGATTCACAACTGGCTGAGTGATCGTATTCAAAGAGTGGTCATAAATGGCTGCACATCCAAGTGGAAGAATGTATCAAGTGGGGTACCACAAGGCTCTGTCCTAGGCCCAGTGTTGTTTAACATTTTTATAAATGATCTGGATGAGGGAATTGATGAGAAACTGATCAAATTTGCCAATGACACAAAGCTAGGAGGGATAGCTAACACTAGAGGAGAGAGGGAGAGTATTCAAAAAGATCTAGAAAAGCTTTAACAGTGGGCAGCGACTAACAGAATGGTATTTAACAAGGAGAAATGCAAAGTCCTACATCTGCACAAAAATGAAAAAAGCACATACAGAATGGGAGGAATTGGGCTAAGCACATGTGAAAAAGACTTGGGTATACTAAAAGATCATAGACTGAACAATGTGATGCAGCAGCCACAAAGGCAAACACAATTCTGGGATGCATTAACAGAAGCCTAGAGTCTAGATCACATAAGGTAATTATCCCCCTCTACTCTTCCTTAGTCAGACCTCATCTGGAATACTGGGTCCAGTTCAGGGCACCCCACTTTAGAAAAAGACCGAGACAAACTGGAGCAAGTTCAGAGAAGAGTTACCAAGATGGTGAGAGGTCTGTAAATCATGTCCTATGAAGAACGGTTAAAGGATCTAGGAATGTTTAGCTTGCAAAAAAGAAGGCTGAGAGGAGACCATAGCTGTCTATAAATATTTGAAGGGCGATCACAGTGCAGAGGGGGATCAGCCCTATTCTAATTTGTGCAGGGAAAGACTAGAAGCAATGGGATGAAACTGAAAGTGAGGAGACACAAATTAGATATTAGAAAAAAAACTTTGTGACAGTGAGGGTGATCAATGAGTGGAACAGGTCACCACAGGAGGTGGTGAGTTCTCATTCAATGGAGGTGTTCAAACAAAGGCTGGACAAATATCTGTCTGGGATGATTAAGAGAATCCTGCACTAAGCAGGGGGTTGGACCAGATGACCCTAGAGGTTTCTTCCAACTCAACCATTCTATGGCTCGGTTATTGGAACTCGCTGCTCATCAGCCTTCCTCAATTTAAACTCATTACCTTCATGCACAAAGCTCTCCACAGCACTGCACCACCCTATATTTCTTCCCTCATCTCAATCCACCACCCAGCCTGCGCCCTCTGCTTCACCAACAAAATCAGATTAAGATCCCTTTTAACTTGAACCTTTCATTCCCACCTCCAAGACCTCCCCAGAGCAGAACCAGTCTTCTGGAATGCATTAGCCAAAACTATCTGGGCAATCCCTGACTCGCACAACTACAGGCATGCTCTAAAAATGCATCTCTTGAGGGAGGCATACGGCATCTCCTAAACCAAAACTCTCTTTACTCCCCTGATAACATGCTCCCTGCCTTACTGATTGCAATCCTTGCTAACTACAATCAGCCGCCCCCTGCAGTCATACCGATTCAGCCACTATACGGCTCATTTTGCCGATTGTCTATAGCATCCCACACTCTCCACCTCGCCATACCTTGCACAATCTCTTTACCTTCTGTATCACCCCATTATTTGTAGTATGTAAGCTCGTTGGAGCCCCTCACACCTACTGTTTTTCATCAATTGATTACTACATGTAACTATGGTTTTCTTTCTGTTCCCTCTGTTTTGTAAGCGCTGCGGAATATGTTGCCATTATATAAAGATTATTATTATTAGTCAACAGCAAAGTCGATCCAGTTCTCCAGGAACCCAAATCCCTTCTTCCTATACCAACTCTTGAGTGACTTGTTCACTTTACTAATCGGCTTCTGCCTTTCTATTGTGGCACATGGTACAGGTAGCATTTCAGAAAATATTACTTTGGAGGTCCTTGCTCTAATCTTACATCCTAATTTTAAATTTCAAGCACTTTCCACTTACCTCTAACTTTGTCATTTGTGCTTCCACTTACCTCTAACTTTGTCATTGGTGCCAATATGCACCATGACCCCTTAGTCCTCACATGCCCCTCCCAGTAATCAAGTTCAATGTGTTGAACTTGAGCGCCAGGAAAACACAGCGCTTGACAATCCTGGTCTTTGTGGCAGACTGCCCTGGATAATGATTAAGTCCCCCTATCAGGACCTATCTAGCCTGCCCTGCGCTTTTATTCCCCTTCTTACTGGAGCAGACATCCACCTGGCAGTCAGAGGGCATATCGTGCTGCAGCATTGCTAACTCTATAATTGCATTCCACTCATCTGCCAACTTTGCAGACTAGTTGGCATGTACCAGTTCAGGATAAGCCTCTCTGGCACTCTTCCCTTTACCCCTCCTTCTAATTGTTACCCAGCTAGCGGCCTGATCATACTGTATTCCCGTGCTATTATCCACCCTGATATGTGCCCCAGTGAGTGTCTGCTGAGCAAACGCTTTTCCATGTTGTCAATAGATGTCAGTGTTGTAAGCTGCTCATTTAGATCCAGAATCTGGGCTTCCAAGCGTGCATTATGCACCTTTAAAGGGGTTCTGTCATGAAAATAAAAAAAAACAAAAAACAACACACTTACCTATGCCGTACAGGGCTGGTCACCGGGAGGCTGCTGCTCTTCTCCTCTCCCTCCGGCAGCCGTCTGATCGCAGGGCAGAACCGCTTCCGCCCCTGCTCCGACCACTGATGGACAGCAAGTGACGCATCACCCACTGATTGGCCTAGCCGCGTCTAACCTCTGCAGTCCTCGGAAAGTCGATGGTGAGTGTGCATGTGACCCCCTTCCCGGCGCGCGTGCGCACTTGCCGTCAACTCTCCTTGGATAGCACAGGTTAGACGTGGCCAGGACGGCGGGAGTGTGCATGCGCGCACAGGAGCCGCTGAAGGTGACCCCTTACGCGGCACCTGAACGATGTAGGGACCAAGTACAACGGGGATTAGGTGAGTATGTTTCGTTTTTTTTTACTTTTATGTTTCCACAGGTTAGACTGTAAAGTGATGCAGGGGAGTACAAGTTTTTTTTATTTTGCTGACAGAACCCCTTTAAGCGGCTGTTCCAGAACTGCATACATGGCACAAGATGTACAGTGGACAGCATTGTCAACCATTGGCCTTAAAATAACACACTTGCACACTCAGTTTCTCCTCTCTGCTATTCATCTACACCCAGTAACTACGAAGGTGCCTGACTGTTCCCGAATTGCAGGCACAACATAGACTTCCTTAAACCCAAGTTTGTGCACGTCCTGGTTTGTTCCCGATGTTCCCTGCTACAGTCTGCGCAAGCACTGCCATTCCTGGCGGCGATCAGCGCATGTGCAGTTCCATTGTGTGGCGCTGCAGCTTCCTATTTAGCCAGCTGCCAATCATTGTTAAGTTTTTATTTATGCACAAACTGAACGACGAACAACAAGTGAACGGATTTTCGTTCATCTTTTAGTCGGTGCATGCATTTAGTCTGAATGGTAACTGATCAGATACTTGATGAAATGTGGGTTTCTGAATAATTATTGGCCTGTGTAAAAGGGTTCTTAAGCTACAATACATTCACAACATGTTGGCAGTGAGTGTTTGATGTATATGGTGGGGAATCTCTTGGCATATACATCAAACATTTCCGTTAACTTGATGGAAATCAAGTTTTTGGCCTGTCGGGCCCATATTCAACAGGGGCAGTTTTTGCTGTGCACCATGTTGGCCAAATTCCCTAGAAAATGTGCTGCTACCCACTTTCACTCTTCATTCCCTTCAAATAGTATGTTGTTTTTTGGAGAGAGATAAGTATCAAATACAATGAGATACATTACATGTTAGGTTTTCAGATCACCCACTTTTGATGGAACATTTCCCACACTGCACTCAGCAGCTGCAAAGGCCTAGAGGGAATATTGTGCTTCCCTTGATACATGCAGTCAGGGAAGAGATAGGATACCCTTGTACACATTAGGTGGTTAGCAGGTCCCACCAAAACTAGTGGGCTCAGTCAACATTCATCTAATATGTATGCTCAGCTTAACCTTTTGAAACTTTAATAGTATCCAGAAAATTGTACAAATAACTTCTTGTGTTTGGAGGGCAAATTCTTTTAATGTAATTTACTGTTAAAAGACTGAATACCCAAGTCAGTAGTCTAAAGGAACAATCCAGGGGTTCTCCACTTTGCATTTTTTTTCCCAATTTCTGTGTACACCAGTCATGAAACTGGGTATCAGAGTTGTCCAAAGTGTTCCATTGAAATTAATCAGGAAGTGAAATTTCCTGAACATCCTTTATCCCCATCTAGTATAGTATCTGAGGTAAAATATTGAAATAGGCAATTGTACAAAAAAAAAAAAATCAACATTGTACAAAAATAAGATAAGAATGCAATGTATCAACAATTTTAGTGGGGATATTCGTTAAATGAGAGGTACCATCAGAAGCCACAAATTCCTGGCACTCCCCCGGCAAATAGTGGTTTTTTTTGCTAGGGAAAGTCATGGCCAGCCAGCCATTTTGCCTACAGGAAGTACATTATTATACGACTGCCATTCAGAAAAAAAGAATGAATTAATGAATGTATAACTGACAGATCCGAGTCTGCCAAAATGGGACTCTCCATATAAAGTCACAGAGACCTGAGTGAGGGACCCTATGATGTACAACCTCTTATATTTCATATGATTACAGACTAAATTAGATTCTACCTTTAAAGTTGTTATGCATGGAACAAATGCATTGAACATTTTACTTAAAATATACAATGAATGGAGACCATTCATAATTACCTGCAGTAGTTAGATACCGCATCTTCATATGCATCAAATTCTTCTATAGTGAAAACCACATGTGAGCTGATTTCTGTTCCTGATTTATCAGGGTCTCCAGTGTGACGATGTGCAAGAGGTGGGAGCTGAGGAGTTCCAGAATATCTTCTTTTAATTGCATTCAATGAAGGAGACACAGAATATGAAGTGAAGTCAAAGCTTTCTCGAGACTTCTGTAAGAAAAGGAAACATTTTTAAAAAAAATCTTTATTTAAGAATTTTAAACTTTACAGATGAAAATACAAGTTGAATATAATACAAAAATAGTCGCCAAACTTAGCCATAATGTGATAGAAAAGTACATAATTAGGGCCTGAGAGCAACAATACTTAGCATAATATAATGTTAATATGAAATATATACAATGACCAGTGCAAATGTAAGTACATCTGAAGCGGGAAATCTAACCCTAATATTATTATGGCTGTTTTGGGGTACAGCGTTCCAGAGGACTGGTGCTGCTCTAGAGGAGTACTGGAGGCGAGTGTGTGTGGTGTGTATTAGAGGGGTGTTTAGTCTTAGTGTGTTAGCAGCAGATCGGAGGGTGCAGGGTGTGTAATGTATGGACAGGAGGGAAGCGATATATGTTGGCACCGTGCCATGGAGAGCATTGTGGTTGAGGAGTTTGAATTGAGTTCTGTAGTGTATGGGCAGCCAGTGAAGCAACTGGCATAATGCAGAGGAGTCTGAGAAGCAGCTAGAAAGGAAGAGGATTCTAGCTCCCACATTTAATATGGATTGGGGAGAGTCTTGTGTGGGGAAGGCCAATGAGCAGCGAGTTGCAGTAGTTGAGTCAGGAATAGATGTGGGCGACAATGAGTGTCTTTAGCGTGTCCATGGTGAGGAACTGCTGGATTTTAGCAATATTCCTGAGATGCAAGTGGCATGTTTAGGCCAGAGATTGGATGTGGGAGGTAAGAGAGAGGTCCAGAATCCAGTGTGACCCCCAAGGCAGCGGGCATGCTGTCTGGGAGTTATGATGGTGCCAGATACTGATGTGGAGATGTTGGGGGTAGGTCAGCTGGTTGAGGGCGGAAAGACAAGGAGGTCCATTTTTGAGAGGTTAAGTTTGAGAAAAAGGGAGGACATTGTGTTAGAGACAGCAGACAGTGATGTTTTGGAGGAAGGGCGCAGAGATGTCGCAGGAAGAAGTATATAAAGAGTGGTCAGAGAGGTAGTAAGAGAACTAGGAGAGAGCAGTGTCCTTTAGGCCAATGGAGCGAAGCATAGCAAGGAGGAGGTGATGGTCAACAGTGTCAAATGCAGCAGAGAGGTGAAGCAGTATTAGTAGGGAGTAGTCGCCTCTCGATTTGGCCATCGTCAGGTTGTTTGATACTTTCATGAGGGCGGTTTCGTTTGAATGTAGGGGGGTGAAACTGGACTGGAGGGGGTCAAGGAGACCGTTACCAGAGGGAAATTAAGCGAGGCAGGAATAGACCAGGTGTTCAAGTAGTTTGGAGATGAAGGGGAGGTTGGAGATGGGTCGGTAGTTGGCAGTGTCGGTCGGCTTAAGGGTCGGTACCTTTAGCAAAGGGGATATAAAGGAGTGTTTGAATTATGAGGGGAAAATATCAGAAGTCAGGGAGATGTTGAAGGGACCGGACGAGGTGTGAGGGAAGAGGGTCGCTAGTGCAGGTGGTTGGGTGAGCAGCGGAGAGCAGTCTGAAGACTTTTTCCTCTGCCGTTGGTTTTAGTATAGATAGTGAATGATAGATGCAATGCTGAAGAGACTGGGATCGGGGCTAGCCGTGTAGTGTTCGGAGATTTCTTTGCAGATGTTTTCGATTTTTCTTTGAAGTGGGTGGCTAGCTCTCTAGCACCGAGATCTGTCATGGAGGCCTGTTCTTTGGGGCTGAGGAGGGAGTGGAGGGTATTGAAGAGTCGTTTAGGGTTGTGGGATAGTGAGGAGACGAGGGAGTTAAAATAAACTTGTTTGGCATAGTGGAGGGCGAGGTTGTAGGTTTTTACCATACATTTGAAGTGGTGAAGTCTGTGGGTTCTTTGCTTTGCACCACAGATGTATAGCACTCCTAGAGCATTGCAGGATGAAGCACGTATGGGGCATGAGCCCAGTTTGTTATGGTCTGCGGTGGACAGCTTGGGTCACTGGGGGTGCCGCTTCATCCAGGTCGCGTCTGAGGTTGGTGGAGTAGTGTTCAGCAGCCAGGTTGGGCCATGAGAGGAGAGAGATCAGGGACAGGGACTATGTTTCAGTATTGATTTCCGATACGCTCATGAGGAGGTCAGAAAAGGTATAAAAGATATACGAGAGTCAATATATCAAATAGAAAGAAGTCAGCTTAGCCATTCTTAATTCAATTCAGCTGGTTCAATTCAAAGGAAAGCAAGGAAAACCCAGTGGACTGCTGGTTATTGTGTTATTCCAGGATGAATGCATAAAATTCCAGCAATTCCTTAGAAATGTAGCTTATTTCTTAATCCATAAAAACAGTTTCCATGGTGTGCATACAATAGCGCCCGTTTCTAGTGTTACCACTCTTAGTCATAGCATCCTAACAATGAAAATCTGAAGCATTAAAGGGGTTGTCCCGCGCCGAAACGGTTCTGTTTTTTTTTCAATAGCCCCCCCCCGTTCGGCGCGAGACAAACCCGATGCAGGGGTTAAAAAAAAACAACAGACAGTGCTTACCTGAATCCCCGCGCTCCGGTGACTTCTTACTTACCTTGTGAAGATGGCCGCCGGGATCTTCTCCCTCGGTGGAGCGCAGGTCTTCTGTGCGGTCCATTGCCGATTCCAGCCTGATTGGCTGGAATCGGCACGTGACGGGGCGGAGCTACGAGGAGCCGCTCTCCGGCACGAGTGGCCCCATTCAGAAAAGAAGAAGACCGGACTGCGCAAGCGCGTCTAATCGAGCGATTAGACGCTGAAAATTAGACGGCACCATGGAGACGGGGACGCTAGCAACGGAACAGGTAAGTGAATAACTTCTGTTTGGCTCATATTTAATGCACAATGTACATTACAAAGTGCATTAATATGGCCATACAGAAGTGTATAACCCCATTTGCTTTCGCGGGACAACCCCTTTAAAAGCAATCTCAACCAATCAGAAACTGGAAAAACAATCAAGTTGTTAATCCGACAAAGACCTTTCAGAACAAATTAGGAGATCTGATTAATGAGGGTCTCAGCTTCAGGCATAGTCAGTGAGAAGCAAGCCAGTTATTTATGTGTTGAAAAGAATTATAAAAATTTGTGTACATAAAAAAGGTGCAACGCTCATAAAACGGTACTCAGACGATATTTTACACTTTTCATGGTCGCCGCCCCTTCCTCAGAAATCACTGTAATAGGTGCTATATGTACATAACAGATGATAGGTGAGATGAGATAAAAAATAAAAGATAGAAGATACAAGTCATAGATTCTCAATTGAAGAAAAAAAAAAGTTGCAAGACCAGGTGGTAGATTTCATGAGTGTTTAATATAATCACATATAATATCCTTTTCAAAATCATCCTTTAAAATCTTGATACCAAATATGAAACATGAACATAATAAAGGCAGGACAATCAGAACAAAATGCCCATGTGTCCCTGGAAGAAGAAGAAATTCAGGTACAATTTTCAAGTCTGTATCTGGTCTAAAAGAGTGTCTTGCTACTGTACTTGTTGCAGCAATGCACCTGCACATTTATTTGTAGGAAGTGCTGACTTAATTTGTTTAAAAGTGCTTTTTAGGCATTGAGATATTAGAGAGAACATCTGTAAGTTCTGGTAATGGGGTCAATCAGCAAAGCTTCCCATCCAGGCAGCAATATTGATATTGGAGATAGATCAAAGGCTTGAGTGATCGTAGAAGGTCAGCTGGTAAGTGACGAGTAGCAGGAATATTGTTAGTACATGGATGACGAATGGAAACCCCCAGTGATATGGAATATTTGGAGTTTGTGGAGAAGCAAGAAGAGATCAGTCATGGAAGAGTTTCAGCTTGGAACTATCAAAGTGAATTTTTCTGGAGTAAGGAGGCTTTATTTCTTCTTTTAACCCCTTAGTGGCGAAGCCGGTTTGCGCCTTAGTGACGGAGCCAAATTTTGGAAATCTGACATACGTCGTTCAACATAGCATAACTCCGTAAAGGTTTTGCATATCCAAATGATTGACATTGTTTTTTCGCCACATGTTGTACTTCATTTTGCTTGTAAAAAGAGACCGATATAATTTGTGTATATTTATTAAAAGTACCTATATTGGAAACATTTTGAAAAAATTGTCATTTTTTCACATTTTCAACTGTAATATCTCAAATATGTCCAAACATACTATACAAATTTTTGATAAGATATATATTTCCATTTGTTTACTTTATTCTGGATGCACATTTGAAAAACTTGTGTTTTTTTTTAACCATTTAGATGACGTACAAATTTAACATTACTTTTCAGCATTTTGGTGAACACTTTGTTTTCCTACACCAAGCCAAGTTTGCAAAGGCTCATGAGTGTCAGAATAATAGATATCCCCCCAAATGACCCCATTTTAAAAACTACACCCCTTTATGTATTCACTGAGGGGTGTCATGAGTATTTTGACCTCACAGTTTTTTTTTCCAGAAATTAATTCAATTTAGAGGAGAAAAAATAAAATTTCAGATTCTTCCAAATATGTCATTTTAAAGACATATTTTTTTCCTATAGTGTCCATGAAAATGAGGATTTACTCCCCAAAATGCATACCCCTGTTTCTCCCGTGTTCGGAAATATACCCATTGTGGCCCTAATCTTATGTATGGATGCACAACGGGGCCTAAAATGAAAGGAGTAGTCAGTGTCTTTCAGAACATTAATTTTGCTTGAAGGCGTTTTAGGCCCCATAGCACTTTTGCAGAACTCTTGAGCGGCTAAAACCAAAAGAGAACTCCCACAAATGACCCCATTTTGAAAACTTGACCTCTTAACGAATTTATCTAGGGGTGTACTACCTATTTTGACCCCACAGTTTTTGAATGAAATCAAGCAAAGCAAAAAGGGAAAAGGTGTGATTTTTGTTTTTTTGGCAATTCTGTCATTTTAAAACTGCTTTTTTTGTAAAGCACACAAATGAATGAAGACTTGCACCCCAAAATGGATACCCCTGTTTGTCCCGTATTCAGAGACATACCCATTGTGGCACTAAACTTTTGTCTGGATGCACAACGGGGCCCAAAATGAAAGGAGTAGTCGGTGGCTTTCAGAACAGAAATTTAGCATGAAGGTGATTTAGGCCCAATTGCACACTTGTAGAGCCCTTGAGCGGCCAAAACGACAGAGAACCCCAACAAATGATCCCATTTTGAAAACTAGACCCCTTAATTAAATTATCTAGGGGTGTACTGTGTATTTTTACGCTAAAACTTTTGAATAAATCTAAGCAAAGCAGTAGGAAAAAAATTACAATTTTCATTTTTTTGGCAGTTGTATCAATTTAAAAACTGTTTTTTTGTACAGCACACATAGGAATGAAGACTTTCACCCCAAAATGGATACCCCCGTTTGTCCCGTGTTCAGAACCATACCCCTTGTGGCCCTAATCTACTTAAAGGACACATGGCTAGGCCTATAATGGAAGGAGCACCCGTTTGATTTCAGGGTGCAACGGAATAAATTCCAGTCCCCATTGCCCACTTGCAGAGCCATTGAGCGTCTAAAACAATAAAGAACCCCCACAAATGACCCCATTTTAAAAACAAGCCCCGTTAATGAATTCATCTAGGGGTGTATTGCGTATTTTGACCCCACAGTATTTGAATAAATCTAAGCAAAGCAGAAGGAAAAAATTACAATTTTCATTTTTTTGGCAATTTTGTCAATTTAAAAACTGTTTTTTTGTACAGTGTACATAGGAATGAAGACCTTCACCCCAAAATGGATCCCCCCGTTTGTTCCGTGTTCAAAAACATACCCCTTGTGGCCCTAATCTACTTAAAAGACACATGGCAAGGCCTGTAATGGAGGGAACACCCGTTGGATTGCAGGGCACAACTGAATACATTCCAGGCCCCATTGCCCACTTGTACGGAATAAAAATTGACACCTTAAAAAAATCCCGCCCCCCTGCCCCACACACACTTCGCGCCCTTTTCGGTGTTCCCCAAATCGTAGATAAAAGTAATAATGTGAACTGTGTAGTATTTCCAAAGACGGGTAATTACGGAGGCTGGTTGGGATGGGTACATGGGGCAATAAAACAGTGTATCCCCCCTCCTCTCATGCTTTTTGGTTGTATTTTGTGACCTCAGCGGCGGGTATGGGGTGTAAAAAGTGGCGCTCTGTGAGTCTCCGTAAGCTTGATAAGGTGCGGTGGTCTCGCACAGAAGGCGCTCAACAAGGTGCTCCTGGAACTACAGGAAGGCGAGCGTTCCCGGGGCTTCTTGTAAATTGCGTATTACAGGTAGCGGTTTGAATAACGCCAGGCTCACGCAGTCGTATGTGGAATCCGCTTGTGGAGGCCCGCAGCGGATCCCAGCTGTGAGCCGGCCGTGACCCTGAGTACGGCTGCGTAATGTACTGCACATAATTGCGTACTCACACAGGCGCTCATGTGCAGTACTTTTTTTTTTGTTTGTATTTCCCGCACCGTTGCTTAGCGATGACACGGGTACCCGCAGCCCGTATACAAGGTAGTTGCGTATGGGCTGCGGGTATATCCGCGACCATGGAGCACAATGGGCTCTATGTTGCGGATATCCGCGCTAAAATAGAACCTGCTGCGTTCTCTTTTCTGCGAGTGGATTACGCAATTAAGACCCACTAATGTGAGCAGAATTGTGTAAACCAATGCGATTGATCTGCGTATTACCGCGGATCAGACACATGTGGAATCCGTAATTCCTATCCGGTCATGTGAGACCGGCCAAACCTAGATCGCTACCTTTTTTATCACGTGACCGGCGACCGCTCAACAAGGTCACTGCTCCAGGCTCTCAGCCACTGTTGGTCGCTGGGAGCAAGGAGATTTTAAATTTGCCAGGGGCTCCTGGGCTTCTGCGCATGCGCGTGATGTCATCGTCTGGCGCACATGCGCAGAAGACCGGCGGCGGGTCCGGGAGGACCAGATCTTCGGGGGCAGCGCTAAGAAGGCGGTTGAGTATTTTCAGCTGCCCTGATGGATCTGGTCCATCAGGGCAGCTGAATCTTTAACTTTTTTCACTGCTTTTGTTTACTTTATTGCGATGCGCCGATCGCAATGCCGGGGAGGACTGCCCGCAGCCCGGGATGACAGCTCCATGCTGTCGGCTACCTGCGGGCACTGACAGCATGGAGCTGTCACGTCCTCAGGCAAGTGGGCATTAATCCTAAGAGGACGCATAATATTACGTCCTCTAGGATTAAAGCCCACTTACTGAGGACGTAGTTTCTCGATGGGGCCGTCACTAAGGGGTTAAAGAACAGTAATGGATACGGTATGAAAGGCATAGTTTAATGAATGGCGGTCATCTTAGGGTCCTTATCTGAAGAGGAATTGTCTTAGTTTGACTGTAGAGGAGCAACACATCCCTAATGTTTGGAGTTATGTTCTTTGTAGGGGAAAAACTATTACCCAAACGTGTACTGGGCTTGGAGCTGGAGGAGTCAGCTTTACTAGAGTGCCCACACACAAGGAGCTGTTGTACCTGAGGAGGAGCAGTAGTTTTTGGGACTTGGTCTGCTGTTAGACTGCTTTTTCAGACAAGGCCTGTGTTTGCACTTTCTTTCTCCCATTATGGAAGAGCATCTGCTGAGTCTGCAACTCCTCTTATAGCTGTTGACATATGAGACTTCCAGACTTGTAAGGGATGTGGAGGTGCCAGACCACATGAGGTAGGTGGGCCTCTTCCACACCAGCGGTGGACACACACAACCAAAAATAGCTAGGGGGTTCCCTTCCACCAGAATACAATACCTGCTGCTAATATCTCATAACGATGATTTTCATGGCTGCATAAAATGAACAATAAGTGAAAAGCAAATGATTTTTATTTGGGTCTTTGCTACACAATTAGGCTGAATGATTATTGTCAACTATTGCTTGTATGAATGATTATCATTCCATCTAAAAGCACCCCAAGTCCTGGGAACTGGGAAAATCCGAGGAACAAAAAGTACAATAACAAGGAAACAAAACTAGGCCACAAATAAGATACTATTAGCATATAAAGAATGCTTGATTTAAATGCATATAACAACATCTACTATACGCAGGAATCCACTGTAAAGCAAGGGATATTTAAACAGAAGCTAGCAAATAGGAACTTTTCCAAATGGAGGCTAGGCTAAAGCAGTGCAATCAGCGGATCCTCTGAAATGGATCTGCTGTGGGACAGTTGCACAGCAATTATCCCAACATCTGTTGGTAACACTATCTGGAATAATAATCTTTATATAGTGCCAACATATTCTGCAGCACTTTACAAGTCAGAAGGAACATACACAAAATAAGACATAACATACAGTATTAAACCAATAGTAAGTTTCAACAATAGGAGTTAGGGTCTTGCTCACAAGACCTTACAGACTATAAGGAAATGGGAGTGACACAAAAGGCACAAGAGCCTGTTCTGTGCAATCAAGCCAAGAAAAAAAAAGAGGTACTGTACATATACAGTACACATAAAGCTATATGAACCAATGACTAGCCATATCTGTGTATTAACAGGTAAGAAGGGCAATAGGGTGTGTGGGGGATACAATGGGAAATCGAGTCAGGTTTCCAAGGGTTTGGGGGTGAGAAGAAGTGGGCTAAGGAGAGAAGAGTTAGATTAAGAAATATGGTAGGGCTCCTAAAAAAGATGTGTGTTAGGGCATGATAAAAACTAATAGCGTTGAGAATTAAAAGGGTATTCCGGGCACAAACTAACATTTTAAAACCTTATGAACATCATCACAATAAGTCATGTAATAGGCTCGCTAGACCTGCTCTAGCTATTTTCTTCATTTTCTGTCTTATGATTCTCCGCCTGAAAAATTCCAATTGCTCTGACGTCTTTGTCTGCATTTGCTACTTTCTCCCCTGTCCATTGCCTCAAACATCCTGGAGGACAGGAGTGGAAGTACTGTGCTGTATTGCTCATGTGCATTTCAGAGAACCGGAAGGACCAGTCTTATTTGCTTCAGACTATGCATGGCAAAGTGCTGGAATATCCCATCGTTGTGGGGGTACATGAACTCCATGAAGGGTTGCAAATAGTAAGCAAGCAGTAAAACGTAGTGAGCACTGGAAAATGATGTATTTAGGTGGAGCAGTGGACCCAATCCATGCCCTAAGAACGCACTCCACACAAGTATGGTACCTCTAGCTTGACAACTGTAGGTCCTTGGCTTCATGAGGTGTTCACTACACACAAACCCTACCAGGAGGCTGAAACAATTGTTACCGTGACTCATTGAACTATGCCTACGGTTGCCACCCGGCTGGTAATTCACCAGCATGGCCGGTATTTTGCCCACCAGGCCGGTGCCAGTATCTTGTCACCTCCAGCAAAGATAATGCTCTGATTGGCTAGCCAGCGCCGGCGTCAGGCACTGGGTTAATCAATTACAGCCATTCAATGACGTAATTAAATGCCTGTGAATGGCTAGTCAGTGCCGGCGTTAGCCAATGAAAGCTGGTGCTGGGTTAACCAATCAGAGCTTTATCTTTGCTGGAAGAGGGGAATTCAAGCCCCGCTTCCAGAAAGAAATACCCTGCTGGCACAGAGGACATCGTGGCAGCCTGCAGGAGCGACGGGGACCCACAAGCGCACCGGAACACCGGTGGTAGGTATTAGTGTTTGTGTTTTTAGCTGTAGTGTAGTGTGGGGTTATTTTTTTGTACATTTTTTGCCCAGAATTTTGGGTGGGAAGTAGGGGGTGCGTATTATGGTTTATGGGTTGGGGGGAACTATTACTACTGAGAGGGTTACTACTAGAAATGAGCGAGTACCAAAATGCCACAGGTGTTCGTTAC
The DNA here is from genome assembly GCF_035609145.1 of Eleutherodactylus coqui. NCBI lineage: Eukaryota > Metazoa > Chordata > Amphibia > Anura > Eleutherodactylidae > Eleutherodactylus > Eleutherodactylus coqui. Next base: position 195,295,762 of record NC_089843.1, on the reverse strand, counting down.
TCGAGTCAAGCTTTTCGTAATGCTCGAGAGCTCATTTCGAGTACCAAACCACATTGAAGTCAATGGGAGACTCGAGCATTTTTCAAGATGACCGATGCTCCGCATAGGGGAGGGTGTGTGATTCATCTGTTAACATCAGAAAGTGATGGAAACACCGCAGAAATGGATAGGGAACGGCAGGGACAGCATGCATGGATGTATTTGAGGCTCCCAGGTTGAACTATTAAGCCAAATTATGGGAAAGCCCATGGTGGATTTCCCCCCTAACAATTCACTTGGGACAGACTATAATCAGCAAGGCACATGCGCTAGCACATCTTAGCTAAGCACCACACTAGGTGCAACGAAGGCCAATCACCGCCTGCGGGTGACACAACTGGCTCTTCTCCTGTGTTACATGCTGGCATTGCTGTCCAATCCCCCCCAGGATGCAGGCACGAGCCTGCGTCCACAACGTACTGAAAATTTTTCCCAGCGCAGCGTCCAGCTGTCCCCATCCCAGACGGGGTAAGGCGCACCCCTTCGCCTACTCAGTAGTCCACAGCGTACTGAAATTTTTCCCAGCGCAGCGTCCAGCTGTCCTCATGCCACACGGTTGCTTGATAGCCACACCACCCCAATGTCTATTTATAAGTGCGTATTAGATGAGGAGGAACAGCAGACACACACTGCAGAGGGTTGGCAGGGCCTGCCAGTGACCCTATTTGAAATTGTGGGCGATAGCCCACAATGCTGATGAGAATTGCTGATAAATTAATGTACGATCATAATTCCAATCCCATGCCACCTCCGTCACAAAATTTCATGAGGGCATAAAGGGGACTCAGATGCCAGTACTTCTACACATCTCCCCAATTCAACAACCCATTCTAAAACAAAGTTTTTTTTTACCCAGAGTGCAGGTGATCCCTTGAAAGATTAGTTTACCAAGAGTGCTTAATGGGATTCAAGTGGCAGTCCAGGGAAAGACAGCATGTACTATGAAGAAATTCAAATTGCCAAACCAGGCACTGTTTTACCCCGCCCACGACCGCGGCCTCTACCCACGCCCTCATTCGGACGCCCATGTCTTCAGCCAATACCCTTAAAGGGGTTGTCCCGAGGCAGCAAGTGGGTCTATACACTTCTGTATGGCCATAATAATGCACTTTGTAATATACATTGTGCATTAATTATGAGCCATACAGAAGTTATAAAAAGTTTTTTACTTACCTGCTCCGTTGCTAGCGTCCTCGTCTCCATGGTGCCGACTAATTTTTGGCCTCCGATGGCCAAATTAGCCGCGCTTGCGCAGTCCGGGTCTTCAGCAGTCTTCTATGGAGCCGCTCGTGCCAGAGAGCGGCTCCGTGTAGCTCCGCCCCGTCACGTGCCGATTCCAGCCAATCAGGAGGCTGGAATCGGCAGTGGACCGCACAGAAGAGCTGCGGTCCACGAAGACAGAGGATCCCGGCGGCCATCTTCAGCGGTAAGTATTGAAGTCACCGGAGCGCGGGGATTAAGGTAAGCGCTCCGGTAAACTTTCTTTACTTCCCTGCATCGGGGTTGTCTCGCGCCGAACGGGGGGGGGGTTGAAAAAAAAAAAAACCCGTTTCGGCGCGGGACAACCCCTTTAAGGGTATTTTGCGTGTGCTTTAAGCCAGAAAGAGAGTGTAAAATGCGTACAGTCGTGTGATATAGTGTGGATCGAAAGGACACACAGGGGTATTTGGCATACACTTTAAGCCAGAAAGAGACAGTGTAAAATGTGTACAGTCTTGTTATGTAGAGCAGATCGAGAGGACACACACTTGGGCCTATTATGCAAATGCTTTCAGCCAAAAACAAGTCAAAAAAAAAAAAAAGGAAAAATGAGGCGTTTTGTTAGTTTCTATATACCGTAGTCTGTGTAGCAGTAGACTGCATAAAACCGGTAACAGTATGTAGTATACAGCCGAGATGCGCTTGTGAATGCTTTGTGCGCACTACTTGACCCAGGCAGCCAAACCAATGATGCACAAAAGTGGAGTTGTAGTCCTAAAAAGGACTGTTGGGTTCCAATAATTCCAATCCCATGCTACCTCCATCACAAAATTTTATGAGACACAAACGTAGGCATAAAGGGGACTTAGATGCCAGTACTTTTAAACGTCTCCACAATTCAACAACCAATTCTAAAACAAAAGGTTTTTTTACCCAGAGTGCAGGTGAACCCCTGAAAGATTTGTTTACCAAGAGTGTAGGCGAACCACTGAAAAATCGGTGTACCAAGAGTATAGGCGAACCCCTGAAACATTTGTGTACCCAGAGTCAGGTGAACCCCTGAATTATTTGTTTAACATAGTGCTCGTACTTGCTTAATGGGATTCAGGTGGCGGTCCACCGATATTCAAGCTACCGCCTGTCCCAGCCCCTGCCTCTCCCTGAGGGGCTTTTTAACCAGTGCCGCAGGGAAAGACAGCATGTACTATGAAGAAATTAGAGTGGCCAAACCAGGACAATTCATTCTGTCTCTGTGTCAGATAGCTGGACACTGCGCTGGGATACATTTGTGGACTCTATGCATATGAGGTTCGCGCCACGTGTCCAGCTTTGACACCCAATAGTTGTATGGACCAGAGGGATCACGGAGGACGTTGGTACGGTCAGCTATGTAACTCCCTCACCATCTTTTTACACTATTCCCTCCTACTCAGCCTAGACTGAGGAGTGGTGACACAGTCTGGCTGGGGTGCCATAAAACTGCCAAAGCCCTTGGCGAGTGTTCACCTGCCTGTGCTGGACATGCTGTCTGTTCCCCTCGTCTCCCCTGCCAGTTGGGCCACTGAACTACGTCCCCTACCGCTAGCATGGCCAGATGGGAACTTTAGCATCAGCTTTTCCACCAGGGCCTTGTAGTATTGCATCACTCTCGTACTCTGTTCCTCTTTGGGAATGAGAGTGGAAAGGTTACCGTGGGTCAAGAAGGGTGAACACCCAGTAATCCGTGTTGGCCAGAATGTTCCTAACGCGAGGGGAAAAGCAGCTTAACATGAAGTCAGCCATGTGTGCCAGAGTCCCAGTACGCAACCCATCGCTGTCCTCACTAGGAGGATGACTCCCAGTCTCCTTCTCCTCCTCTACAGCCCATACATGCTGAACAGATGTGAAGGAATTAGCATGGGTACCCTCTGCAGTGTGGGCAGCAGTCTCTTCCCCCTCCCTCTCCTCCAATATGCGCTGAGAAACAGACCTGAGGGTGGTCTGGCTATCAAGAGACGTATTGTCATCCCCCATCCCCTGTTCTATCCGCAAAACGTCGGGCTTAATGCTTAGCAGCGACCTTCTCAGCAGGCAAAGCAGCGGGATGGTTATGCTGATAATGGCCGCATCGCCACTCACCATTTGTGTTGACTCCTCAAAGTTTCCCAACACCTGACAGATGTCAGACATCCATGCCCACTCTTTTGTGAAGAACTGCGGAGGCTGACTACCACTCTGACTGGCATGTTGCAGCTGGTATTCAACAATGGCTCTACACTGCTCGTAAACCCTGGCCAACATGTGCAAAGTTGAATTCCAGCGTATAGGCACACCACACAACAGTCGGTGCATTGGCAGCTGGAAGCGATGTTGCAGTATCTTGAGGGTGGCAGCATCTGTGGTGGACTTTCTGAAATGTGCACACGCGCGATGCACCTTGCTGGGAAGCTCAGACACATTGGGGTAGTTTTTAAGAAAGCGCTGAACTACGAGATTGAACATGTGGGCCAGGCATGGCACATCTGTTAGTCTGCCAAGCTGCAGAGCCGCCACCAGGTTACGCCCATTGTCACACACAACCATGCCTGGTTGGAGGTTCAGCAGTGAAAGCCACAGATCGGTCTGCTCTGTCAAACTCTATAACAGCACTTGGGCGGTGTGCCTCGTCACCTTAGCTCAGGAGTTTCAGCATGGCCTGTTGACGCTTCCCCACGGCAGTGCTGCAGCGCCTCGAGCTACCGACTGAAGGCGACGTGCTCACTGATGGTAATTGAAAGGTGGAGGAGGAGAAAGAGGAGGCATAATAAGCTGGAGAAACCATTACCGAGGTAGGACACGCAATCCTCGGTGTGGGTAGCACGTGAGCGGACCCAGGGTCAGACTCGATCCCAGCCTCCACCAGGTTAACCCAATGTGCCGTCAGGGAGATGTAGTGTCCCTGCTCGCCAGCACTTGTCCACGTGTTGGTGGTTAAGTGGACATTCCCAGTAACTGCTTTGGTGATGGCACGGTTGATATTCCATGCCACATGCTGGTGTATGGCGGGGACGGCACAGCAGGAAAAATAGTGGCGACTGGGGACAGAGTAGCAAGGGACGGCTGCCATGAGGTTGCAGAAAGCCTCCGTTTCTACCAGCCTATATGGCAGCAATTCCATGCTCAGCATTTTTGAGATATGCACGTTTAGTGATTGTGCATGAGGGTGGGTGGCTGCATATTTGCGCTTGCCCTTTAATGCTTGTGCTATTGACTGCTGAACGCTGCACTGGGACACATTGGTGGAGTCAGTGGAGGACCCTGCAGGTGAAGGGGTGGGTGCAGGGCGGGAGATGCTCGTGCCTGCGTCCCTGAGTGGGATTGCATCTCAGTGCCAGCATTTGACACAGGGGAAGAGGCAGTGGTGTGACCCGCAGGCGGTGAATGGCTTTCGTTCCACTTCGTCGCATGCTGCTGCTGGTCAGGCTGGTTAGTGGCTGCTCCCCTGCTGATCTTGGTACGGCACAAGTTGCACACCACTGTTCATCGGTCATCCGTACTCTCACTAAAGAGACCTTCGAACACCTAGGCCTCTGCACGGGAGATTGCCACGAGGAGGTGATGTGGGAAACCGTTGGGGGATTACTTGCTCTGGCCCTGCTTCTCCCTCTGGCCACTCCACTGCCTCTTCAAACCTGTTCTGGTGCTGCACTTGCCTCCTCCTCCTCTGAAGCCCTGTCTTCAGTAGGCTTACCAACCCAGGTTGGGTCAGTCACCTCATCATGTACCAGCTCTTCCTCTGAATCCTCAATCTGATCCTCCCTCAGACTTATTGCCCTAACAAGTACCTCACTGACAGACAACTATGTCTCCTCCTCCTCCTCCTCCTCCTCCTCATCATCATCATCATCATCATCATCATCATCATCATCATCATCATCATCATCATCATCATCATCATCATCATCATCATCATCATCATCATCATCATCATCATCATCATCATCATCATCATCATCATCATCATCATCATCATCATCATCATCATCATCATCATCATCATCATCATCATCATCATCAAATACCTCTTGAGACACTACTTGGAAGTTCCCACCCTCATTACCCAGAGTCTGTGAAAGAAAGGTCCAAATTTTGGGCATCAGTCACAACAAACTCCTCAGGTGGCTCATGAACCGTTGTTTGGTACTCAGGGAAGGGACCTGAGAACAGTTCCTGTGAGTATGCCTGTTCTGAATCTCTACTTTTCCTGGAGTGACCAGGCTGAATGGAGGGAGGGTCAGTCTGAGAATTCAGAGGTGCAGTCCCTTGGCTAGTGTGAGTGGACTGCGTGGAAGATTGGGTGGTGGATAAAGAAACTGAGTACAGACTTGCTAGACAGTGTGCATCAACAGGAGACAAACAGGGTGATTTGGCATATGGTTTAAGCCAAAAAAATAACTGTAATCTGCGTACAGACTTGTTATACAGTGTGCATCAACAGGAGACACACAGGTTGATTTGTCGTATGGTTTAAGCTTAAAAAAAAAAACGTAAGCTGCGTACAGACTTACTAGACAGTGTACATCAACAGCAGACACACAGGGTGATTTGGCATACAGTTTAAGCAAAAAAAACCCCCTGTAAACTGTGTACAGACTTGTTAGACAGTGTGCATCAACACTGGGTTATTTGGCATACGGTTTAAGCCAAAAAAATAACTGTAAACTGCATACACACTTGTAAGACAGTGTGAATCAACTGGAGACACACAGGGGATTTGGCCTAGGCTTTAAGCCAAAAAAAATATAAAAACATGAAAAATGATAAGAGTTTTGTTACTTCTGTGTACACCACTAGCAGTATACTGCATAAAACCGGTAACAGTATGCTGTATACAGCTGGGATGCTTGTGAATGCTTTGTGCGCACTACTAGTCCCAGCCAGCCAAACTGCTGATGCACACAATGAGAGGAGTTGTAGTCCTTTAAAGAACAGTTGGGTTCTTGTAAAAAGGATCCCTGCCTAAACGCAACCTCTAACCTATACTACCACTCTCCCTGATTAGCAGCAGCTCTGTCCCTCAGCTAACCCAGCCTGCGTGTGAGGCGAGCATCAGGTGACCTGAGTTTTTATGCTCGTAGGCCACTTGATCATGCCAGCCAGTAACTGCTATAGACGTACACAGGGTTGGCACGTTAAAGCAGGAGTTGCCAAAGCCTTCCCTGCATATTTATTGGCTAAAAAAAGGCGCAAAATATGTGGGGAGGAGAGGGTGACCTTTTCTCGAGCACCGCGTGGTGCTCGCTCGAGCAACGAGTACCTTCAAGTATGCTTATGCTCGGACGAGCATGCTCGCTCATCTAGAGTTACTACTATTGCTGATGGGGTGGGTCATTATTGTGGGGTTAATATTACTGAGGGGGGGTGTCGCTATTTCTACTGGGGCCACTGGGGGGGATCGCCATTTCAACTGGGGCCACTCTGGGGATCACCATTTCAACTGGGGTCACTGTGTCAAGTGATGCAGCAGCCAGCGAAGCTGCAATCACTAGAGGCCACCAGAGGTCAAATAATATGCTGTAATAAACCATGCCCCCTTTTTCACCACGGCTGGTATTTTTTCGTGACAAAGGTGGCAACCCCAAATATGCCACATATTACCAGTTCTCTAGGGTACAGTTAGCAACCCAATGAGCCCAGATGAAGCGTTGTGTCTAGTGCTGTGGTGTTAACAGAGGCACTTTGCTGCGTTCTTTATCCCATGGGACATGGGAGCAAAAGACCCACCCGTGACCAGCATGATACTCATCTGCGGCCTCTTGCATTGTACGTGGATGTGATTTCTGCCAGAGTCGCTTTTCTGTTCATGTGAACAATGCAGACAATTCTAGGCAGACACCGCCAGTCAAGATCAGTTAGCAACCATGGGCGGCCACTGTGGATGGTAATGCCTTATATGTTGTTTTCCTGGTACATACATAACCCTGGGGAATAAGGAATGTTAAATCCATGCACATCTTTGGAAATGGAATATTGCATGTGTCTGGCATCCACTATCATGCTTTATTCGAACTCCAATAATTCATGTTGCCTTGCCATGAGCACCCTGGCCCACTCACAGGATAACAACTTATACAGGTGTGGGTCTTCCCAAGCTATAACCTGAGCCACAGACTGCAATCCCATTTTGGCATGTCACTATACTGTATATTTTATGGACTGATGTCTATTTTGTAAACAATAGATTGTTTATGCACTTCTAAAAACCCTGTATAAAATGTGTGTATGCATATATATCATTATATAGAGAGAGAGTTTTCAAAAGTGTATAAACAGACACAAATATATTTACACATTTTTCTAACCCATTGACACTCAGATACATAAATTTGATATCATAACAGTAGGACAGTCCTTGTTGGCCATAGTAACCAATCACAACACAGCTTTAAATTAAAGTAAGATGAAAGGTGCACTGTGATTGGTTGCTATGGGCAACAAGGATGGACTTAGTGTTACACAGTTTTGCTAAATAGTCTAAAAGTCTAAAAAGTTTTTTTATGAAACAAATTAACTGCGAAGAAAGACAACAAACTTTTGGTGAAGATCCGCCCAGTGGCGCACAATTCATAAGTGGTACTCCAATTTTAAGGAAAAATAAAAAACAGACAAAAATTAAAATGTTATATCTCCTGGAATACGAAGATTAAGAACACTAAAAAATTAGTTTGTCATTAAGAAGCAAACAGACTTCGTCACTAAGGGGTTAAGGTCCCGCAACAGTACTTCAATTGGGTTGAAAACCAGACGCAATACCAACAATTTTTCCCCCAAAAAATGTATTTTTCTGGGGAGATAGAAAACGTATTAGAACTCATGCCAGAAATTGGCATTAAGCATAGCACACACATTTATGCAAGCTATGGTACAGTTGACTGCTGGCAGACAGAGGTCAGAGATGTGCCCCTTAATAAATTAGACTCATCTTGAGACAGACAAATTACTCCAGCAACAAATGACACAATTTACGAGTTAGAAACTCATTAAAAGTATTTTACTCAGTTCTGTTTTCTAAAAAATCTGTTTTACTTTATGTTAACATCTTAAGAGAGTCCAAAGACGACAGCGATAACTAAACATCTCCAAATGAGAGTGATAAGCCAGACAGCGGAACCCAGGAGATCATTCTTCTGAAGGAAAACACACTGCGGCTAGAGCACTAAACAATGGAGATGGTTTGTTGGTAAAGTTAATTTACGTAGTGGAAAAAATAATGATGATTGCTTATAAATTGGCTTATTTATTGCTCTAAGGAGAATTATAATTATCATTACGGAAAAATTTTGTTCAAGCTTTGTTGAAAGGTTATTTAACCCTTTCCAATCCACTGTCTGACGTCTGAAGACATTCTGATTGAAGGCTGTACAGCTCCGATGTTGGAAGACGTCCGGCAGGGTATTCTTACTGTATATTACTGGTCGCTCTGTTGTCGGGGCCTCCCCAGCATGTCCCATACCGCAGTATTGGCACTAGCCAGCAGATGGCGCCATTGTATAATGTCAGAAAGAGAAAGCCCCGTAGGAAACTCTGAATCCAAAATTGGATTGCAAAGGGTTAACCCTAGCAGATTAATACATTTTCCCACAAGTTTCACAATAACATTGAGGTTTTTGTTTTACTAGTATATAGAATTTGAGAATTTAGGCCCCCTGCGCACAACAGAGCCAGATTCCGCATGCAGCATGCAGCTCTGGCAGCACCGGCGTCCACACGTACCTGCTCCGTTGTCGTCTTTTCTGTGCTGCGGATGGACCCGGCAGCTCACCATCGCACATGCACAGTACAGACTTGAAAATAAAAATCCCTCCGCGCTGCTGCTGGGCAACGATGCAGAATCCGCGACCTGTCTGCAATTTTCATTGCAGATAGGCCGTGGGTCGGATGGCTGCCATTGACTTCAATGGAAGCCATCCATGTGGAGCCTGCATGAAAATGGAGCATACTGGGAATTTTCTTCCTCAAGCAGAAATCACAATTGGTTTCCGCTCGTGTGTTGGAAACAACGGATGTCCATAGGAAGTAATGGGCGGTATATGCTGTGGATTCGCAGTGCAGATGCTGACCGCAGATTCCGCACCAAATATCCGCTCGTGTGCAGGAGGTCTTAGACTTTAGTGAACACTTTGTTTACTCTTTTATTAAGACTTGTGAATGGATATGAATGTACTTTTAAAATACGTATTTTATCTAATATTTATGAAAACATAATGAACAGACATTTCAGTTGAACTGTTCTTTGTGACCTATAAAACCATCGGTAAGAGAAAAAATGACTGCTGTTGCATAACCACCCAAAATCAAAGCAAAATTGGATTCTTTCCCACAGATAATTAAGCATAGATGACCGATGGCCTTCAAGAAGTGCACATGGGTATTATTGTATCTTGACGCCACCGGAAGCTAGGGGTGTGACAGGGCTTAGATAGAGAGACGGCCCTGTGACATCCCTAGCTCCTGATTGGCTTGTTGTCAGTGTGCAGTGCCATCCCCCCAGCTGTCTTACTCACCACCCTGTCGCAGCTGCAAACACTGTGGAGTGCGATGTAGTGGGTCCCTCCACTCATCCGACTCTGGCCGCTGCTGTCACTGGTGTCAGTGATCCCGACTCCGCTGCTGCAAACAGAAGGGACCGCAATGTCATCCGTACCTCCGTTGCTGCCACTCTGCACGGCGCACTCACAGTGCTCCGTCTTGCAGGGCTCCGCTCATTCGCTCCTGTGACTGTGCACCCTGCCGCTGTGCTTCGGACCATAACTGGAGCCTGTGCAGCTGTTGGCCCTGCCAGTGACCATTACATATCAGCCCCCAGGAACTCACCTGTGACTGTGTTCTCCTTGGCGGCTCATGTCAGGGGGAACGGGGACACAGACTCTGAAACCTGGGAGTGAAGGTGCAGGAGCCAGAAAGCAAAGCAGACCTAGCAGCAGGGACCCCACATTCTGGAGATCCTTTGGCCGAATCACAGACTCTCTCCGCAGCTTGCCATTCTGCACAACACTGGCTGCCAATCGGAGGTTAGGGGCTTGTCAGGGGGCGTTAACTTCTGCTAATCCAGCTCAGCCCCCAGCTTCTGGTGGCGTCAAGATACAATAATACCAAATAGATGTACCAACCATATAGCATTCACATTTTCAGTTATATGCCACTAATAACAAACACAGTATAATAAATGTATAATAAGAAACTAAAAAAAGAGAGGAGAGGAAAAAGTGCAGTTAAGATTACAGTACTAACATAGGACACAAAGAGTTGCAGTTCAACCCAAAAGAAGCCCTAGTGTTCAAATCAATAATCCAATATACCTTTCTCTTTGGAAGGCATTGCTTATCATCTCTCTATCTTAATGGGTGGTTAACCCTCTCAATAACCTAACAACTTAAAGAGTTAGGGCTCCTGCACACTAGTTTTTTTTCTTGCACATTTTTCACAAGATTTTGATGAAAGTCAATAGGACTTCCTAATGTTTTTACAAAGATGTCAAACTGAGATATGTAAAACGTTTATTAATACAAATATTTTATTTGTGTAAGTTTGGATATCACAAAATAGCATATAAAGCAACATACAGGGAATTAAAGAAATGAATGCAGACAACTTCAGATATGGAAAATTTTACTGACAAGTGAAGTGATCGCCCTGATGACGGTGGCCCCTGATGTGGCAACCCTGATTCTCCCTAGAAGACACCAGGGAACAGTTGCAAAGATGACTCACAATATAAATCTATAGAGGACTGGGAAGATGATGCTACCACACTCCAGCATATAATTAAACCACAGGCAGACTTAACAGAATCATAAAAGACTCAGACAGGACATAGAGAAACAGACAAAGACCAGCATGAATGAACAAACCAAACTTAAGTCTATAGAATAACTAGAGCCCTCAGAGGAGAGGTCAGGACAAATGTACACAGTTCTTGATGGACTGATGTATTCCTCAGCCAATCAATCTACCTGAACATCTGTAGAGAAGTGCTCCTGTCAGTGCCTAGTACCACATAATGACATACACTGACAAGCAGGTCACCTGAGCAGGGGCTGACACCACCATGTCACCCCGATCCTGTTACAGGCTGCAGCTGCCAGGCTGGGACAAGAATGATGTTAAAGGAGATGTCCCGCGCCGAAACGGGTTTTTTTTTTTTTAAACCCCCCCCCCGTTCGGCGCGAGACAACCCCGATGCAGGGGTTAAAAAAACCACCCGCACAGCGCTTACCTGAATCCCGGCGGTCCGGTGACTTCAATACTTACCGCTGAAGATGGCCGCCGGGATCCTCTACCTTCGTGGACCGCAGCTCTTCTGTGCGGTCCACTGCCGATTCCAGCCTCCTGATTGGCTGGAATCGGCACGTGACGGGGCGGAGCTACACGGAGCCGCTCTCTGGCACGAGCGGCTCCATAGAAGAAAGCAGAAGACCCGGACTGCGCAAGCGCGGCTAATTTGGCCATCGGAGGGCGAAAATTAGTCGGCACCATGGAGACGAGGACGCTAGCAACGGAGCAGGTAAGTATAAAACTTTTTATAACTTCTGTATGGCTCATAATTAATGCACAATGTATATTACAAAGTGCATTATTATGGCCATACAGAAGTGTATAGACCCACTTGCTGCCTCGGGACATCTCCTTTAAATAGCTAGCTTTCAAGACTACCTAAGTCTCTTCATCAGGTATAGAGCCTTAAGGGCTCATGTCCACGGGCAAATTATGATTTAAGATCCGCAGCGGATCTCCCGCATGCGGATCCGCATCCCATAGGGATGCATTGACCACCCGCGGGTAGATAAATACCCGCGGATCGTCAATAAAAGGCATTTTAAAAAAAATGGAGCATGGAAAAATCCGGACCATGCTCCATTTTCGTGCGGGTCTCCCGCGGGGACGGCTCCCGCGGGCTTCTATTGAAGCCTATGGAAGCCGTCCGGATCCGCGGGAGACCTAAAATAGGAATTTAAAGTATTTACCATCCGGCGCGGGCGGGGAAGGTCAGCTGTTCCTCACGGCCGCATCTTCCTTGCTTCGGCTCGGCGGATGTGCCCGGCGCATGCGCGCGGCACGTGCCGGCGACGTGCCGCCGGCGTCAGGGATTCATCCGCCGGCCGAAAATGAAGATCCGGCCGTGAGGAACAGCTGATCTTCTCCGCCCGCGCCGGATGGTAAATACTTTTAAATTCCTATTTTAAGCCCTCATGTCCGCGGGGCAGGAGGGACCCGCTGCAGATTCTACATGTAGAATCTGCAGCGGATCTGATTTTCCCCGTGGACATGAGGCCTAAGTTGTCCTGAAAGCTTGATGTTTATCATTATTTCCTTTTCTTAGCCATTAAAAAGTGTATTTTATTTCTCTTAGTGACAACAATAACATTTTTTTTTCTACTTTGTAAAACAGTACCAAGCTTTAAGCATCATTGAGAACATTTTACAGCAGGTCTAAGAAGTGCAGATGTGATTTCAGATGTTATAAAATCACTAACCAGATAGCTGCAGGCAGATCTGTGTTAAAGGGGTGGTCTCGCGAAACAAAGTGGGGTTATACACTTCCGTATGGCCATATTAATGCACTTTGTAATATACATCGTGCATTAAATATGAGCCATACAGAAGTTATTCCACTTACCTGCTCCGTTGCTAGCGTCCTCGTCTCCATGGTTACGCCTAAATTCGCCGGCAGCTTGCTTTTTTAGACACGCTTGCGCAGTCCGGTCTTCTCCATTCAGCACGAGCCGCTTCAGTGTGCTCCCCGCTACAGCTCTTCTGCGCATGCGCAGACGAGCTGTCACTGCTCGGGAGCGCGCTGGAGCGGCCATTCTGTACCTTCCTCTGTTAGAGGAAGGTGCAGAGCTGCCGAGCTGTCCGGAGAAGCCGCCCAGCTGTCCCGCCGTCCAGCTGTCCTGGTAAGTGATGGGCCGGGGGGGCTGCCGCTGCGATGGGGGGGGCTGTCGCTAGGCCGGGGGGGCTGCCGCTGCGCCGGGGGAACTAGCGCTAGGCCGGGGGGCTGCCGCTGCGATGGGGGGAGCTGTCGCTAGGCCGGGGGGGCTGCCGCTGCGATGGGGGGGGCTGTCGCTAGGCTGGGGGGGGCTGCCGCTGCGCCGGGGGAACTAGCGCTAGGCCGGGGGAGCTGCCGCTGCGATGGGGGGGGGCTGTCGCTAGGCCGGGGGGGCTGCCGCTGCGCCGGGGGAACTAGCGCTAGGCCGGGGGGGCTGCCGCTGCGATGGGGGGGGGGGCTGTCGCTAGGCCGGGGGGCTGCCGCTGCGATGGGGGGGGCTGTCGCTAGGCCGGGAGGGCTGCCGCTGTGAAGGGGGGGGGGTTGTCGCTAGGCCGGGGGGGGCTGCCGCTGTGATGGGGGAACTAGCGCTGGGCCGGGGGGGCTGTCGCTGGGCCAGGGACTGCGCCGGTTACCTTGTGCCTGGCGGTGGGTGACAGGTCGGCGGTGTTCACTCCAGGGGTCCGGTCGGCGGCTGCGGGGCGTCTGGTTGCCATGGAGACACAGCTGGTAGCGTCTCGGGAGCGCGCACGTCGGGCTACAGCAAGCGATGCGAAAAGAGCTGGCGGCCATCTTGGGAAAAAGTTTTATAAGTTGCTGAAACGCTGGAACGGTAAGTAGAAACCAGCTAGGAAAGTAATTTACAGGGGTAATTAGTAATGTATGTTTAATTAGGGGGACTGGGCAAAAAAAACATTTCACTGCTTCCTCGAGACATCTCCTTTAAGTGTCTCTCTTCCCACCCACCTCACCTATCCATAGAATTCTATGGGCAGCATGAGTCATCACTTTCCTTCACTTCCTGTTTTTCATCTCTAGTAACAGAAATAAGGATTTCAAATGAAAACAGGAGTAGATAACAGATGAGAAGAAAACAAACCAGCATCTCAGAGGCATTTCATAGCTCAAAAACAAAATGCTAGGTAGATAAAGCGAGTTGTACTTTTGCTGGCTGTCACATTGGCGATCAACAACACAGGCTGCCTCTAGTGCAGTGACCATTTCATCTAGTACATCAATTTTTCATCCGTCTTTAGCGCTCATCTGTTTTTTACAGTGTGAAAAATCAAACTGATCGAGAGGATGTTGGTTATTGAGTCTGGAATCCAATGGGAGATACAGGCATAGTCAAAAGCAGAGATCAGTGCACAAAGATAGAAGCAGTAGTTGGTACACAGCAATTGAAGATCAGAATAATGGTGAGCAAAATGCACTAAATAGGCAGAATGAGGCACAGGAAGTCCAAGGCTGAGAATTTAAATACAACGACAACAACATTGATTGGTCAACGAGCAAGTAGAGTCAAATTAATCCCCAGGTGCACAAAGCACATAGCTAGACAAGGCTAGGAACATCAAGGCTTTGGATAGCCCAACAGTCAAGGCTCTAAGCTCCAATGGAAAAAAAAGGTATGAAGTCCCAGCACAATTATGAACAAGGGCCTTGTTGGCCCACAACAAGTAAGCATTGATCAGTGTACCACGGCTCCTCCCTTGTACTGATTTTAACATGGTATAGTACATAAAGAATAGAGTTGAGCGAACATACTTTGCCGAGCTTGATGCTCGTTCGAGTATTAGCGTACTCGATGGTGCTTGTTACTCGAACGAGCATCAAGCAGTGTTTGACCCTGACCCAAATTTTGGCTCCTCCCCGCTGTGACATACCCGAAAAAATGTAATAAAAAAAAAAAATGGAAAAAAAGCTTTTTACGTGAAACAAAAAAAAAATCATGTTTCCAATAAAACAGGTTTTACTATGGGAAAAATATATAATTAGTATGACCACATTTTAGTGACACATGCTTTAAACTGATTAGGTTGCCTATCCCACACAGTGCACACCATAAGAAAAGAAAAAAAAAAACTTGAGAATTGCTGTTTATCATCCAGTGACCCAAAAAAAATAAATAGGACAAATGCCATATGCATTTTAGAACGGTACAAATGAAAACCTCAACTCATATCGCAAAACACATGCCCTCATTTAGCTCCCTAGATGTAAAAATAAAAAATGACTCTTCGAATATGGTAATGCAAAACAAAGGTTTTTTTCTACGAAAAATATTATGCAAAAGTAATAAAATCTAAAAATTAAAAATATACATTTAGTATAAATAAAATCGGAATAACCAACCAAACAAGGACAACATATCATTTATATGGCATGGTAAATAGCCTACAAAAAACAATACCAGAATTGCTGCATTTGATCACTAGAACTCAAAAAAAGAAAAAGATGAGAAAATCACGTGCACACCAAAATTGGTACCAATTAACACGTCAACTCATTCCGCACAAAATAAGTCCCCACACAGCTCCACAGAAAAGTGGTCTCTCTAAATTTGGTGGTGCAAGAAAAATTAAATAAAAATGCTTTTATTGGGTACTCAAGCTTAAAGTGGTTTTCCATGGAGAATACTACAGATGACCTATACTCAGGATAGAATATCGACAGAAAAATAAAAAAACGTTATGGAGGTCAGAAGAGGCAGAAAATTTTTGTTTCTTCCAAGGGTATTTTCTTTTTTAAAAGGAGTAGAAAAAAAAACCCTATATAAATTTGGTATCATAGTAATCGTACTGACCCATACAGTAAAGTTGTGTCAATTTTGTCGCAGTGTGTACACAGTAGAAATAGGACTTTCTCCCCACCAAGATGTAAAAAAAAAAAAATTTTACATGTTACATACATAGTAACATAGTATGTAAGGCTGAATGAAGACAATGTCCATTTAGTCCAGCCTGTTATCCTCCTGTGTTCTTGATCTAGAGCAGTGTTTCTCAACTCCAGTCCTCAGGACCCCCAACAGGTCATGTTTTCAAGATGGCCTATAGTAAGAACACTGGTAGCAATGTCTGAGGCACTGACAATAATTACATCATCTGTGCAATACTAAGGAAATCCTGAAGACATGGCCTGTTTTGGGGTCCTGAGGACTGGAGTTGAGAAACACTGATCTAGAGGAAGGCAAAAAACCGAAGAGGCAGGAGCCAATTAGCCCTTTTGGGGGAAAAATTCCTTCCCGA
Organism: Eleutherodactylus coqui; assembly: GCF_035609145.1. NCBI lineage: Eukaryota > Metazoa > Chordata > Amphibia > Anura > Eleutherodactylidae > Eleutherodactylus > Eleutherodactylus coqui. The sequence goes on along the minus strand of NC_089843.1, from coordinate 195,279,493 downwards.
ATCCCTAATGGCAATCAGACTGTTCCCTGGATCAACGCCTTATAGTCTCTACCTGCCTGTATACCCGGATTAACAATTAACCTAAGATTTATATCCTGTAATATCCTTCCGCTCTAGAAAGACATCAAGTCCCCTTTTAAACTCCTCTATGGATTTTGCCATCACCACATCCTCCGGCAGAGAGTTCCACAGTCTAACTGCTCTTACAGTAAAGAACCCCTTTCTATGTTGGTGATGAAACCTCCTTTCCTCTAAACGTAACAGATGCCATCTTGTTACCGTCGTAGTCCTGGGTGTAAACAGATCATGGGAGAGATCCTTGTATTGTCCCCTCATGTATTTCTACAATGTTATTTGATCACCCCTTAGCCATCTTTTTTCTAGAGTAAATAATCCCAATTTGGATAGCCTCTCTGGGTATTCCAGTCCCTTCATTCCATGCATTAGTTTAGTTGCCCTTCTTTGAACCCCCTCCAGCACTGTAACATCTTTCCTGAGCACCGGTGACCAGAACTGTACGCAGTATTCCATGTGAGGCCTGACAAGTGCCTTATATAGTGGGAGGATAATGTTCTCATCCCTCACCCCTATACCTCTTTAATGTACCCCAAGACTTTATTAGCTTTTGCAGCAGCTGACTGGCATTGGTTACTCCAGTTTAGTCTACAATCCACTAGTACCCCCAGGTCTTTTTCCATCTCACTTTTCCCTAGCAGTACCCCATTTAGTATATATTGGTGACATCCGTTTCTCCTGCCCATGTGCATAACCTTACATTTTTCAACATTGAATTTCATTTGCCATTTTTCTGCCCAAGCCCCCAGTTTATCTAGGTCCGTTTGTAGCTGTACATTGTCCTCTGCTGCATTGATTATATTGTATAATTGTGTAATTTGCAAATATTGATATTTTACTGTGCAGTCCCTCTATCAGGTCGTTGATAAATATATTGAACAGAATGGGGTCTAATACTGACCCCTGTGGCACACCACTATCGACGGTGGCCCAATCAGAGTATGAACCATTTATTACCACCCTCTGCTTTCTATCTCTGAGCCAATTCTTTACCCAGAGACACACGTTTTCGCCCAATCCAAGCTGTCCCATTTTATATATCAGCCTATTATGAGGCACGGTGTCAAATGCTTTAGATAAGTCCAGATATACGAGATCAATAGACTCTCCTAGGTCCAGCTTAGAGCTTACTTCATTGTAGAAGCTGATCAGATTGGTCTGACATGATCGACCCTTCATGAACCCATGCTGGTGAGGAGTTATTCCGTTGTTCTCCTTGAGGTATTTTTCGATGGTGTCTCTCAGAAACCCCTCAAATATTTTTCCCGTTACTGAAGCGAGACTTACCGGCCTGTAGTTACCAGGCTCACTTTTGGTCCCCTTTTTGTAAATTGGAACCATGATGGCAATGCGCCAATCCAATGGTACAACCCCGGTCTTGATAGCTAGCCCGCTATATCTAATACTTGTGGATACTATCACATCACTTAGTTCCTTTAGTACCCTTGGGTGTATTCCATCTGGGCCTGGCGATTTATCGATTTTAGTCTTCTTTAACCGGTTTCATACCTCTTCCTGCGTTAGGTATGAGATATTTTGTGAGGGGTTCATTTTGGTCCCCTGCATCTCATGTGGCAATTCCTTTTCGTTCATGAATACGCTTGAAAAGAAACTATTTAATAGGTTTGTCTTTTCTCCATCATCTTCAATGATTTCTCCTGCATTATTTGTTAAAGGGCCAGCGCTCTCCCTGCATATCCTTTTGCTGTGAATATAGTTAAATAGTTTCGAGTTGTTTTTGCTCTCTTTGGCGATCAGTCTTTCAGCCTCCTCCTTAGCAGTTTCGATCTTATCTTTGCATATTTTATTTTTTTCCCCATGTACGATTTTAGCGCTTCTTCGCTGCCTTCTTGCTTTAGTAGTTTGAACGCTTTCTTTTTTTCGTTTATTGCCCCCCCTTACAGTCTTGTCGAGCCCCATTGGTTTCCTTTTACTTAAAGTTCTTTTATTTTTAAAGGAAATGAACTGCTCACATGAGGTGATTAGGATCCTTTTAAACTTTTCCCATTTGTTCTCTGTACTGATATTTTTGAGGATGTTGTCCCAATTAATGTTACCGATAGTAGTTCTAAGCTGATCAAATTTTGCTTTTCTAAAGTTTAGTTTATTTGTCGGTCCCTGAAAAGGCTTTTTATTGAATGACAGCTGGAAGTTGTTTATATTGTGGTCACTGTTCCCCAAGTGCCCCTCAACTTGTACCCCAGTTATTTGATCCGGTTTGTTACTTAGTACTAGGTCCAGAATGGCCCTGCCTCTTGTTGGTTCCTGCACAAGTTGAATAAGGTAATTATCTTTAACCCCTTAGTGACCAAGCCTGTTTGCGCCTTAATGACCAGGCCAAATTTTGCAAATCTGACATGTGTCACTTTAACATGGAAAAACACCAGAAAGGTTTTGCATATCCAAGCGATTCTGACATTGTTTTTTCGCCACATGTTGTACTTCATTTAGGCGGAAAAATTAGACCGATAGAATTTGTGTTTATTTATTAAAAACGCCAAAATTGGGAAAATTTTGAAAAAAATCTGCATTTTTTCACATTTCCAACTGCAATATCTTAAATATATGCAAACATAATATAGAAATTTTTGCTAAGATTTATATTTCCACCCGTTTACTTTATTTTGGGCGCACATTGGAAAAACTCTTGGTTTTTTTTAACCATTTAGGAGACGTACAAATTTAACATTACTTTTTAGCATTTTGAGGAACACTTTGTTTTCCTACACCAAGCCAAGATTGGAAAGGCTCATGAGTGTCAGAATAATAGATACCCCCACAAATGACCCCATTTTAAAAACTACACCCCTTAGTGTATTCACTGAGGGGTGTCATGAGTATTTTGACCCCACAGTTTTTTTTCAGGAATTAATTCAATTTAGAGGAGAAAAAGTAAAATTTCATATTTTTGCAAATCTATCATTTTAAAGACATATTTTTTTTCCTATAGTTTACATGAAAATGAGGATTTACACACGAAAATGGATACCCATTTCTCCCGTGTTCAGAAATATACCCATTGTGGCCCTAGTGTTATATCTGAGTCCACAACGGGGCCCAAAATAAAAGGAGGAGTAGTCAGTGTCTTTCAAAACAGAAATTTTGCTTGAAGTCCTTTTAGATCCCATAGCACACATGCAGAGTTCTTGAGCGCCCAAAACCATAGAAACCTCCCACAAATGACCCCATTTTGAAAACTAGACCCCTTAAGGAATTTATCTAGGGGTGTACTGCATATTTTGACCCCACAGTTTTTGAATGAATTCAAGCCAATCAGAAGGAAAAAATTGTGATTTTCGTTTTTTTGGCAATTCTGTCATTTTAAAAACAGCTTTTTTTGTACAGCACACATATGAATGAAGACTTGCACCCAAAAATGGATACCCCTGTTTGTCCCGTGTTCAGAGACATACCCATTGTGGCCCTAATTTTATATCTGGATGCACAACAGGGCCCAAAATGAAAGGAGTAGTCAGTGGCTTTCAGAACATTGCTTTTGCTTGAAGTCCTTTTAGGCCCCATTGCCCACTTGTAGAGTTCTTGAGCGCCCAAAACCATATAGAACCCCCACAAATGACACCATTTTGTAAACTAGACTCCTTAATGAATTTATCTAGGGGTGTACTGTGTATTTTGATCCCACAGTGTTTGAATAAATTCAAGCAAAGCAAAAGGAATAAATTAGGATTTTTGTTTTTTTGGCAATTCTGACATTTTAAAAACAGCTTTTTTTTGTACAGCACTAGAGATGAGCGAACACCAAAATGTTCGGGTGTTCGTTATTCGTAACGAACTTCCCGTGATGCTCGAGGGTTCGTTTCGAACAACGAACCCCATTGAAGTCAATGGGCGACCAGAACATTTTTGTATTTCGCCGATGCTCGCTAAGGTTTTCATGTGTGAAAATCTGGGCAATTCAGGAAAGTGATGGGAATGACACAGTGACGGATAGGGCAGGCGAGGGGCTACATGTTGGGCTGCATCCTAAGTTCACAGGTCCCACTATTAAGCCACAATAGCGGCAAGAGTGGGCCCCCCCCCCCTCCCAACAACTTTTACTTCTGAAAAGCGCTCATTAGCATGGCATACCTTTGCTAAGCACCACACTACCTCCAACAAAGCACAATCACTGCCTGCATGACACTCCACTGCCACTTCTCCTGAGTTACATGCTGCCCAACCGCACCCCCTCCCCCCCACAGCGCACACCAAAGTGTCCCTGCGCAGCCTTCAGCTGCCCTCATGCCACACCACGCTCATGTCTATTTAGAATTGCGTCTGCCATGACGAGGGACCGCAGGCATACACTGCAGAGGTTGGCACGGCTAGGCAGCGACCCTCTTTAAAAGTGGCGGAGCGATAGCCCACAATGCTGTACAGAAGCAATGAGAAATAGAATCCTGTGCCACCGCCATCAGGAGCTGCACACGTGGGCATAGCAATGGGGAACCTATGTGCCACACACTATTCATTCTGTCAAGGTGTCTGCATGCCCCAGTCAGACCGGGCTTTTTAATTCATAGACACAGGCAGGTACAACTCCCTATTGTGAAGTCCCTGTCGACCCACAGCATGGGTGGCTCCCTGGAACCCACCGGCGGTACACAGAAATATCCCATTGCATTGCCCAACACAGCTGAGGTAGTAATGTCGTGCTTAATGCAGGTGGGCTTCGGCCCACACTGCATGCCCCAGTCAGACTGGGGTTCTTTACAAGTGGACACATGTAGGTTAAACTCCCTGTGGACCCACTGCCTGGGTGGGTGCCAGGAAGCCACCGGCGGTACATAGAAATATCCCATTGCATTGCCCAACACAGCTGAGGTAACGTCAGCTGTAATGCAGGTGGGCTAAAAATTAATTTGATTACACTGTAGGCGAGGGCCCACAAAAATTGCTGTATCAACAGTACTAATGTACATCCCAAAAATTGGCCATGGCCAGCCAAGAGGGCAGGTGAAACCCATTAATCGCTTTGGTTAATGTGGCTTAAGTGGTAACTAGGCCTGGAGGCAGCCCAGTGTAACGAAAAATTGGTTCAAGTTAAAGTTCCAATGCTTTTAAGCGCATTGAAACTTATAAAAATTGTTCTGAAAAATTATTTGAGTGAGCCTTGTGGCCCTAAGAAAAATTGCCCGTTCAGCGTGATTACGTGAGGTTTCAGGAGGTGGAGCAGGAGGAGGAGGAGGAGGAATATTAGACACAGATTGATGAAGCAGAAATGTCCCCGTTTTGGATGGTGAGAGAGAACGTAGCTTCCATCCGCGGGTGCAGCCTACGTATTGCTTACGTATCGCTGCTGTCCGCTGGTGGAGAACAGAAGTCTGGGGAAATCCAGCCTTTGTTCATCTTGATGAGTGTTAGCCTGTCGGCACTGTCGGTTGACAAGCGGCTACGCTTATCCGTGATGATTCCCCCAGCCGCACTAAACACCCTCTCCGACAACACGCTAGCCGCAGGACAAGCAAGCACCTCAAGGGCATACAGGGCTAGTTCAGGCCACGTGTCCAGCTTCGACACCCAGTAGTTGTAGGGGGCAGAGGCGTCACCAAGGATGGTCGTGCGATCCGCTACGTACTCCCTCACCATCCTTTTGCAGTGCTCCCGCCGACTCAGCCGTGACTGGGGAGCGGTGACACAGTCTTGGTGGGGAGCCATAAAGCTGGCCAGGCCCTTAAAGACTGTTGCACTGCCTGGGATGTACATGCTGCTCGATCTACGCACATCCCCTGCAACATGGCCCTCGGAACTGCGCCTTCTGCCACTAGCGCTGTCGGCTGGGAATTTTACCATCAGCTTGTCCGCAAGGGTCCTGTGGTATAGCAACACTCTCGAACCCCTTTCCTCTTCGGGAATCAGAGTGGGCAGGTTCTCCTTATACCGTGGATCGAGCAGTGTGTACACCCAGTAATCCGTAGTGGCCAGAATGCGTGCAACGCGAGGGTCACGAGAAAGGCATCCTAACATGAAGTCAGCCATGTGTGCCAGGGTACCTGTACGCAACACATGGCTGTCTTCACTAGGAAGATCACTATCAGGATCCTCCTCCTCCTCCTCCTCCTCAGGCCATACACGCTGAAAGGATGACAGGCAATCAGCCGGTGTACCGTCAGCAGCGGGCCAAGCTGTCTCTTCCCCCTCCTCCTCATCCTCCTCATGCTCCTCCTCCTCCTCCTGTACGCGCTGAGAAATAGACAGGAGGGTGCCCTGACTATCCAGCGGCATACTGTCTTCCCCCGCCCCCGTTTCCGAGCGCAAAGCAGCTGCCTTTATGGTTTGCAGGGAATTTCTCAAGATGCATAGCAGAGGAATGGTGACGCTAATGATTGTAGCATCGCCGCTCACCACCTGGGTAGACTCCTCAAAATTACCAAGGACATGGCAGATGTCTGCCAACCAGGCCCACTCTTCTGAAAGGAATTGAGGAGGCTGACTCCCACTGCGCCGCCCATGTTGGAGTTGGTATTCGACTATAGCTCTACGCTGTTCATAGAGCCTGGCCAACATGTGGAGCGTAGAGTTCCACCGTGTGGGCACGTCGCACAGCAGTCGGTGCACTGGCAGCTTAAAGTGATGTTGCAGGGTGCGCAGGGTGGCAGCGTCCGTGTGGGACTTGCGGAAATGTGCGCAGAGCCGGCGCGCCTTTACGAGCAGGTCTGACAAGCGTGGGTAGCTTTTCAGAAACCGCTGAACCACCAAATTAAAGACGTGGGCCAGGCATGGCACGTGCGTGAGGCTGCCGAGCTGCAGAGCCGCCACCAGGTTACGGCCGTTGTCACACACGACCATGCCCGGTTGGAGGCTCAGCGGCGCAAGCCAGCGGTCGGTCTGCTGTGTCAGACCCTGCAGCAGTTCGTGGGCCGTGTGCCTCTTATCGCCTAAGCTGAGTAGTTTCAGCACGGCCTGCTGACGCTTGCCCACCGCTGTGCTGCCACACCGCGCGACACCGACTGCTGGCGACATGCTGCTGCTAACACATCTTGATTGTGAGACAGAGGAGGAGGAGGAGGAGGAGGAGGAGGAGGAGGAGGGTGCTTTAGTGGAGGAAGCATACACCTCCGCAGATACCAGCACCGAGCTGGGGCCCGCAATTCTGGGGGTGGGTAGGACGTGAGCGGTCCCAGGCTCTGACTCTGTCCCAGCCTCCACTAAATTCACCCAATGTGCCGTCAGGGAGATGTAGTGGCCCTGCCCGCCTGTGCTTGTCCACGTGTCCGTAGTTAAGTGGACCGTGGCAGTAACCGCGTTGGTGAGGGCGCGCACAATGTTGCGGGAGACGTGGTCGTGCAGGGCTGGGACGGCACATCGGGAAAAGTAGTGGCGACTGGGAACTGAGTAGCGCGGGGCCGCCGCCTCCATGATACTTTTGAAGGACTCCGTTTCCACAACCCTATACGGCAGCATCTCAAGGCTGATGAATTTTGCGATGCGGACGGTTAACGTTTGAGCGTGCGGGTGCGTGGCGGCGTACTTGCGCTTGCGCTCGAACACTTGCGCAAGCGACGGCTGAACGGTGCGCTGAACTACACTGCTGGATGGGGCCGAGGACAGCGGAGATGAGGGTGTGGGTGCAGGCCATGAGGCGGTAGTGCCTGTGTCCTGAGAGGGGGGTTGCATCTCAGTGGCAGGTTGGGGCACAGGGGGAGAGGCAGGGGTGCAAACCGGAGGCGGTGAACGGCCTTTGTCCCACCTTGCGGGGTGCTTGGCCATCATATGTCTGCGCATGGTGGTGGTGGTGAGGCTGTTGGTGTTGGCTCCCCGGCTGAGCTTTGCGCGACAAAGGTTGCACACCACTGTTCGTCGGTCGTCAGGCGTCTCTGTGAAAAACTGCCAGACCTTAGAGCACCTCGGCCTCCGCAGGGTGGCATGGCGCGAGGGGGCGCTTTGGGAAACACTTGGTGGATTATTCGGTCTGGCCCTGCCTCTACCCCTGGCCACTGCACTGCCTCTTGCAACCTGCCCTGCTGATGCCCTTGACTCCCCCTCTGAAGACCTGTCCTCCTGAGTAAGCGTTGCACACCAGGTGGGGTCAGTCACCTCATCGTCCTGCTGCTCTTCCTCCGAATCCTCTGTGCGCTGCTCCCTGGGACTTACTGCCCTTACTACTACCTCACTGCAAGACAACTGTGTCTGATCGTCATCGTCCTCCTCACCCACAGAAAGTTGTTGAGACAGTTGGCGGAAGTCCCCAGCCTCTTCCCCCGGACCCCGGGAACTTTCGAATGGTTGGGCATCAGTGACGATAAACTCCTCTGGTGGGAGAGGAACCGCTGCTGCCCAATCTAAGCAGGGGCCCGAGAACAGTTCCTGGGAGTGTTCCCGCTCCTGAGCAGGTGTCATTGTAGTGGAGTGAGGAGGCTGGGAGGAAGGAGGAGCAGCAGACAGAGGATTCGGATTGGCAGCAGTGGACGGCGCAGAACTGCGGGTAGACGATAGGTTGCTCGAAGCACTTTCTGCCATCCAGGACAGGACCTGCTCACACTGCTCATTTTCTAATAACCGTCTCCCGCGTGGACCCATTAATTGGGCGATGAATGTGGGGACGCCAGAAACGTGCCTCTCTCCTAATCGCGCAGCAGTCGGCTGCGACACACCTGGATCAGGAGCTTGGCCTGTGCCCACACCCTGACTTGGCCCTCCGCGTCCTCGGCCGCGTCCACGGCCGCGTCCACGTCCTCTAGGCCTACCCCTACCCCTCAGCATGCTGTATTACCAGTGATTTGATTTCACAGGCAGGAAATAAATTGGCGCAAGACTGCAGGCCAAATATAATTTTTGCCCTTTTTGGAAAACGAAAGGCCCCACTGCCTCTAGTGAATGAATTATCTAAGTTTAATAACTGTGCTGTGTCCCTGCTTATGTGTCACAGAACGTGAGGGTAGCAGAGTTATTAACTGTGGCAGAGCAGGTATTTTTTTTCCCAATTAAGGAAAGCAAATGGCGAACCCAGCAGTAAAGCGTAGCTGGGTGCGTATGATTTAGCAATGTTTTTCACGCAGCTCACACGTCTCCACAGGCGTAAGGACGGACACAGGCTGGACAAATAGATTTGTTTTCAGTTTTTTCCCACCAACAGGCAGCACTGCGTATATTCAATGAACCTGAGAAGTTTAATAACTGTGCTGTGTCCCTGCTTATGTGTCACAGAACGTGAGGGTAGCAGAGTTATTATAACTCTTGGAGAGCAGGTATTTTTTTTCCCAATTAAGGAAAGCAAATGGCGAACCCAGCAGTAAAGCGTAGCTGGGTGCGTATGATTTAGCAATGTTTTTCACGCAGCTCACACGTCTCCACAGGCGTAAGGACGGACACAGGCTGGACAAATAGATTTGTTTTCAGTTTTTTCCCACCAACAGGCAGCACTGCGTATATTCAATGAACCTGAGAAGTTTAATAACTGTGCTGTGTCCCTGCTTATGTGTCACAGAACGTGAGGGTAGCAGAGTTATTATAACTCTTGGAGAGCAGGTATTTTTTTTCCCAATTAAGGAAAGCAAATGGCGAACCCAGCAGTAAAGCGTAGCTGGGTGCGTATGATTTAGCAATGTTTTTCACGCAGCTCACACGTCTCCACAGGCGTAAGGACGGACACAGGCTGGACAAATAGATTTGTTTTCAGTTTTTTCCCACCAACAGGCAGCACTGCGTATATTCAATGAACCTGAGAAGTTTAATAACTGTGCTGTGTCCCTGCTTATGTGTCACAGAACGTGAGGGTAGCAGAGTTATTATAACTCTTGGAGAGCAGGTATTTTTTTTCCCAATTAAGGAAAGCAAATGGCGAACCCAGCAGTAAAGCGTAGCTGGGTGCGTATGATTTAGCAATGTTTTTCACGCAGCTCACACGTCTCCACAGGCGTAAGGACGGACACAGGCTGGACAAATAGATTTGTTTTCAGTTTTTTCCCACCAACAGGCAGCACTGCGTATATTCAATGAACCTGAGAAGTTTAATAACTGTGCTGTGTCCCTGCTTATGTGTCACAGAACGTGAGGGTAGCAGAGTTATTATAACTCTTGGAGAGCAGGTATTTTTTTTCCCAATTAAGGAAAGCAAATGGCGAACCCAGCAGTAAAGCGTAGCTGGCTGCGTATGATTTAGCAATGTTTTTCACGCAGCTCACACGTGTCCACCGCCCGTAAGGACGGACAGAGGCTGGACAAATAGATTTGTTTTCAGTTTTTTCCCACCAACAGGCAGCACTGCGTATATTCAATGAACCTGAGAAGTTTAATAACTGTGCTGTGTCCCTGCTTATGTGTCACAGAACGTGAGGGTAGCAGAGTTATTATAACTCTTGGAGAGCAGGTATTTTTTTTCCCAATTAAGGAAAGCAAATGGCGAACCCAGCAGTAAAGCGTAGCTGGCTGCGTATGATTTAGCAATGTTTTTCACGCAGCTCACACGTGTCCACCGCCCGTAAGGACGGACAGAGGCTGGACAAATAGATTTGTTTTCAGTTTTTTCCCACCAACAGGCAGCACTGCGTATATTCAATGAACCTGAGAAGTTTAATAACTGTGCTGTGTCCCTGCTTATGTGTCACAGAACGTGAGGGTAGCAGAGTTATTATAACTCTTGGAGAGCAGGTATTTTTTTTCCCAATTAAGGAAAGCAAATGGCGAACCCAGCAGTAAAGCGTAGCTGGCTGCGTATGATTTAGCAATGTTTTTCACGCAGCTCACACGTGTCCACCGCCCGTAAGGACGGACAGAGGCTGGACAAATAGATTTGTTTTCAGTTTTTTCCCACCAACAGGCAGCACTGCGTATATTCTATGAATAATAACTGTGTTGTGGCCCTGCCTATACAATTCTTTCCCTGCAGTATCAATGGAGGGTGGAATGCTCTGCAGAGGCGATTTTGAGAAGCCCAAAAAAAATGCAGCACAGCCAACAGCAGCCTGGACAGTACTGCACACGGATAAATATGGCCCTAGAAAGGACCGTTGAGGTTCTAGAAGGCTACACTCACTCCTAACACTCTCCCTGCCTATGCAGCACTTCTGTCCCTAATGCCAGGTGCAACGGTCTGCAGAGGCGATTTTGAGAAAAAAAAAAATGCCACTGCTAACAGCAGCCAACACACAGCTATCAGTGGCCCTAATAAGGACCTTTGGGGGGTCTTGAAGCCTACACTAACTACCAATTCTTTCCCTACAGCAGCTCCGGTATAAACAGCACTGTCCCTCATCTAACTCACACCGCATCTGAGGCGAGCCGCGGGAGGGGCCGACTTTTATATTAGGCGAACACCTGATCTCGCCAGCCACTCACAGCAGGGGGGTGGTATAGGGCTTAAACGTTGCAGGGGGAAGTTGTAATGCCTTCCCTGTCTTTCAATTGGCCAGAAAAGCGCGCTAACGTCTCAGGGAAGGAAGTGAAAGTAACCAGAACACCGCATGGTGTTCGTTACGAATAACGAACATCCCGAACACCCTAATATTCGCACGAATATCAAGCTCGGACGAACGCGTTCGCTCATCTCTATACAGCACACATATGAAGGAAGACTTGCACCCCAAAATGGATACCCCTATTTGTGCTGTTTTCAGAAATATACCCATTGTGGCCCTAATCTTATGTCCGCATGCACAACGGGGCCCAAAATGAAAGGAGTAGTCGGTGGCTTTCAGAACATAGATTTTGCTTGAAGTCCTTTTAGGCCCCATTGCCCACTTGTAGAGTTCTTGAGCGCCCAAAACCATAGAGAACGCCCACAAATTACCCCATTTTGAAAACTAGACCCCTTAACGAATTTATCTAGGGGTGTACTGTGTATTTTAACCCTACAATTTTTGAATAGATCTAAGCGAAGCCATAAGAAAAAAATCACGATTTTCATTTTTTGGGCTATTGCGTCAATTTAAAAACAGTTTTTTTGTACAGCACACATATAAATGAAGACTTTCACCCCAAAATGGATACCCCTGTTTGTCCCGTGTTCAGAAACATACCCATTGTGGCCCTAACAGACTTACAGGACACATGGCTAGGGCTACAATGAAAGGAATATCCGTTGGATTTCAGGGTACAACTGAATAAATTCCAGGCCCAATCGCCCACTTATAGAGCCATTGAGCAGCCAAAACTATAAAGAACCCCCTCAAATGACCCCATTTTGAAAAGTAGACCCCTTAACAAATTCATCTAGGGGTGTACTGCGTATTTTGACCCCACAGTATTTGAATGAATCTAAGCAAAGCAGAAGGAAAAAGTTACGATTTGGCAATTTTTTAAATTTAAAAACAGTTTTTTTGTACAGTGTACATAGGAATGAAGACGGTCACCCCAAAATGGATACCCCCGTTTGTCCCGAGTTCAGAAACATAGCCATTGTGACCCTAATTTACTTACAGGACCCATGGCAAGGCTTATAAAGGAGGGAACACCCGTTGGGTTTCAGGGCACAACTGAATAAATCCCAGGCCCCATTGCTTATTTGTACAGAATAAAAATTGACTCCCTAAAAATATCCCCTCCCCCCCCTCCACGCCCTTTTTGGCGTTCGCAAATCTTAGATAAAAGTAATAATGTGAACTGTGTGGTATTTCCGAAGACAGGGGTAATTACGGAGGCTGGTTGGAATGGGCCCATGGGGCAATAAAACCGGGTATCTCCCCCCCCCCCTCCTCTCATGCTTTTTGGGGGTATTTCGTGACCTTAGTGGCAGGGACGGGGTGTGAAAAGTGGCGTTCCGTGAGTCTCCGTAAGCTTGATGAGGTGCGGTGGTCTCGCACAGAAGGCGCTCAACAAGCTGCTCCTGGAACTGCATGAAGGCGAACGTTCCCGGGGCTTCTTGTAAAATACGTATTACAGGTAGCGCAGCCGTAGGTGGAATCCGCTTGCGGAGGCCCGCAGCGGATCCAAGCTGTGAGCCGGCTGTGACCCTGCGTACGGCCACGTAATGTACTGCGCATAACTGCGTACGCACACAGGCGGTCATGCGCAGTACACCTTTTATTTGTTTGTATTTCCCGCACCGTCGCTTAGTGATGACGTGGGTACCCACAGCCCGTATACAACGTAGTTGCGTATAGGCTGCGGGTATATCCACGACCATGGAGCACAATGGGCTCTATGTTGCGGATAGCCGCGGTAAAATAGAACCTGCTGCGTTCTCTTTTCTGCGAGTGGATTACGCAATTCCAACCCGCTAATGTGAGCGGAATTGTGTAATCCAATGCAATTGATCTGCGTATTACCGCGGATCAGACGCATGCGGAATCCGTAATTCCTATCCAGTCATGTGAGACCGACCTATGTTAGATCGCTACCTTTTTATCACGTGACCAGGGACCGCTCAACGAGGCCACCCGTCACTGCTCCAGGCTCTCGGCGACCATTGGTTGCCTGGGAGCAAGGAGATTTTAAATTTCCTGGGCTCCCCGACTTCTGCGCATGTGTCCGGTATTTTGCCAGCGGTCCCATATGCAGAATCCGGGTAAGTTCACGGATGAGGAACGCGTCGGGGTGCAAATACGGAGGCCTCCGGTAAAAAGTTTTATCTCCTCTCACCGATCGCATCGGTGAGGGGAGATGAAACTTCAATTTTTTTTAAAAACTTTTTTACGTGATCGCCATTATCCATTGTATAACGGCGAACACATGATCAGGAACCGCTCACCGCGGACCCCCGTGAAATCTCCAGGCTCTTGGCTACATTTTGTAGCCAGGAGCAGGGAGAATTTCAATTATCCTGGCAATCCACAGCTTTTGCGCAGGCGTCCACCATTTTGGCGACAGGCGTGTGCGCAGAAGCTGGGGTAAGGTCCGCGGATAAATCTGGGGGCCTTATGTACGTACTTTCATCCTCCCTTACGGATATGATCCGTGAGGGAAGATGAAACGTACGCTTTTTAAACTTTTTTAAACTTTTTTACACTTTTTTTTTTTAAACTTTACATGATCACTGTCATCCATTGGATGACCGTGATCATGTCCCCAGTGACATCCCTCTGCTCTTGGCTACACATGGCAGCCAGGAGCAAAGGGATTTTGAATTTCCCGGGGCTCGAGCCCCTCTGTGCACGCGCCCGATGTCAATCATCGGGCGCGCATGCGCAGACGGGCTCTTCGGGTCCCGGGACATCGGGACATCGCAGAGGACCCGAGGTGAGTATTTTCACCTCCCCTCATGGATCCGATCCATGAGGGGAGGTGAAAATAGCACTTTTAAAAAACTTTAACTTTTTCGCGATCGCCGCTATCAATTGGATAGCGGCGATCGCGTCCCCGGTAACACCTCCTGGTTCCCGGCAACCTTCAGGAGGCGGGAGATTTTGAATTTGCCGGGGGCTCCCGGGCTTCTGCGCGTGATGTCATCGTCTGGCGCGCATGTGCAGAAGAGCGGCGGCGGGTCCGGGAGGACCAGATCTCCGTGGGACACCGCCGACAAGCCAGGTAAGAATTTTCAGCTGCCCTGGTGGGTCCGATCCATCAGAGCAGCTGAAACTAACTTTTTTTGCACTTTTGTTTACTTTTTTGCGATCGGCGCTCTCCATTGGAAAGCGCCGATCACAATGCCGGGGGGGCCCGCAGCCAGGGATGACAGCTCCATGCTGTCGGCTACCTGCGCGCACCGACAGCATGGAGCCGTCACGTCCACAGCCCGAGGGGCTTTATTCTCTGCAGGACACATGTTTTTACGTCCTCAGAGAATAAAGCCCACTTCGGGAGGACGTAAAAACACTATGGGCTGGTCGTTAAGGGGTTAATGAAAGCAGTTTTCATTTTATCTCAGACGTAAAGCAATTAATCACAGTGTAGCTTTCATTTTTTATACCGCTTAAGGGAGAAACAGCAATGGCAAAAAAGGAAGTGGAGCTACTCCAGTAAGGATCCAGTAGTGAAGTGCTGAGGTGTTTTTTCCCAAGTGAATTGTTTTATATACGGTTAGATAGGAGATGTGCATAATTTTTTGGGTGCTGCCAGCCCAATGACTGTACAACCTAGGTGGTTGATCAGTAATGATTGTGGAATAAGATTTAGGCTGATTAAGTAAAATGTAAGCTGTGCTAGGTTTGGTTGCTACAGGCAACAAAAAGATTTTATTTTAGACAGCTTTCATATCTTTAATCTACAATGGTTGTTGAAGTTTTAAACAAACAGCACAATGGTACCTCATACCATGGTACCTATTATTGGTTATGGCGCTTGCCAGTTTACAGCAAAATCCCATACTTTGCACAATACTCACGTCACGGCCAGAGAGGTGCGTGAGGAGATATTTGAGCACGTGGTGAATCACTGGGATGATTTTGCCATTTTATCTCATAAAAGTGATGGAAATAATTATAATAGTTCTGCTGACTATTTTGCTGATATGTCGCCACCTCACACTTCTGGTTGTTTGTGTGAATTAATAGCACCCGAGCAAACATTTAGGTCAGTGTTTGAAGTTTATCACAATGTATGAGAGTTGTATGGCAAGTTTGGTGTTGAATGGAAGCCTGTAAATAGACTGATTACCTCTTGGCAAAATCTTTCTAACAGACATTTTCATGTCTACCTGCCTTATGAAGCTGAATCAAACACACTACCCATTTGTCAGCTTGAAAGTACTTCTAATTCTGGGAAAATTGCTAAACAACGCTAACCTAGATTTACTGATGCTATCAGAAGGCAACAGCTCAACAAAGCCGCTACTAAGTACACAAAAAGAAATCAGCAAGGTCACCGTGCTGCAGTGACAGTTTACCAACAAATGAATTCAAAGGTTCATAAAGCTGCAGCAGCTAAATACAAAGAAAATAAACCGGAGGTTCATCGAGTGGCTGCAGCAATCAACAGAGGAACCCAGCGGTTCAAAGAACTGTAGCAGCTAAATACTAAGAAAATAAACCTGAGGTTCATAGAGCTGCTGCAGCTAAATATTGACAGAAAAAAACCCAAGGTTCATAGAGTTGCAGCAGCTAAATTGCCAGAAAATAAACCTCAGGTTTATAGAGTTGCTGTAGCTAATTATCAACAGAATAACCCCAAGGTTCGTAGAGTTGCTGCAGCTAAACACCAAGAAAATGAACCCGAGGCTTATAGATCATCAGAAAATATTAGCTGAATAACCCCGATATTCACAGAGCAGCTGTTAATAGATATGACAGAAATAATCCAAGATGATGATCAGAAAGGTGATCGCTTCCATTGAAGAATTAAAGCTCTCCACTACAGGAAACAAGGTGGGATCTAGTCTGATGACTATTCTATCATCAAGCACTTTTAAATAGAGCTCTCTAAAGGACAATGCCTGTTTTTTCCCAATCTGTCTAGCGGTTTTAATTGCTACCAAAATAGCCACTTTGATAGTTGGGGTCTTTACTAGAGATGAGCGAGCGTACTCGGAAAAGCACTACTCGCTCGAGTAATTTGCTTTATCCGAGTATCGCTGTGCTCGTCCCTGAAGATTCGGGTGCCGCTGCGGCTGACAGGTGAGGCACAGCGGGGAGCAGGGGAGAGCGGGCAGGAGAGAGGGAGAGAAAGATCTCCCTTCCGTTCCTCCCCGCTCTCCCCTGCAGCTCCCCGCTCCGTGCCGGCACCCGAATCTTCAGGGACGAGCACAGCGATACTCGGATAAAGCAAATTACTCGAGCGAGTAGTGCTTTTCCGAGTACGCTCGCTCATCCCTAGTCTTTACCAATACTGATTGCATGGGCTCAAAGGGAGGGTCGCAGACACTATCTAACATTAGGTAAAGGTCTAAGGAGGGAACAGATTTTCTAATGAAGTGTTTGAGTCTAATCTGTTCCCCTGAAAAATCTATGGACCCACCTATTCTCTATTAGCTGGGTGTCAAAAAACAAACAAACAAAAAAAAAACTAAGAGCCGCAACCTGTACCTTCAAATTTTTAGGGCTTAGTCCCTTATCTAGGCCTTATTGTAAAAAATCTAGGATTTTCATAAAGTCCGGGCTTCCCAGATCTAGTCTATCTGATCCACACCAGTTACGCAATTTCCCCCATACCCTGGAGTATATAGTGGAGGTCCTTTGAGCTCTGTAAGGATGATAGTCCTTGGTCTCCAATCTCTGCCTGTACACAGCCAAGCAGTCATCATCCTGTGGATCTCTTGCCAGAACAATTGGCTTTAGAACTGAAGGTCCTGCCTTGAAGGCAGCGGGTTTGGGGTCTGAACTTTCAATGATGACACAGGGAACCAGGGTCCTTTTTGTCCACACTGGGTGGATGAAAATTATCCTGGTCTGGCAGTTCTGAATTTTTTGTAGGGCTCATGAGATTAGAGGGACAAAGGGAATAGCATATGCAAAGTCCAAGACCCATTTTTGAGACCATCTAGTACCAAGGGACTGTCTGCTGGGTTTAGGGAAAAGAACTAGTGGCTCGCCTCCTTAAGGCAAGAGGTCTATCTGGGCTGACACAACAGATATTAACTAATTTAAAACTTCTATGATCAGAGACCATTACCCTGGGTCTAGTTTCTGTTGGCTCAGAAAACCTACTATGATGTTTTGGGAGCCTTTTAGATGACTGGATGATAAGGACTTAATTTTGTCTTCTGCCCAAGAATATTCTTCATGACATAGGTTGAAAAATGTGGATGCCTTATTCGCTGTCAGGGCAGCACCAAAGACACTGTTGAACATATTTTAACATGTTTTTAATGTATTATGTCATGTTTGCATCAACATCTACGATACTTGCCTAAGTTCTGTGGTAACTGAGGATTGAGAGCGGATGTGGGAAGGCCAGGAACCCTGAAGTTTCCTATCTGTTACCTGTGCCCCAAAACAGATTGACTTGCATCTGTGGTTACCTAAATGAATGGGGATAAGGACCATTGAACACCTTCTTTTAAGGTTTCAGGCCGACAGTGATCACTCTAAAGATTTTCTCATTTGGGTGGACGATTTAATCTTCTTGTCTAAGGACGATTACCTCTTATCCCATGTCAACAGGACTTCCTGCTAGAGAGGCCTATAGTGGAAATGTGCCCAAGGGACCATCTTTAGAAAAGCGGTCAATACCCTCATGGCGTCTCTTATGGAGACAGCATTTCTCCTTAAATCTCCTAAGGCCCCATGTCCACGGGCCCACACGGTTTCCCCCTGCAGAATCCTGCAGTGGATTCCACCCGGCTCGCAGACATGAGGCCAGAAAATACATTATAGTCACCTGTCCGGATGCTGCAGGGCTCCCCTCCGTGCAGGCCGGATCGTCTTTCTTCTGCACGGCGGATGCGCTTGGGACGCCGGCGTTATTGGACTATCTAATAACCTGAACAAGGAAATATGGTGGCATGAGGATCCTTTGGTTTTGATTATCACTGATGCAAGTAAGTCAAGCTGGGAGGCTCAAGTAGAACAAACCATTTTTCTGGGTTCCTTGGCCTCTTCTCATTAACCAACTTCTCAGTCTCCGAACTATAGGGAACTTAGAGCAGTCTGGGAAATCCCGATGAACGCAACAAAATTAAATTAAAAGGTAAGCATATCAGAATATATTTCCTTTGTTCCTCATCAGATAGGGACCAGACATCGACATTTACAGAAGCTGACACAGAACATTTTGTCCTGGGTAGTGGACAATCTACAGTCCATAACAGCAGTCCATCTGAGAGGATCTCAGAACGAGATAACAGACTATCTCAGCAGGCAACAACTCGACCTGGGGGAGTGGTTCCTCAACACAGAGGTGTTCAACCAGCTAGTAGCCCATGGGGGAAACCATAGATAAATCTGTTTGTGTACTGGAAAAACTATAAGAGTGACAAATTTTCTCTTTGCATCCAGCAAGACAACCCAGAGTTAGATGCATTGGCTCAAAGATGGGAAATGTTACTGGCTTATGCTTTTCTTTCTTTACCTCTGATAGCTCTGGCTCTTTAAAAAATCAGAGACAGTGAAATTGAGGTCATATTTATCGCTCCACAGAGGCACAAAAGGCCGTGGTATCCTCTGATTCTGAGTCTAGCAGTTCAGGCCCCGATTCCTCTACCATAAAGAGAGGATCTGATCATGCAGGGCCCAGTAAACTACCCCAACTTTCACCAGTTACAAGTGGCGGCCTGGTAACTGAGAGGCAGAGATTAGGAAACCAGGGGCTATCCGCGGCAGTTGTGGATACTCTTATGGCTAGTAGGGGAAAAGTGACAGCTAGAATTTATATCACAGTGGCTACAAAACTTAGTAAGAATAAAAGAAATATGGATTTTGATCATCCAAATTATAACAAAATACTATAGTTCCTACAAAAGATACTAGGAAAAGGACTAAGTGTTAGAACCTAGAAAGTACAAGTGGCAGCTCTAAGGCAGGTTCACACACGGCGGATTCCCGTCGGAAATCTCGCGGTTTGGCAGCAGCAAAAACCGCGAGATTTCCGCCGGGAGAACCGCCACGGTTTAAGCCGCGGCGGCTTTAAAGCGGTCCGGCCGCATGCTTTTCCGTTGCGGCCGGCTCTCCCATAGAGGAGAGCGCGGCCGTAACATAAATAAACAAAAAAACGACTGTAAACAGACATGCTCAATCTTTTGAAACCGCGGCTGCGGCGGCCGCAGCCGCGGTTTCAACCGGATTTACCGCAGCGGATTAGCCGTCCCGTGTGGACGAGGTTTCTGAGAAACCTCGTCCACATGGCTGGCTAATCTCGAGATTAGCGGCCGTGGGCGGTTTTGCCGCGGGCGGATCTGCTGCGGCAGAACCGCGGCAAATCCGCCCTGTGTGAATGCAGCCTTAGTGCATTTTTTTTGGCCACCTGCCTTGTAGAACAAAAGTAGGTTGAAAGGGTTTAAAAGGGGCTGGAAGTGAAAAACCATTTATCAGGAAAATAGTCCCTCTTTCGCACCTTAATACAGTCCTAGATAGTATTTCTAAAACCCCTTCCAACCCATTAATGAAACAACGTTAAAAAAATATAATGATTAAGACAAGAGTTGTGCGAACGTACTCTTCCGAGCTTGATGCTCGTTCGAGTATTAGCAAACTCGATGGTGCTCGCTACTCGAGCGAGCATCGATACGCCTTGTTCGACCCTGCCCCAGTTTTGGCCCCTCCCCACTGCGACGCTGCGCACATCAATGGTAGTTTGTGGCTGGCTTGGCGGAGCAGAGAGAGACCGAGAGAGAGAACATGAACACAGAAAAAAAAAAAGCTCGGCAACCGGCGGGTCCCAAAGAAAAAATAATTGAGTCTCCCATTCAAGTCAATGGGATTCGTTACTCGAATACAGCTCTCGAATTTTACGAAAAGCTCGACTTGAATAACGAGGACCCGAGCATTTTGGTGCTCGCTCATCTCTAATTAAGACAGTCTTCCCAGTGGCAATAACCAATAACCACTGCTAGAAGAAGGGTAGACGAAATACAGATTATATATATATATATATATATATATATATATATATATATATATATATATATATATATATATATATATATATAAATTTGGGTTCCCCCAGAGGGGATTATAAGCCCATTCCCACTAGGGCTCTTGCATCTTCATGGGCTGAGAGGGCCAAAGGCTCGAGCGAGCAGATCTGTAGAGTGGCCACATGTACTAGTCTCCACACCTTTTCTAAACATTATCGTATAAAAACTTAGTCTAGTAAGGATACTGCTTTTGGTAGAAAAGTCCTGCAGGCTGTGATCCCTCCCTACACTGGTTTCTAATCTGGTATTACTCCCTAGTAGTGCTGTCAGGATGGATGAAATGGAAAATACAGAATTATTCTTACCCGCTAATTCCGAATTATGTGAGCCCATGATGACAGCACACATTTCCCACCCGCTATAAAATTATATTTTCAAGACACAATATATTATGTTCTAAAATGATGCTAACAAAAATAAATAGTCTCTCCCCTTGGAGGGGGGAGGGGCACTCAGGAGGGGTGCTTTTCCCAGTCATTGTGTTAAAGACATACATTGACTTGAAGGAATGCTGTCATCCAATAGATGGTGCTGCAGATGTATGGTTTCCTCTTTCTTATGTGCAAGTCTAAAGGAGAGATAACACACAGGCCTGTCATCTCTAAGCACCAATGAAGAGATCATAAAACTCTCACATTTCTGGCCAGTGGATTAAGTATTTACTTATTCATCTTGTCTGGTATTGTTTTAAGAAGAAATCAGGCTCAGATTTTTGCCTTTTCGTGTGTGTAAATTTGTACTTACTAGATTGACCCAATGTTTGCTACGCGAACATAAAATGTTTGGAAGAGTGTTTACTGTGAACATAAAATGTTTGGAAGAGTGTTTACTGTGAATTCCCCCCCCCCCCCACTCTTGTTCTATATCACTTCTGTTCTCCTCTCTCTCTCTCATCCTCCCCCCTCTCCATGCCGCTTCTCTCTCCCCCCGTCTCTCCGTGCTGCTTCCCCCCAGTCTCTCCGTGCAGCTTCTCTCCACCAATCATGCCGCATCTGTCCCCCACTCTCCATGCCTCTTCTCCCTCCCCCCCCCCAGTTCATGCCTCCTCTCCCTTCCTCCCCCCCAGGTCATGCCTCTTCTCCCTCCCCCCCCTCCCCGGTTCATGCCTCTTCTCCCTCCCCCTCTCCCCGGTTCATGCCTCTTCTCCCTCCCCCCCTCCCCGGTTCATGCCTCTTCTCCCTCCCCCTTCTCCCCGGTTCATGCCTCTTCTCCCTCCCCCCCCTCCCCGGTTCATGCCTCTTCTCCCTCCCCCCCCTCCCCGGTTCATGCCTCTTCTCCCTCCCCCCCCTCCCCGGTTCATGCCTCTTCTCCCTCCCCCCCCTCCCCGGTTCATGCCTCTTCTCCCTCCCCCCCCTCCCCGGTTCATGCCTCTTCTCCCTCCCCCCCCCTCCCCGGTTCATGCCTCTTCTCCCTCCCCCCCCTCCCCGGTTCATGCCTCTTCTCCCTCCCCCCCCCTCCCCGGTTCATGCCTCTTCTCCCTCCCCCCCCCTCCCCGGTTCATGCCTCTTCTCCCTCCCCCCCCCCTCCCCGGTTCATGCCTCTTCTCCCTCCCCCCCCCTCCCCGGTTCATGCCTCTTCTCCCTCCCCCCCCCTCCCCGGTTCATGCCTCTTCTCCCTCCCCCCCCCTCCCCGGTTCATGCCTCTTCTCCCTCCCCCCCCCTCCCCGGTTCATGCCTCTTCTCCCTCCCCCCCCCCTCCCCGGTTCATGCCTCTTCTCCCTCCCCCCCCCTCCCCGGTTCATGCCTCTTCTCCCTCCCCCCCCCTCCCCGGTTCATGCCTCTTCTCCCTCCCCCCCCTCCCCGGTTCATGCCTCTTCTCCCTCCCCCCCCTCCCCGGTTCATGCCTCTTCTCCCTCCCCCCCCTCCCCGGTTCATGCCTCTTCTCCCTCCCCCCCCTCCCCGGTTCATGCCTCTTCTCCCTCCCCCCCCTCCCCGGTTCATGCCTCTTCTCCCTCCCCCCCCTCCCCGGTTCATGCCTCTTCTCCCTCCCCCCCCTCCCCGGTTCATGCCTCTTCTCCCTCCCCCCCCTCCCCGGTTCATGCCTCTTCTCCCTCCTCCCCCTCCCCGGTTCATGCCTCTTCTCCCTCCCCCCCCTCCCCGGTTCATGCCTCTTCTCCCTCCCCCCCCTCCCCGGTTCATGCCTCTTCTCCCTCCCCCCCCTCCCCGGTTCATGCCTCTTCTCCCTCCCCCCCCCCTCCCCGGTTCATGCCTCTTCTCCCTCCCCCCCCTCCCCGGTTCATGCCTCTTCTCCCTCCCCCCCCTCCCCGGTTCATGCCTCTTCTCCCTCCCCCCCCTCCCCGGTTCATGCCTCTTCTCCCTCCCCCCCCCCCCGTTCCTGCCTCTTCTCCCCCCCCCCAGTTCTTGCCTCTTCCTCCCCCCCCAGTTCTTGCCTCTTCTCCCTCCCCCCCCCAGTTCTTGCCTCTTCTCCCCCCCCCCCCCCAGTTCCTGCCTCTTCTCCCCCCCCCCAGTTCTTGCCTCTTCCTCCCCCCCCAGTTCTGGCCTCTTCTCCCTCCCCCCCCCAGTTCTTGCCTCTTCTCCCTCCCCCCCCCAGTTCCTGCCTCTTCTCCCCCCCCCCCCCAGTTCTTGCCTCTTCCTCCCCCCCCAGTTCTTGCCTCTTCCTCCCCCCCCCAGTTCTTGCCTCTTCTCCCCCCCCCCCCCAGTTCTTGCCTCTTCTCCCTCCCCCCCCCCCAGTTCTTGCCTCTTCTCCCCCCCCCCAGTTCTTGCCTCTTCTCCCCCCCCCCCAGTTCTTGCCTCTTCTCCCTCCCCCAGTTCTTGCCTCTTCTCCCTCCCCCAGTTCTTGCCTCTTCTCCCCCCCCCCAGTTCTTGCCTCTTCTCCCTCCCCCCAGTTCTTGCCTCTTCTCCCTCCCCCAGTTCTTGCCTCTTCTCCCCCCCCCAGTTCTTGCCTCTTCTCCCCCCCCCCCAGTTCTTGCCTCTTCTCCCTCCCCCAGTTCTTGCCTCTTCTCCCTCCCCCAGTTCTTGCCTCTTCTCCCTCCCCCAGTTCTTGCCTCTTCTCCCTCCCCCAGTTCTTGCCTCTTCTCCCTCCCCCAGTTCTTGCCTCTTCTCCCTCCCCCAGTTCTTGCCTCTTCTCCCTCCCCCAGTTCTTGCCTCTTCTCCCTCCCCCAGTTCTTGCCTCTTCTCCCTCCCCCAGTTCTTGCCTCTTCTCCCTCCCCCAGTTCTTGCCTCTTCTCCCTCCCCCAGTTCTTGCCTCTTCTCCCTCCCCCAGTTCTTGCCTCTTCTCCCTCCCCCAGTTCTTGCCTCTTCTCCCTCCCCCAGTTCTTGCCTCTTCTCCCTCCCCCAGTTCTTGCCTCTTCTCCCTCCCCCAGTTCTTGCCTCTTCTCCCTCCCCCAGTTCTTGCCTCTTCTCCCTCCCCCTCAGTTCATGCCTCCCCCCCATCGTTTCTCTCTCTCTCTTCTCTCTCCTCCCTCTCCATGCCTTCTTTCTCCCCCCCCCTCTGCTATGTGTGTGTGTGTGTGTGTGTCTGTATGTCTCACCGTGACTTCTGTCTCTCTCCCACACTTCAGCCAGCAGCGACGTTCATAGTCATGCGACGGTGAGGGAAAGAGACGTCGCATGACTATGAACGTTACTTAGCAACAATTATGCAGCCCTGTCAGCTCCCAGCTGTGCTCCAGCCTGGAGGTAAGACAGGGGGTGGTGTGTGTGTGCGTCTGTCGCTTCTTTCATAATCGCGCTCCAGCCAGCAGGAACGTTCATAGCTTCTCTAAAGAGAGACGTCGTGAGAATATGAACGTCGCTTAGAAATGCTTGAATCTGCATAATGGTGCTGCTGGCTAAAGTGCTGCTATACTTAACATGGGGAACTGTGACAAGGCCCGATGGGTCACAGAATGTACCCGCCTCAGATTTTTGGATTTTATGACTGTGATCAGTATCTGATCAGCATCTAAGAAATTGAATGACACCAAAATCCTCCTAAGGTCAGGCAGACTGGTCAAAGTGTGGCGCAAGAAAAAGCATGTAGATTTATATTAGATGTATGCCCCAATCAAATCTGTTTAATTATGCCTGAGAAGGATCTTAAGAGTATCTGAAAGCTTGCTATAACATTATGTATTTTTGTTAGCCATAAAAAAGCTATCATATCTACAGGAGTATGCACTGAGAACAATCACATTTTGCTTTACTGGCTAAAGGCCCATTTAGACAAAGAATATCGCTCAAAATTCACCCAAAAGCTATCTTTTGAGAGATAATCATTGTGTCTAAACCGGTGGCCCTTGCGCACTGTTCATGCACTATTCGTTGAGCATTGACTTTTAGCAAGCTAAAAGCCAGCAATGAGCTTCATTAGCGCCGCGTGCTGAGTTCTCAGTGGGGTACTAGCTGATAGCATTGTTTCAGCTTATATCCCGCATGGAGCTCTAAGCGATAGCTCTGAGAACAAAGCAGCTCCTGCAGTTCTCGGCGCTATCAGCTCAGCGGGATACCAGCTGACAGCTCCAAGAACAAAGCAGCTGTTTGTATATACAAAGCAGCTGCTGTACTTGGAACTGTCAGTGGTATCCCGCTAACTCCACCTGCATTTAACTCTTTAAGTAGCTAATTAGCTACTTAAAAGTATATGCAAAGATGATCCCTCAAAACTGTCTCTCAAACTGTTGTTTGAGCGATTTTTTTAGTGATCATCTTTCAGTGTAAAAGGGGCCAATTAAATATGGTACCAAACCTTTGCTCTTAGACAGATCAGCTATGACACAATTTTCTTGGCACAAGTGTCAAATAACAAAAGTCTGTCAACTGAAGAACAGTTTTAAGTTTACAACCCAGTTTTAGAAAAAGTTGAGAAGGGCACTGGTAAAATATTTTTCCTGGAGGCTCCTGGGGTACCGACAAAAGATTTTTCCTAAATTTACTACTAACCAGAATATGGAAAGCTTGTGGGATAACCTTGGCTGTCACCTCTTCTGGCATTGCTGCCACATTACTAGATGGAGGTAAGACAGCGCATTCTGCTTTTAAATGGACCTTTAATCTGGTGCATGTAGAGCCACCTCTGTGCAACATGTCAAAGCAGAGTATTATGGCGTATGTGCTGTAAGAGACTAAGGTAATAGTATGTGATGAATGCTTATAAAAGGTGGAGTTGAAGCACTCAGTAGAACGCTGAAAGATATAAGGGCAAATGACGGCTTATAGGGGGGTGTTACGGTTCTCTTAGCTGGAGACTTTTGGTAAACTTTACCAGTTATGCCCAGAGGAAGACGAGCAGACAAAGTAAGGTCATGTTTAAAATCTTCATATATGTGGCCTCATATTCGGAAGCTCTACCTAATAAATATATGAGTTCTCTTAAGAGGTGACGCTTCCAATGGACATTTCCCGGAGAGGTTACTTACAATGGCAGACAGAGAAAACTGTACACGTCAAAGTAAGATCACCACGACAACAAACTTAGCTATAGTGGTGACACCTCTTACAGAATTGACTGCTAAGGTGTATCCCAACATCTTTGACATCAAAGCAAAGCCCATAAATTAGTTGAGGGAGCGTGCAATTTTAATTCCGAAAAACGACAAAGCAGCTGCTAATAATGGATGTTTTGTTGAAATCACTCGAAGAAGGTGAAATGCAATATAAATCTATAGATTCAGTATTACAAACGGATGACACAGTAAACTATCCCATGGAATTCCTAAACACCCTGAACCTAGACAGTTCCTCCCACATAACCTCATTCTTAAGATTAGTGCACCAGTTATGTTACCAAGGAACTTAAACCTTCCGAAATTATGTAATGGCATCAGATTGCAAATAAAAGTTCTTCATCAAAATGTTATCGAGGCCACAGTAATCACTGGATGTGCTAAATGGGAAACTGAATTTGTACCACAAATACCGTTAATATCCTCTGAATACCCATTTGGGTTCAATAGACTACAGTTCCCCCTCAAGGTCTGCTTTGCAAGGATCAATAAATCCCAGGGGCAATCGTCGAAGGTAGCCAGAATACACTTGAGGGAGGACGGTTTTTCACATGGTCAGTTCTATGTGGGCTGTTCCAGAGAGAGTTCCGCTATCAGTCTGATGGTCCTCACACCTGAAGGGAATACTACAAGTGTAGTTTAAAAAGAGGAACTTCACTAATCAAGAGTATAATACAGGTATTATGAAAATGGTTTATATAATCAAAAAACAAAGATATATGGTAAAGAAAGATAAATGTTTATAACAAGTTAATTGGCAATGGGTTAGCAACATAATAATTATGAAGATAATTACGATTTGTATCATTTAAAAAGCGTAATCCGAATTTCACGTAGATAAAGTCACAGGCAAAAGTTAGCAATCTATAAACTGATGAACAATAAACTTGAGTAGGATCACCTTGGTGAACATATCTTATGTGTTATGTGTATTGATTCTCTGAGCTCGTACCAACCAAACCTAATTTGGCACCCACAGTATATTTAATAGAACAATTGCGCCAACAGCAACTCCTATGTACTTGTTATTAGTTTTTTTTTAAAGAGTATATAACTAGAAGGCAGATTAATACCCACTGCCCATAAACATACCTAAGCCCAGACAAAGTCATGGCAGCACCATGCAGAATCCTGTCCCTTTAAGAGACCCTATTAAAGGGGTTGTCCCGCGAAAGCAAGTGGGGTTATACACTTCTGTATGGCCATATTAATGCACTTTGTAATATACATCGTGCATTAAATATGAGCCAAAACAGAAGTTATTCACTTACCTGCTCCGTTGCTAGCGTCCTCGTCTCCATGGTGCCGTCTAATTTCAGCGTCTAATCCCCCGATTAGACGCGCTTGCGCAGTCCGGTCTTCTCCCTTCTGAATGGGGCCGCTCGTGCAGGAGAGCTGCTCCTCGTAGCTCCGCCCCGTCACGTGTGCCAATTCCAGCCAATCAGGAGGCTGGAATCGGCAATGGAACGCACAGAGCCCACGGTGCACCATGGGAGAAGACCTGCGGTCCACCTTGGGTGAAGATCCCGGCGGCCATCTTCGCAAGGTAAGTAAGAAGTCACCGGAGCGCGGGGATTCGGGTAAGTACTATTCGTTTTGTTTTTTTTAAACCCCTGCATCGGGTTTGTCTCGCGCCGAACGGGGGGGCTATTGAAAAAAAAAAAAAACCGTTTCGGCGCGGGACAACCCCTTTAAGCCCAAGGAGATAAAGGAGCAATCATCCAAAACATGTACAAATGGCTCCCTTGTGGTGAACAGATGAGAAAAGAACAGAACTCTCATAATTCACATCAGGCCACAAAGATGTTAAAAAGCACCTATACATAGAATCTGGACTTCTTGCCGACATCTGAAGATTAGGTCATACAAAATAAGTGGCAGATTATATACACATGCATGTACAAATCAGCAGAAACAGAAAAAAAAATCTGTATAAAAACACCATAATTTGGTGAATATAATTGACTGGCTGATATATCCAGCTTTGCCCAAGTTAATTTGGTATCGGTGTTTACCTGTTTGCATGGAAAATGTTATGAAGACGTAGTTACTTCAGAGGAACTGAGGAATAAAATATGTATACACATAGGAGGAGTGTTAGATTCTCCTCAAATTGCATGTACCAATGTCCCTCTGCAGAATGTGCCACCCCTCTACTCTCCTTGCTTCTTGCCCTTAAAAGTAACACCCCTTTTTATTCAAATTTGCCCCCAGGCTGGAGGCTGCAGCCCCTTCATAGCTTTAAAAGGTATGCACCATCCCTGCAGTCCATGGCCACTTCCTTATGTACTTTAAACCCTTTCAGTATATGCATATAGAGGTCAGTTAGAATGTTCTCAGGATATACACAGAGATTAGGTAGATTCTCCTCAGTATGTGCAAACCGAGGTCAGTTAGATTCTTTTTAGTATATACACACAAAGTAGTATTAGATTCTCCCTAGTATATACACACAGAGGCTAGTTAGATTCTCCACAGTATACAAGTAATTTCTCCAGGCTTTATGGTTTCTGAGAAAAGAACTATCATGTATCAAGGATTTTTCAGTTTTTCATGCTTAGAAATGAACATGGAAGTTGCAACCCCTTTACTTTTCCTATTAGGATGTTAAAAATGGTTATGGCAAATTTCATGTTTGTGGGGTTCAGATGTGGGTTATTAGTTACATTACATGAAGGGGGGGGGGGGGTTACTTACTTTCGCACTTAAAATTGAATAAATCAAGCTTTGAGACATTTACTTTTTTTGTAGGACCTAAAGAATTGTTGTGCTAAATTTCAAGTTTGTACAATACCGGGAAGCTACATAACATAGGGATGCGCTTACTTTTGCACTTGGCGTCACAAGTCGATTGATCTATGCTTTTACTTTTCCTATTTAGGACCTAAAGAATGCTTGCGCCTAATTTCAAGTTTGTACGACACCAGGAAGTTAGAGATTTAGTGCCAAGTCAGTCAGTTAGGGTTACTAGCTGATACACCCGGCTTCACCCGCATTAATTTGATATAGTTGTTTATGTGCTGTTGGCACAGAAAATTTTATTAAGTCATAAATATTTCCGAGATGCTGGTGGGTGCCCTGGAAATTTTGAAATTCTAGCAATGTGTTTGAAGGCTTTTTACTGAAAGAGAATGTTATCCACAATCTATCTCCAGCACTATGATTAAAGACTATGGATCGGTGGTGCGCATGCATGACCAACATTCCATTCATTATAGAATGTTCTGGACTCCATTCTCAGAATTATTAAGGGGCCCAGCAGTCAGACCACCACCAAATCAGCAAACTGTCCCCTATCCTTTGAATAAACATGATTTGGGATTCTGAGAAACCCCCTTTAACTTATGCCTACACGTAATATTAGTAGCAGGACAGTACACCACAAGTAATAGTAGGTGGAAATCTATGAAAACATACAATAAGGCTGCACCAATACTATACCAAACCAATAAGAAGATGATGCATACACTAAAGTATTGAAAAGTATAAAAATGTAGCTTTATTAAATTAACAATAGGATTACAATAATATTAAAGGCGAAGATAAATGAAGCAGAGTGAGCAATGGACTACATCCCGAAATGTATCAAATTATCTTAAACTTGTTCGTTTAAGTTATGATTTATTGTACATAAACATATTTAAAACGACTCTTCGATTAGGAGTTCAGAATTTATATGCAAGTCAGTAGCTAGAGAGGATATTACCCGTTATTTAGTTTTCCTCAAATTTAGTTTTTTTAGCTCAGTTCTATTAGGACAGAGCTGTGATTTGTAACAGTACCTAATCTGAAAGAGTCCTCAACACACCTTCTGTCTCATCACTGTTTTAGCCTACCTTCTCAATAGTCTGCATGAATGGTTAAACAGGGTGTGTCCCAAACTACTTTATATTAGGCACCTAAGTGCTGTTTCACACGAGCGTATGCGTTTTTACGCTCATTCGTGCAAGCCGTTAATTCGCATGAATGAACGATTTTCTGTGATCAAGTCCAGAGCTTAATTAGCCTTTTCTCGTCCGTTCACATTGCTGGGTGTATTGGGGGGAAAAAAATAAGTCGCAGGCCGGAAATCCCTGGCTCGGCATAAATCCTCGGAATTACTTCAAATGCATAAATAGAGGCACCTGTAAGCTTTTCCCTGTGTTGGACGTGCTAAACTGCCTCCCCCTTCCTATTTTTCCAGCTCCCATAGGAGTGTATGGGAACCACCCACTTATATCACTCGAAAGATTAAATCAGAGCTATCTTTTCTGAGCGCGTGTAAAAGTGCCTGCTGGAATTGTGTGCATATGTTTTATTTTTCCACGCCGGGCGATTTTTCATGGCGCAAAATCGCCCATGTGCACAAATGCATAGGAATCCAAAACCTTAGATGATCGTGCTTTTCAGCCGGGCGTGAAAAAGTGGCTATATAGCCGCATAAAAACAGTCATGTATAAAGCTTTAGCTAAAGACTAGTCGCAGATCACAGCTCTGTCCTAATAGGATGGAACTAAAAGTAGCTAAGCAGCAAATAAGGAGGAAAATAGAATGTAATCATCCCCCATAGAGCTCCTTACTTGAGGATCGCATTCATTTTTTTGTTGCAAATTAACAAGGAAGAAACCAATTGTGTGAAACTTTGATGATTGAGTGGAGAAATAATTCTAAAATGTAAAGAAAAATTACCTAAAAAAAATTGCAGTCTGTCATTAATTTTGAACAAGTGTGGCATTAATAGAGGCAGCTGCTGAAAAAGCACACACAATAATGAAGCAGATAAGACCCCTGGGATCAACAACCAGATTGACGGGAAATTTATACTGATTATTTCTTGCAAAGGATGGGGGTAGACTTTCTCCACCAGAAGCAAATATCCAAGAGTAATATTTTAAGACTTATTAACCATTGACTAGATTAAATAAAAGAGCAAGCACCAAATAAAACAATGAGTACTGAAGATGATGAGAGCGAAAGGAAAAATAAACATGTTAAAGAACAGTTATTTGATGAAATAGGGAAAAACAATTAGGATATTACCAAGTCTGTCAATTATCTATTTAAAAAAGACTGAATGTTAAAAAAGCACAAGACTGTTTTAATTTCAGGTTTTTGCCCTACGTCAGACACAGCTGTATGACATTATCATGGCAAAAGTGTTATTTTGCTTGTGTTTGGCAGGTTTATGTATGGATACATAATTTCTGTGTATGCATTTGGATCTGTCTGAAGTAAAATAATTAAATAAAAGGAATCTGTCAGAAGGATACAGTCATGTCCGTACTGAGCGTTAAAGCACTACGCCCAGCACGGACATCCATCAGCGTTAACACAGGACAAAAACGCCAGAAAAATCTCATGTGAAACACTAAAACCACCACTCAAATTATGGGGAATATAGCCCTACCAGCCAAAGGGGGAAAAAATACCCCTCCGTAAAGTGGGGCGATCGTCCTGACAAGGACAATCCATGTCCCTAACTTAGGCCACATGTACTGACCCTGGATAGATGCAGGAAATATCAATACTAAGGTGGTAACTAATGGCAGCAAGAGCAACACTAAGATATAAACCAATACATCAACTACTTAGCTTGATCCGGATGGCAGCGCCAAGACAAAAAAGGACTAGACCAACTTCACCTGCAAGAGATAAATAATCAGAAACTTCTGAGAGCAGGGGTAGAAATATATAAACCCACTTAACTAAATTGGTGAGCCAAGGAAAAGACGAACCACCAAGAGAAATGTCAGCATATGACTAATGACCGTTTAGCAAGTGGGGCCCTAAGAAGATAGCAAACTTCCAACCACAAAAGAGTCATAATGTGGCTCACACTGCACCCTGTACCACCAGCTCATGCAGCTCCGGCTTTCATGTGCTCTTGCCCGCCAGGTTGAATCCTCCGGGCGGACGGCACGGGCCCCACCCGTTTACCTCTTAGCGGTTTCACACCCTCTTGAACTCTCTCTTCAAAGTTCTTTTCAACTTTCCCTTACAGTACTTGTCTGCTATCGGTCTCACGCCAGTATTTAGCCTTAGATAGAGTTTACCACCCGTTTGGGCTGCATTCGCAGAGGGGAGCTGGCGACTGGTAAGTGACGAGCCCCGCACAGAATTAGAACATGCCGCGGTTTGTTTGCTGCGTGGGATTTCGCGCAGACAAACCGCGGCCGTCTACATAGGATTGCATATTGTAATGCAATCCTATGCAGGCGCCCAGGGGCGGAAATTCTGCGGGGAATCCCGCCGCGGAATTTCCGCCCGTCTGCAGGCGGCCTAACTGTATAACTTTTTACAGATGAATTTCATCCCTTCCATATCACATTCAGGAAATGCTCTCCTGTTTCTAGTCAAGAAGATTGAATCTTGACAAAAAGTAAAAGTAGATACATTTTATTCATAAATTTGATTAAAAACAAAATATAAATGCACATCACTTTCAAGAGATACGCTCTACTATAAAAGTCACCTTACAAACCCCCAGACTTCATTTTTTAATTCCTCTTTCTTCCTCCTGCTTTTTGAATCTGACTGCTCCTTAGTCCCATGCTTATTATAACACCATATTTGGGTGGAGGGGTGGGGGGGGGGGGGGAGGAGTTGGCTCGGCTACGAAGGAGAGAGGACGCTGTGGCATGGTGTCAGAGGGGAGAAGAAAGAATGGGGAGGGGGTGATTGGAGGGGGGGGGGAGGGGTACACATGATGAGCCCCCAGACAAAGATCTTCATAGTTCAATGCCTCTCACCAGATAAGGGTGAACCATCTACACCAGAGACCCCACCATCATTCCCATTATCCCCCAAGACCAAAGGGCCCACTTGGAGGGACAGCTGCAGAGTTCCCCAGCTGTAGTAAAGCAGATAACAGAACACCTGTTACTCAGGACCCTAGTCAAGTCACTGCAGCCCTTGCAAAGATTAGAGCTCTGAGCGCCCATCTCCAGGCAATACCTACTAGATAGAGGAGGGGACTAGACATCTTGTTTGCGTGCTACGTTATTACAGGATAAAGACATTAGGTGACCAGCGAGGTTGTTGATCCAGGTCATGAAGTTAGGTAGGAACTCAAACGTTGATCCAGGGATTACTCTGGCTACCATATGGAGTCGAGAGCAATTTTTCTTCCTCCAAATGAGCTAAACTGGCTCTTTGGTTTTTTGGGTCGTTTTTTTTGCCTTCCTCTGGACCAACAAGGAAGGGGGGGGGGGGGTTGAAACAGGCTGAACCAGATAGACATGGTCTTCAATCGGCCTAACAAACAATGTTACTAAAGCTGATATGGAGGCTTAAATGACCAGTCTGTAAAAGTCCTGACATTAGTCCGCAATGAGCTAGCACAAGTGAACTCGAGAGTTGTTACTAAAGAGACATCCCTTGTTGAACTTGTTAACCGTGTGAACACACAGGAACAGCTATTATCATCACATGCCTATCAAATGCAATATCTGGCAGATTCTTTGAATGACGTGGAAAATAGGGGACAGAGAAATAATATCAGGGTGCGAGAAATACTTAAGGAAGTGGAACAACAAAACATTAAGATAACACGGCGTCTTATCTTTAACTATTTTGGAGGTTCCCCCTTAGAGTTAGATCGCACTCACCCAGCCGAGGACCGAAGACCCGGAGTACCCTAAAGTTATTATTTGTACAGTCCATAGACACCAAATAAAAGGAGGCAACCATGGGGAAAGCTTATATACCATCAGCAGAAACGTATACAATTGCTTCCTGATCTTTCCCGCACTACACTGCAAAAACGGAAAGCTCTTAAACCCCTATTGGACATTCTGCGACAGCACAATCTATCATACACCTGGGGGTTTCCATTTCGGCTGCAGGTACGCCACAGGGGTTACACATACATGCTCAGAGGCCCAAGAGACATGCCCTCTTTTACCTTGATTGGCCCCCTCTGCCCACAGAACCACTGACAGGAGCCCGTTACGGCTCAAAGAATGACGGGATGACAGGAGAGGGAGAGACCCCGGCAAAGACAGAATGTAAATGTCAGTTCCACTGTCCCATTTGCTTGAAGCCTTGCTGATACTGCATACTCTGACCCATGCTATGTGCACCACCCCACCCCACTTGTGCTACCTTTAGGATTCAGTTTAACACATAAAAACCCAAGACCGTTTGCATAAATGTGCATGGACTGAGCAGTGTTCCACACCTAAGGCTTTCTATAAAGTTTACGGCAGTACATGCCACATCTTTAATTAATGGTGTGGACATGTATTGTCAAGATCTTATGAAATCTAGAATCGTCACCACCAAGTGTTATTTTGTTTTTGCCAGAAAAACGTTCTACTTTGAAAAAAACACTTTTATAGCCAAAAAATGTATGTACTCATATACCTTGAATTATGTAATCATGTCTAGAGCAGCTCACTTGTGGACAGTAACACCCCTTTTATGCCTAAATAAAACAGCAATTAGCAGGGGAGGCAGCAGAACCTGTCAGCATTGACTTATTCAGATTTTCTGTATCTGAGTCTTTCTTAATGGGTGTTGTCACTAGTGACTGATTATTTAAAAATTCTACCTGGTATTGGCAATTTCTTAAAGAATTAAAGAAGTTCTCAAACACTTTGGAGGCCCTAGCGAGATTGCTAGAACAACATGAATTACTCAACAAGGAGCAGTGGACTTCTCCCTTCGGAAAAACACCGCCCCGGGGAGGAGAATTTTCTCTTGGCTTTTCCCTGGGGTGGGGGATGCTTGCAGAGTCAGTGGTCGGTGACTTTTCAGCAATACTGAACTTTGCTCCCTATCAGGTAGAATTACTTTTTCCTTATTTGTAAATTATTCCTTGTCTCTGTGCTATTTCTGAAGTCTGTCTTACAGTGCTGAGTCTGCTGCTGGTTTAAGCCAGCTCCGTATTTCTGTGTTTTTGTGTGTGCTTTAACTCTTGACTAACTGTCTGCTTCATTGTGTTGTGTGTCAGTAATTGTACTGTCATTGATAATGTTTCACAAGGGGATTCTGGCACAAAGGCACAGCTACTGACATTGCTATAGTGGGATATCCTCTGTGGGGATT
This sequence comes from Eleutherodactylus coqui, assembly GCF_035609145.1. Taxonomy (NCBI): domain Eukaryota; kingdom Metazoa; phylum Chordata; class Amphibia; order Anura; family Eleutherodactylidae; genus Eleutherodactylus; species Eleutherodactylus coqui. The sequence goes on along the minus strand of NC_089843.1, from coordinate 195,244,565 downwards.
TTGATTTTGTTTCTCACATCTGATCTTGCTCGGGTTCTACGACTCTAGTGTTAGGGCTTAGCGCTGGAGTGTAGAGGATACATAGGTAGCTGGTCACCAACAGTTTTGTGAGTGAGAAAAATTACATAGCAGTGTATCTGAAGAAAAGACTAGCACTCTCTGACAGATTTGCTATGGATGTGATTCTCACAAAATTTAACACTATGTCGAAGTGTAAGCTAACCATTGTTAATTTGTCTAGGATCACTTTCAGGAAATCAGCTGTGAGAAATGCAGCTACCATACTGCGGAAGGCCAAATCGCCAACAACTGGCAGTCCTGACCTTAATGCCTGGGGCTAATTTTCAGCAACTGCAGATTGATCGATGTCTTCTCAAACTGTTCGGAAGGCTGGCCCTGTACCAAGGCAAGTGCTAAAACAGTTGCAAAGAAACTGTTGTTAGAAGTTGTTTGCAGGTATGGAATACCAGAGGTAATTGAGAATGACAGTAGTGGTAAAGTGGAGCGGTTAAATGGATTTACGTAGTGATGTTTGTGAGAAAAGCCAGCCTCTCCTCTAATCTCAGGGGTGCCTCATTTATATGTCACTTCGGTGTGACCTCGACGCGGTCCGTCAGCCTATGCGTTTTGGCCAAAATGCAGTACCAACACCCGCATTTCATTAGTATGCATTAGTATTTTTGTATGTAGTTTGCTAGTTGGTGGGGGAGCCCAAGATGTCAGCCAGTGTGGCCCACCTTGGAGATACAGGGCAACCCGCTGTCATATCAGCCAGGGTTGATATCCTGTATGGTGGGTCACCACCCATCTATGGCTGACATCTTTGGTATCGTTCACATGTGCAGGCTATTAGTATATGCAGTCACTCCTCCCCAATCTGGGCTGGGTTGAGTGGGTGACTGCATATTAGCCTGCCAGGAACAAGCTGCTCCTCCACACATTATTGTCTGGCTGACTACATATCTTCAGGGCTTAAGGCCATTGCGCCTGCCCTACGGCGATTGTGCCTGCCTTATGGCGATCGTGCCTATGGCGACCGTGTCTGCTTTGCAGACCTTCATGTATTGTATTTTTGGCTTTTTCAGTGAATGTGTTTTTTTTTCTTTTTCCTCACCTCTGTGATTTCATTTTGAAAACTAGATCCCTTAACAAATTTATCTAGGGGTGTACTGTGTAGTTTTACCCTACAATTTTTGAATAAATCTAAGCAAAGCAGTAGGAAAAAATTACAATTTTCATAGGAATGAAGAATTTCACCCCAAAATGGATACCCCTGTTTGTCCCGTGTTCAGAAACTTACCCCTTGTGGCCCTAATCTACTTAAAGGACACATGGCAAGGCCTGTAATGGAGGGAACACCCGTTCGATTGCAGGGCACAACTGAATACATTCCAGGCCCCATTACCCACTTGTACGGAATAAAAATTGACACTTAAAAAAATCCCCCCACGCCCCCCACACACTCCGCGCCCTTTTCGGCGTTCCCCAAATCTTAGATAAAAGTAATAATGTGAACTGTGTAGTATTTCCAAAGACAGGGGTAATTACAAAGGCTGGTTCGGATGGGTACATGGGGCAATAAAACCGTGTATCCCCCCCTCCTCTCAGGCTTTTTGGGGGGTATTTCGTGACCTCAGTAGCGGGTATGGGGTGTAAAAAGTGGCGCTCTGTGAGTCTCCGTAAGCTTGATGAGGTGCAGTGGTCTCACACAGAAGACGCTCAACAAGCTACTCCTGGAACTGCAGGAAGGCGAGCGTTCCCGGGGCTCCTTGTAAATTGCGTATTACACGTAGCGGTCTGAATAACAGCAGGCTCACGCAGCCGTAGGCGGAATCCGCTTGCGGAGGCCCGCAGCGGATCCCAGCTGTGAGCCGGCCGTGACCCTGTGTACGGCCATGTAATGTACTGCGCATAACTGCCTACTCATTTCCCGCACCGTCGCTTAGCAAAGATGTGGGTACCCGCAGCCCGTACACAATGTAGTCATCGCGTAGCTCCGTCCCTGTCACATGTGCCGATTCCACCCTCCTGATTGGCTGGAATCGGCACATGTGACGGGGCGGAGCTACGCGATGCCACGTACAAGGGGGCGGAGCCAGAACGCCGTTGCTGCCGAACCGAGCCGAAGGGAAAAGACCCATCTGCGCAAGCGCGTCTAATCGGGCGATTAGACGCTGAAGTTAGACGGCACCATGGAGACGGGGACGCCAGCAACGGAGCAGGTAAGTGAATAACTTCTGTATGGCTCATATTTAATGCACGATGTATATTACAAAGTGCATTAATATGGCCATACAGAAGTGCATAACCCCACTTGCTGCCGCGGGACAACCCCTTTAAGTTTCAAAATGAATACACTAAACAATTAATTCTGGTCACTAATCAACATACTGTAGTATTAGATTATCCTATAGCCTCATAAGGAGGCTTATTTCAAAAAGTTATAATCTAATCATTGTTAAGGTTCTAATTTTACTATTTTGAAAAATCATGAGCACTAATTGCAGATGTTTTTTCAGTAAAATCTTCAGTGAAAGTTGTGGAGCAGTCTACCCCTGATGTGCATTTTATGATTGTTATAACAACTGCTAAGCTAACATGTACCTTGTATGGAAAATATAATCTACAAGAATTCTACAAGAATTAACAATTGCATGAACTGTGGACACCTGCTCTCATCATAAAGGGTCAAAGATGTATACACATTGCACTGTACACAAGAAATCTTTATACAATTTTTTACTAGACTTATATTCTTCATGGACTAATAGAGTAACCACATGACATTAATTTGGCATTTGCATATATGTGTATATTTTACATTTATCTTCCAATGACTTTGTTTGGTATAATGTTGGAAGTTGTAGCTACAGGGACAGAAAAGGCCTGTACTAGCTGGGGGAATTGGGGAGTCAGAGGAAGATCTCGACAATACTCAGGGGTAGGCCTTTTTTAGGAAGGAATAGCAGGTTTACCTTGCCATAGTCGAGGCATGGCGTCAGGATATTCTTGAAAAAATAAAAGGAGGGGACTGTTGAAGAAATGTAATCCCCTTTACCAGGGGCTGATGCCTTTAATACTTCAGCAGTGTCATGTTGACCTTTAAAGAGCCATAATCTGATTATAACATTGCACAAGTTCTTGGAATAGTAGAGACACACTGTCTATCCAACAAATCCCAAGAATCTCCAGTCTTTAATTAATGGTGTTGGACATGTATTGTTCAGCTCTTATGAAATCTAGAACTGTCACCACCAGGTGTTATTTTCTTTTTTGCCAGAATAATGTTCTACTTTGAGAAAACACTTTTATAGCCAAAAATGTATGTACTCATACCTTGAATTACGTAACCATGTGTAGAGCAGCCCACTTGTTGACATTGATTAACACCCCTTTTATGCCTCAATAAAACACAGCAATGAGCAGGGGAGGCAGCAGAACCTGCCACCATTGACTATTATTCAGATTTTCTGTATCTGGGTCTTTGTTATTGGGCGTTGTCACTACCCTGTTTCCCTGAAAATAAGACATACCCTGAAAATAAGACATGGCATGATTTTCCAGAATTTGAGGATGCAAAATGATTTTTCAGGCTTTATGAGGTTGCTTGAAATATAAGCCCTACTCCAAAATTAAGCCCTGCTAACAGTTAATTAAAAAAGGCAATTTAAATAGTGTCCAGGCAGCTATACATGTAAAAAAGTTAAAACTTTTTGAACAAAAATTAATATAAGACACTGTCTTATTTTCAGGGAAACACGGTAGTAACTGATATTTAAATTCTATCTGGTATTGGTGATTTCTTAAAGACAAAGAAGTTCTCTAACAGGTCTTTTCTGCAATCTCTTCTGAATCTTCCTTGCCACCTCAATCTCTGAAGGCGAATATTAACGTCATACCAAAATCGTGCAAGGATCACACGATCTACACTAATTATATAACAATAAAATTAATAAATGTGGATGTAAAATTCTTCTAGAAAATTCTGGCTAACAGACTAACTCTCTACATGTCCTTTATTATCCATGCAGACCAGGTGGGCTTTGTCAGGGGCAGGGAGACCATAGACAATATTATTAAAATCATACTGGTAACATCTAGGGTGAGAAATAAATTAGACCCCATGTGCCTACTATCCGTTGATGCTAAAATAGCCTTCAACAGGGTACTTTGGATGCCCAAGACCGAGACATTAAAAGAGTTGGAGATGGGACCCAAATCTCTGGCCAGGGTCCTCGCCCTGTACACTTATCCCACAGCTAAGATCAGAGTAAATAGCAGACTGTCATCCCCAATTAGTATTAAAAATGGTAACAAGTAAGCTTGTCTTCTGTCTCCATTGCTGTATGTGCTAGTTATGGAGCATCTGGCTGTGGCAATTAGGAACAACACTACTATTAAGGGAGTACTAATAGGAGGTGCCCAATACAAGGTGGCGTTATATGCGGACAATCTTTTAATGTATATTACTAAGCTGCGTACCACTCTGCCATCCCTGTTGCAAGAATTTGAGAAATTTGCACATCTGTCTAATTTTAAAAATTACTCTAAATCAGAAGCCCTAAACGTGTCTTTGCCAGTGGTAGAGGAGAAGCATATCACTGAACACTCCATTTAAATGTAAAAAGGAATATACAATATCTGGGGGTGCAAAGACTAAATTTTTTCCTCTGAAAAATATATGACACTCCTAGAACGAATGCTGAAAGACTTGCCCATCACCCCTCCAATATAATTCTTCAGTAGACTAAGAGTGGCCATGATCAAGTTTGTATGGGGCAGACATAGACCTCGACTGGGAGTTCAATGCCCATCATTTTCCTAAAATTGGGGGGGGGGGGGGGGAAGACAGGATAAGGTTGGTTATCAGAGGGCGGAAACAGGAGAAGGTGAGTTTTTGAGGAGGTTCAGTTTTAGGTAGAGAATAGACATAGTGTTAGAGACAGCAGACAGACATCACAGCAACATTCCTCCAGAATGCCACCAACTGTCACGGGAGGAGGTGTATAGCTGGGTATCGTCAGCATAGAGATGGTACTGAAAGCCAAATCTCCTGATGGTCTGTCCAATGGGAGCTGTGTAGATGGAGAAAGGGGACTGATTTTGTCTGTCAGCTTCAAGGGTGGTGATCCCACAGCACTGGTGAACGAGTCATGTGTCTCCCATGAGTGAATGGCAGCAAAAAATGGCATAACTATGCTGCATGGAAGGACTCTGAGAATAATGTAATAGAGAGACAGAGAAATTCCTACTAATAAGGTAGCCTTGGTTGGTGGACTTTGTGTCCTCCACAAAGTTCGAGACCCCGTTTTCATAAATTTCCATAAACTTTGTTAGCTCGAGAAGAGGGAAACTAAGATTGGAATTACCTATAAAGTGGTAGACATATTGGACTGACTGTGGGATGGTCATACTTGTCCTCCTTCCCCGTTCAGCAACCCTTCTGTACCCTCCCTTCCATCCCTTACCCAACTGTCAATGTTCCCCTTCATAATTTTATTCAATTAATTTTTTTTTCCCTCTAATCTCAAACTATGGTTCTATGGGTTACCCCCCCCCCCCCTCTCATTTTCTTATTTTTATCTCTGGTTGCTGGATTCCGGGTGCCAAAGGATTGGGATCTCATTAATGGGATACCTTACATGTTTTTTCCGGCACCACGATTTTCATGCAGAGTCTGCTTTAGTTTTGACATTTATCGTATTCCATGCACGATTAGGTATGCTACACTTCACTGTCGGACGAAAGTGAAACTAAAATTATGGTGCTTTGCCGATCACCTGTGTGAGGGAGGCCTAAGGGTTTAGCAAAAGGGATGACAAGTTACCTGAGTGGACCCCCAACACATTTTCACAATTGCAGAGTCGCATACAAAGACCATTACAACAACCATACGGCGAGTATATAAATCCTGTGTGTCACAGCACATTACTGCAAGCACTTGTCTGGTCTGCAGAGCACCTGTATAGATATAGTATCTACCACGGTATCTTTATATAGAGGTGGGTAACCAGTTCTCCACATGTACTCTGCAGATCATATAAGCGATTGCAGTTATGTCCACAGATTCACAAGCGATGCCCATTCTGACTAAAGTAGTTCACTTTTTCTGGCTTCCATTCAGCCCAGAATACCATGATGACTTTTTCCAACCAGGAATGGTCTTTAAAAAGTTTGCAAGACAAACATATTTGGCTACTTGTTTTTCCTTTATCTCAGTTTTCCAACCTACACAAACTCTTCATACTAATTCTGTTTCTGTTGATGTCCCAACGATCCTTATTACTGCACCTTGCTATAGAATGCCATATAGTACCCCCAAATACTTTGCTTCTGAAGTAATGAATACTGGCATAAGTATAATAATTCCTTCCTCTTACCCACGGCCCGGAAAAATAGAGATACACAGAAAGTAGCTTTGAAAACATCACCACTAGTGATTGTGGCATGTAGGTAAATAACAAATGGCAGGGCTTCCCTGTCTCTCATCAGCACCCGAAATGTGATTGCAAGGTGTTGATGGATTCCATTGGTGTTTATGGTAGTCGGAGGTCTCTAACAGTGTATAGTAGACTACTGTCACAGACAGAGTACACGGCATTAAATAATGAATCAAATGAGGATTGCATCTTCAAGTCCCTTTAGGGAGTAGAAAATATTGTAAAAATAAGTTTGATAAAGTTTAATAAAAAAAATACAGTGTAAAATAAACTTTTCCCCACAAAACCTTTTTAAATAGTAAAAAACACAAAGCAAAAAATTACATGAGGTATTGTCCTATTCATAATAACCCTATTTATTCCACATAGTGAAGAAGATAAGATTCATTAAAAAAATTTTAAAAAAATTGCCATTTCTTTTGTCTGCCTCCCTCTCAGAAAACAACTCGCCATAATAAAAAGAAATCAAATAATTGCATCTACCTAAAAGGGTATAAATAAAAAAAACAACTGTTGTTGCAAAAAAGAAAACCTCAGGTTGCTTAGCTTGCGGAAAAATAAAAAAGTTATGGGTCTTGAAATGCGTAAATGCAAATTACATGTTTTTTTCTTTAAAAAACTGTTGTGAAATAGTAAAACAAAACAAAAAAAAAACCTACATAAATTTGGTGTCATTCTGATAGACCCACAAAATAAAAGGTACTATCATTTATGCTGCTCAGTGAGTGCTATAAAAAAAAAAAAATAAAAAAAAAAAAAACAATTCGAGGTTTTTTTTGTTACCTTCCAAAAAAATTGAATAAAACATGATTGAAAAGTTATCAGTATGTACCAAACCTTACACAGATCTGTTAATTTTAAAAAAAAGTTAAATTCTTATTAGGCCAAGCTCACATGGCCATAAGCGGAAAATGCTGCAGGATCAGCTGTGTGCCTGGCCGTGATCCTGTGTATGGCCACACATGGTGGCGAAATTGTACTCTGCATGACCACATACTCAAGCAGGCAGTCATGCACAGAACACCAGTTTTTTGTGTTTGTGTACATTTCCTGCATTGTCTCTTAGCGATGATGCATATATCCGAGTACGGTGTACTATCGGTATGTAGATAACAATAGAGAACAATGAGCTCTAGGTCACGTATAAACACTGAAAAAAAAACATGCTGCATTGCATTTTCCACTCGTGTATTGGGTGAATGGGAGGTATGAGAAATCTATAGCACAGATAAGACTGCTTGCCTGGTAAAACCGCCCCATCCCTCCCACCCAACAGTAATTAAGGGACCATAAACTTTTACTCCCTTATCAGTGTCTAGTTAAGAATGTTTGTGTACATGTTGCAGTATTCCTGGCCTGGTAACCCCCCATCAGTAACTCAGGCACCATAAAACTTTCACTCCCTTATCAGGGTCTAGTTAAAAATGTTTATGTCTCTGTTGCAGTATTCCTTTTAAGTGCAAACCAATCACATCCACTTCTGTGCCTTGTCATAAGTATGTGCGTCATAGGGGGGCGTGGCCTGCGACCAGCATGAACAGTCGCAACTGAAAGGAGCTCCCCAGGGGGAACAGCAAGATCCGTCTAAAATCCTGGCCTGACCAGAACCAGACCAACCCAAACGAGACCAATGGGCTGCTAAAACCCTAGAGAAAAGCTAGACCGCAACTAAAGGAAATCACAGCTCTCTAACTCCTTCAACAGAGCTGCGAGCGAGAAAAGGCGCCAACACCCGCCATTCTTCCCGCGCTTTGGGCACGGACCACCTCTCCAACTCACCTCGTCGCCTAGCTGCCTCGGAACCTCGGCGGACCATCCTCTCCCACCCACCACCCAGCGGGAGACCCCCTCGGACGCCCGGGGCTGAACACGCCGTTCCAGCCGGACCGGAACCCCTCTGCGCTGTCTCCGGACCACGGAGACTGGCGCCTGCCGCGAGACGGGAAGGGGTAACCCCCCCGCCGAAGCTGTCGGTCCTGCTCCAGGAGCGTGAGGAACTTCACCCCTCGCACACCCGGGCCGCCGCCGCGGGGACCGTAATCCACCAGCCGGCTCCGACCGTCCAGACACCGCCTACCTGCGGCTGGCCCCGAGAACCGAGGCACTCCGTCGGCTCCCTGTCTGTGGATACCCGCCTCCGGCTGCGCCCGAGACGGGGCTGTGCGCTCCTGCTCCGTCGCTCCGGAGCGCCGCTGCTAGGCGCCTTTCCCCTGAGGAGGGAGCGTGGAGCATCCCCGGACCGGCGCTCCCGCCGCGAGACCCGCGGGGGATAGCGCCCTGCCGAACCCACCGCACAGCAACCTCCTTACTGCTGCACAGCGGTGACATCCAACGCCCCGGGGCGCACCAAACGCAAGCCCGCGCCGACCCAATCCCGGCCCCGCTGGCTGAAAACCCCTCTACTCACCTCCGGCTCCGGCAGCGGCAGACCAGGCCGTCCCCGACGATCCCTCCTCGACAGCTCGTCTCATCTCCGGGCTGCCCTGTCGCCATCGGATCACACCACCCGGGACACCACTCCCGCAGGGACCCGGCAACAGAACTCCGACCGCGGAGGCTGAAACCTGTCGCCCGCTCCCCGCTGGTGAGCACTCACCGCCGAACGACCCAGAAGCGGGGCTGAGCCGACGCCGGACGTCAAAGGACGAAGGACATCTCCTGTGCTTGTTCCGCGGCCGCGGGGCCCGTCGGAAGCCGCGCCTCGCTGAAACCACCACACAGCAGCCCTTCCGTCGCAACACTCCGCTGACACACGGCGCTTCGCACGTGCCGGGCGTGGGGCCACGCGCCGACCAGATCCCGACACCGCAAGCTGTAAGCCTCTCTCCCCATCCTCAGCGCCGGTCGCAGCGGGTCCGACCACCCGAAATTGATCAGCTTCTGCGGTTCAACACATCTCCGGTCTGCTCTGCCGTCAACGAACCACACCACCTGAGGCTCGACTCCTGGGGGAAACCCCCCTCCGAGACCGGTCCTGCAGAGCCGGCGACTAAAAACCGTGAGTTACGTACAAGGGGCTGGGGGACAATACTCAAGACTGTATAGACTCCTCACATACGCAGGCACGGGCCAGGCGGCCTATAACACAACTGAAACACCTTAATTCCTAAGACTGCCGAGGGATTAGCTGCTCTCTTATTCCTATTCTCCTGCGAACAGACTGCACGGGGTCGGGCCAACAAGCAAAAGACCCAGCAACAGGTACCGACCCATCCCTGACTATAAACCACACCAGTAGAAACAGATTATAATATCCCGAGGTCGGTCGACCACCATACCTGACTGGCATAATCTCCTACCCTCTTTTACCACGGCCAGACTTAGGCCAGAGACAATCGGGCATTATCAAGATCTAGACAAACAGACACTCTGTTTAGCAGCCCACGACAACGCAAAGATACAGACCCCTGATCTCTACAAGCAAATACCGACACAGTCTATACTATAACAACAACTCTCATAACCCGCCATACCAACCCAACGAGTTCCAACATGAGTACACGCGCGAAAGGTGGCGCCGCCGCCGAAAAACTAAAGGAATTTTCTCGTTCCGAAACCCCTCATCACACCCCGCGTGCAACACGACCTACACAGGCGAAAGAGCCTGAAACTGAAACAGTGCAAAACCCAGAACCTACCATGCGTTAACTCCTAGACGCAATCAATACTTGTAGATCCTCTCTTACTAACAAAATAGAAGAGATTAAATCTGACGTTTCCCTACTAAGACAGGACTTACACAATATGCGCGACAGAATGCGGGAAATGGAAGAGCATGTCTCCAACGCAGATGACTCACTGCGTCCATTAACTACGGCGGTCAAAAAGGCAACAAAAGCTATAGAATTCTGCCAATCCAAAGCAGACGATTTGGAGAATCGCTCGCGTCGTAACAACTTACGCATAATAGGCTTACCTGAAAAATCAGAGGGTTCCCATATGGAAACATTCGCCGAAACCTAGCTAAAAACGCTATTAGGAGACGACACCTTCTCTACCAACTTTACAGTAGAAAGAGCCCATCGAGTCCCTGCAAAACCGCCACAGCCGGGAGCCCCCCCGCGCCCCTTTCTAATAAGGATCCTAGACTGCAGGGACCGAGACGCTGCACTACGCCAAGCCAGAATTAAAGGTCCGCTAAAGTATAACACAACGATTTCCATATTTCCTGACTTCTCTGCTGAGCTACAAAAACAAAGAGCCACCTTTACAGAGACGAAACGAAAATTCAAAGAGAGACAGATTCCTTACTCAATGGCATACCCCGCCCGCCTACGAATCGTAGCCCAGGGAAGGGCGATCTTCCTCCAATCTCCCACAGAGGCCTTGGAGTGGCTAGATATGCACCCTGAAACACCAAAAGGATGAACGCCCCCACAACACTAACTAATGGGACTTTAAATCTTGTTGTGACCCAAACGCCCAACACTCCTTTGACACATAGACTGTGTGCAACACGACCGGGACACTGCTAAACTTATTGTTGGAGCCCAGCGGTCAGCCTCAAGCCTCTAAAGGCCAACAGAAGTCTCCCCCCAAAAAGACAGAACATCTGCTACTTCTAATTAGATCGTAGCTAAATTGTTTTCTTGTTTTCTTCTTCTTTGTCTTCCCCTTTTTTCTTATTCTCCCTCTCCTTCCCCCTCCCCCCCTTCCCTACCCTTTCTTCAACTTCTCTGTTCTGCTGTTTTCTTTGATATCCACGGTATAATTTTAGTGAGATGTCAATGTTCAATGTTTTGAATTGTTATGTTTTTGCTCTTCAACAATGTCTTCCACAAGCAGGCGCTAACACAATTCCCCCCCTTACACACATCAATACCAACCCCCTCCCATCCCAAAACCACAGACAAAAGACTAAATCTTACACCCACGTAAACAATGACGTCCCTAAAATGCCTTAGCTGGAACGTCCGAGGGCTTGGCACAGCACTCAAACGAAGGACTGTATTCGCATACATCAAACAACTAAATCCGCATATCATTAGCTTACAGGAGACCCACCTCGTCAAAGATAAAGCAGACACCATGTCAAAACCATGGATCCAGTGGACTTCCCATTCCTTTCACACCTCCTCCTCTAGGGGCGTCTCGGTACTAGTTCACAAATCAGTGCGCTGGAACCCAATCACCACCCGCAGGGACCCCGAAGGAAGGTACATATTTATATACGGAGAAATAGACTCCAAGCCATATGTCATCTTATCCATATACAATCCGCCCCACAATAATCTCCATATTTTGCAGACTGCTATTGCGTTTGCACATCACTATCCATTAGCGGAGGTGATGTGTCTAGGTGATTTTAATATGATAATGGACCTTATCAAAGACAAATTCTACACATCCTCTAATCCCACCCCCACCTCAAACTCCCCTTTGAGACAATTAATCAAAAGCGTCGGATGGGTCGACCTCTGGCGACTACGCCACCCCGAGACACGGGAATACACTTGCCACTCACCGGGATACAACGCACTGACAAGAATAGACTACATATTTAGCTCCATAGAACTGGCAATACATCTTGCAAGCATAACACACTGCCCGAGAGGCATCTCAGACCACAGCCCCATATTGCTAACCCTAAAATTCCCACAAATTAAAATAAGGCCCACATGGAAACTGCACCCATTCTGGCTCAAGCTTATTGGATCGGACGACCAGATGCCTTTTCACATCTCCTTATTCCTAGACGCCCACAAGGACAACACCCACCCCGCCCTGAAATGGGACACGCTCAAGGCGTATATTAGAGGATTCCTCAAATCAGCTATCTCACACATTAAAAAAACGACATCCCAGGCCGACAGGGAGATAGAAAACCAAACCCTAGAGGCCGAGAAAACATATATCAGCCCCCACAGATGCCAACAAAGTAGCCTGGCTCAGTCTATCCCGACTCTATAAGCACCAAATACATGCCAAAGCTAAACGTCAACTATTTTTCTCCAAACAACATTACTTTGAGTTAGGGAACCAATCCAGCCACCTACTCGCTAGCCTCATCAAACGGGAAAATCAAACAAACACGATCCTTAAGATCAAAAACCAGCAAGGAATAGAGTACACTGACGCCCCATCCATCACCAATTGCTTTAAAGAATTCTATGCTAACTTATACACCTCCACCTCTCATAATACGGTAACAGATGTCTTGGCTTATCTGAACGATCTAGACTTCCCTACCCTCTCTGAAGAGCAGGTCAATCTCCTGGAAGCCCCCTTCACTCTGGAAGAGATCCAGCTAATAATCCAAGATATGGCCCTTAACAAATCACCAGGACCCGATGGTCTTCCCATAGAGACATACCGCAAATACCACGAGCAACTAGGCCCACAACTTCTTGAGGTGCTAAATCAGGCGCAACTAGACAAAGCACTCCCAGCCTCATTCTATAAAGCATCCATAGTAGTCATCCTGAAACCTGGGAAAGACTCCACAGATTGTGGATCTTATCGACCCATATCACTGGTGAACGCGGATTACAAGATCCTAACTACAATTCTGGCCACTAGACTGAACCAGGTGATCCTCTCCATCATACACCCCGCCCAAACGGGCTTCATGCCCGGGAAGTCTACAACCATTAACATCCGCAGAGTCCAAACAGCTATCCAGTTAGGTAAACAATACAACATGCCCTGGGCTCTGGTCTCACTCGACATGGCAAAAGCCTTTGACTCTGTGGAATGGGCTTTTCTGGAGGCCTGTTTGATCCATTTCGGATTCGGACCCAAATTTCAACAATGGGTTAAAACTATATACAAATCCCCGACTGCAAATGTGGTCGTCAACGGTGTCCCTTCGGCGGATTTCCAACTAGCAAGAGGTACCCGACAAGGATGCCCTCTATCCCCGGCCTTGTTCGCCATAGCAGCACTGGCGATCCGACTAAGAAGTGCCCCTAGTGTAACCGGCATTAAATGGTCAGACCTCGAAAGCAAACTAAGACTATACGCAGATGATACAATCCTATTCTTATCGAACCCATCAGACTCCTTTGCCCAAGCCATGACACACATAGACAGATTCTCCCACTTTTCCGGACTACATGTTAATTGGTCCAAATCAACAATCCTCTATACAGAGGCCAACCCAAAAAACGACCCCTGCGTCGCAAGATACGGACTAAAACCAGTCTCAACATTCAAATATTTGGGAATGATCATGTCACACGACCATAATAATGCAATAACAGATAACAAACCCACTCTTAGAAAATATAAAACACAAACTGAAGCGATGGGCTAAACTACCACTATCCGTAGCCGGACGCATAAATCTCATCAAAATGGTCGTCCAACCCAAATGCCTATACATATTACAGCATGCGCCAGTGAATGTCCCCAAGCGCCTCTTTAAGTCCCTAAATTCCCTAATTATAACATTTATCTGGAATTCCTCCCGCTCTAAGCTGAGTCTATCAATCCTACAAAGACCCAAAGAGCAAACCGGAATGGCCCTACCGGACCTCCGGCTTTACTACCTGGCAGGGCAACTGCGAAACATCAGAGCCTGGGTCTTGGGAAAAGAACTACCCATAGCAGACAAACAACTTGCTAAACAAGTAACAGGACAAAATCTCCTGAACTTCTTAGAATTCCCAGAATGCACCAAAGCCACCGAACTAATCCCACTTCATAAATTGGCTCTTAGCGTTTGGAAAGAAATAAAGGCTCTGCAGAGCTACCAGGGTGTAATACCAGAACTCCCCCTCTGGAACAATCCTGGTCTTACCGCACTACAGACCGTCCCAGACCCACAATACTGGATCGCCCAAGGAGTACAAACAATAAAAGATATATATATATAGACGGAATACTCCCCACTTTTACACAACTGCGAGATAGACTACAGGCCCCACACCTCCAACTGTTCAGATTCTTTCAGTTAAGACATGCACTAAACTCCCAATTTCCCCCCCCCCTTCGGCCCGCATATCCAAATTCCCCACAATAGGAATTCTCAAATCCCAAGGACCCAAAGGCCTAATATCAGCTCTATACACACACCTCCTCTCAGCTAAAATAAATCCTAACCCCCCCCCCCAGCATATGATAAATGGAAACTTGCCATTGCTTCCCTTACACCTGAGGAATGGCAGGATATTTCTGAATCCCACCTGTCAGTATCACCAGCTGTAAAAGCTAATCCAGCTATACATTATACACCAAGCCTACCTCACTCCCAATCGACTACACAAAATGCGCAATACGACCTCGGATTCATGCCAGAGATGCCGCCAACCAAGGGCGGACTTCTGGCACTTGATCTGGAAATGTCAGTACGTTAGGGAGTTCTGGTCAGAAGTAATAAATCTTGTAAACTCGCTGTTACAACCCCCATTATCCATTGAACTGGACCCTAAGGTGGCGCTGTTTGGTTTACTGGAGGAGGAGGTGTGGCCATTCCATATTCGGGTCTTCCTACAGAAGACACTATTCCTGGCCCGCAAAGAAATAGCCATGATATGGATGGCAACAGAACCCCCTTCGACCCTACTTTGGATTCAAAACGTAAACACTGTAACCTCGTATGAAAAAAATCATATACCAAAACAGAGGATGCCCGGCTAAATTCCAAAAAGTATGGGGAGCCTGGCTAAACTCTTACTCTACTCTGATCACCAACTGAAATTTAAACCCAATGCACGCTAATCCCCTCCCTCCCCCTCCCCACCCCCTAACATCCCCCCCCCCACTGACAAGCGCCTAGAAGACCTGTAACCTCTAAGAGCCAAAATAAGGAAGAGCAAAACTCAACTTACGGTTTATATAAGTTTGAAAATGTTTATTGTTAATAAAGTTACAGACGGATAGTTTGGAAGACACAGTAACAAGTTTGATGTTAACCTTTAAACTACGAATATGTTTCTATTTACGTTTATATGTACTGTACAAACCTTTTCTATTATGTGTCTCACAGACTGCTTATCATTAATAAATAAAACGAATTTAAGTATGTGTGTCATAAGTATGTATAAATATTCATGACTCTTCGGATCAATTCCATTTTAGCCTGAAGAAGAGCCCGAGAGGTTCGCAAGCTCACTAGATCATCATGTATTTTTGATAGCCATTGAAAAGGTATTATATCTACAAGATTACGTGGTTTCTCTTGCTGGGAACAATCACATTTTACGTCATTGCGACACGCTAATGTGAGCAGAATTGTGTATGGCAATGCAATTGATTGCCTGCGTATTACACAGGCGGTCAGCACCCACGGAATCCTGGTCAAAGAAAAATAGTTCTATTTATTTTTTTAATTGTTTACTGCACAGAAGTAGTAAAAAAAATATATATATATTATATAAATAAAAACTTGGTTTTGCCGTAATCGTACAGATCCACAGAATAAGGTCATCATGTATTTCTTTACAGTGATTACGTGAAAACTAATGTCCAGAAAATAAAAAGGTGGAATATGTGTTTTTCTTTCCATCCCCCAAAGTTGTATTATTAATTTATCTTGCCCTACCAAAAA
This sequence comes from Eleutherodactylus coqui, assembly GCF_035609145.1. NCBI lineage: Eukaryota > Metazoa > Chordata > Amphibia > Anura > Eleutherodactylidae > Eleutherodactylus > Eleutherodactylus coqui. The sequence continues at coordinate 195,228,635 of NC_089843.1, read as the reverse complement.
CAAGCCCTATCATGTCGACTATAAAAAATAATGAAGTTATGTCCTTCAGTATGATGATGGAAAAAACTTAGAAAAATCACTTGTTCATTAAGGCTGGTTGCACATGAACGGATTTTTTGCTGCGGAATCCGCGGCGGGCATCTAAACCGCAGACTTGCTGCAAATACCGCTTATAGCATGCTGTGGGAAATCGATTCTTCCTGCACACTCGTGGAAAGTAATTGCGGTTTCCGTAAGTGGAGGAAAAATTGGAGCATGCTCTATTTTAGTGTGGTGTCCACACGGACAGCCTCCATTCAAGTAAATGGAAGCCATCCGACACACTGGCCATCAGCATTTGGCATTGCGGACAGGTCCTGGATTCCGCATCATTGGCTAGCGACTGCACGGAAAAAAAAACATAAAAAAAAAAAGCCTATAGTGCGCATGTCCAACAGCAGCTCACCACGACTATCCACAGTACAGATGAAGTACAGAAAAGACTGGTATGCAAGGTTGACAGCTGCTCTCAGGGCTGGATTCCGCTGCAGGCTCCCAGATGTGGAATCCGGCTCTGCTGTGTAGGTCCCCAAGGGGTTAAACTTACCAGTTTCTGGTTTACAGGTTCATTTTGTTAAATATTGGGCCCATATTTGCCTTATGACGATATCATGAAACAGAACTTGTGCCTATAGAGTCCTTAAAGGGGTTGTCTCGCGAAAGCAAGTGGGGTTAAGTACTTCTGTATGGCCATATTAATGCACTTTGTAATATACATCGTGCATTAAATATGAGCCATACAGAAGTTATTCACTTACCTGCTCCGTTGCTAGCGTCCCCGTCTCCATGGCTCCGTCTAATTTCGGGGTCTTCTTGCTTTTTTAGACCCGCTTGCGCAGAAGGGTCTTCTTCTGGACGGTCCGGGCTCCGCCCCCTTCTACGCATCATCGCGTAGCTCCGCCCCATCACATGTGCCGATTCCAGCCAATCAGGAGGCTGGAATCGGCAATGGACCGCACAGAGCCCACGGTGCACCATAGGAGAAGACCCGCGGTGCATCGTGGGTGAAGATCCCGGCGGCCATCTTGGAGAAGGAAGTAGTAGGAAGAAGTCGCAGAGCGGGGATTCGGGTAAGTAATATTTTTTTTTTTATTTTAACACATCCCTTGGGTTTGACCTGCGCCGAACGGGGGGCCTAAGCAAAAAAAAAAAAAAACGTTTCGGCGCTAGACAACCCCTTTAAATATAAGAAATAATGGTCTATTACACTTTCAAAGTCCCTTAGGACCCGGAGGTGTGTGCAACTGGTCACAGCAATTTATCAATTTTTATCTTTTTAAAGGTAGCTCTGCACTTCTTCCTGGGTTATGCCACTTTTACACAGGATAAACTGTCGGGCAAACGGTGCCCGGAAGCTCATCCCAGTGATGCGCTATCACAGAAGTGAGTATCGCTGCCAGCGTTGAAAGCACTAATGGCATGGGGGTGAAGTGAGCCAGGAAACATTTTTCCGACTCCCACCTCCACTCGCAGTAAACATACAGACATTCAAAAGTCAACAAATGCTACTTTATACTGCATACAGAAACTGAACAACTGCTGTTTAGTCGCTGCATGCATTGACAAAGGATGATTATCGTTCAAGCTTCCGCAGGAATTTGAAGGATTCTGAATGATAACCATCCCGTGTAAATTGGCCATTAGGCTGGTGACATTTTATGGACGGTTGACCATCACTGTGCATTTCACCTGACATTTCATATTCCTTTGTGAATATACTAGAGAAACACTATTTACAAGATTTGCTTTCTCCTCCTCATCATTTACAATCAATTCATACAACTAGAAAACATTTTTGGGTTAGTTTTACTCTCTTTGGTAAGAATCTGGTCTCATTTTTTGCAGCTTTATAATGCTTCCTCATTGCCTTCCTGTTTTAGAAGTTTAGTTATTGTCTTGTTTATTATTGCCCTTTTACATTTCTATGTAGTCACAATGCTGTTTCCCAATTTCTAACCCTTTATTACACACATAAGCACTAGAGATGAGCGAGTATACTCGCTAAGGCACATTACTCGTGCGAGTAGAGATTCAGGGGCCGACGGGGGAGATCTCTCTCTCCCTCTCTCTCTCTCTCCCCCCCCCTCCCAACCCCGCTGCAACTCACCTGTCACTGGCCCCCGAATCTTTAGAGACGAGCGGGGAGATACTTTGCTAAGGCACTACTCGCTCGAGTAATGTGCCTTAGCGAGTATACTCGCTCACCTCTAATAAGCACCCTTCAGAGCTAATACCTATGATGCTTTTAAAAATGTTGCATTTAATGTCAATATCTTATTTTTGAGGACATTGTCCCAGTGTATAAGGTTTGGAGCATCTCTGAGACCATCCTGCCCAAAAACACCAACTGGGTTAGGTAATTAAAGGGGTTGTCTCGCGAAACCAAGTGGGGTTATACACTTCTGTATGGCCATATTAATGCACTTTGTAATATACATCGTGCATTAAATATGAGCCATACAGAAGTTATTCACTTAGCTGCTCCGTTGCTAGCGTCCTCGTCTCCATGGTTCCGTCTAAATTCGCTGGCAGCTTGCTTTTTTAGACGCGCTTGCGCAGTCCGTTCTTCTCCTTTCAGCACGAGCCGCTTCAGTGTGCTCCCCACTACAGCTCTTCTGCGCATGCACAGACGAGCTGTCACTGCTCGGGAGCGCGCTGGAGCGGCCATTCTGTACCATCCTCTGTTAGAGGAAGGTGCAGAGCCACCCAGCTGTCCCGAGAAGCCGCCCAGCTGTCCCGCCGTCCCGGTAAGTGATGGGCCGGGGGGGCTGCCGCTGCGCCGGGGGGGGCTGTCGCTGCGATTGGGGGGGGGGCTGCCGCTGCAATGGGGGGGGGGCTGCCGCTGCAATGGGGGGGGGGGCTGCCGCTGCGCCGGGGGGGGGGGGGGGCTGCCGCTGCGCCGGGGGGGGGGGGGGGGGGGGGCTGCCGCTGCGCCGGGGGGGGGGGGGGGCTGCCGCTGCGCCGGGGGGGGGGGGGGGGGGGGCTGCCGCTGCGCCGGGGGGGGCTGCCGCTGCGCCGGGGGGGCTGCCGCTGCGCCGGGGGGGGGGCTGCCGCTGCGCCGGGGGGGGGCTGCCGCTGCGCCGGGGGGGGGCTGCCGCTGCGCCGGGGGGGGGCTGCCGCTGCGCCGGGGGGGGGGCTGCCGCTGCGCCGGGGGGGGGCTGCCGCTGCGCCGGGGGGGGGGGGCTGCCGCTGCGCCGGGGGGGGGGGGGCTGCCGCTGCGCCGGGGGGGGGGGGGCTGCCGCTGCACCGGGGGGGGGGGGGGCTGCCGCTGCACCGGGGGGGGGGGCTGCCGCTGCACCGGGGGGGGGGGGGGGGGGGGGCTGCCGCTGCACCGGGGGGGGGGGGGGGGCTGCCGCTGCGCCGGGGGGGGGGGGGGGCTGCCGCTGCGCCGGTTACCTGCTGCCTGGCGGTGGGTGACTGGTCGGCCGTGTTCACTCCAGGGGTTCGGTCGGCGGCTGCGGGGCGTCTGGTTGTCAGGGAGACACAGCTGGTAGCGTCTCGGGAGCGCGCACGTCGGGCTACAGCAAGCGACGGGAAAAGAGCCGGCGGCCATCTTGGGAAAATTTTTATAAGTTGCTGAAACGCTGGAACGGTAAGTACAAACCAGCTAGAAAAGTCATTTACAGGGCGGCTTAGTAATGTATGCTTAATTAGGGGGACTGGGCAAAAAAAAAAATCCACTCCTGCCTCGAGACATCTCCTTTAACTTAAGTTATTGACAGTAACTTGCTTTATTTAAAAGATCCACAGATTTCACTTTCCTAGTTTATTACCAAATAGTTGCAGTCCCCTATAATAACCATATCATTGTGATTTTCCGCTTAATCCATTTGCCTTAATAGATTTTCAGTGGATTTTCTTAGATTTAGTGGATTATAACAAAGTTTATAAGTATTTTATTATTGGTTTACCCTCCATGTATCTTTACCCATGAAGTCTCCACACGTTCATTTCCTTCACATTCATCTTCTCATAATGTGGGCTTTAAATAGGACTTTACATAAAGACAAATCTTTTTCCCTTTCAAATGTTTACATTCTGTTTTGGACATCAGTATTCCAAGGATGACATCCATGTCAGAAATTGAGCAGGTTCAAAGGTGGCACCCGAATCTTTTGACATGACGCGCATGCGCAGAAGGCCGGGAGCTCCGGCAAATTTAAAATCTCCTGGCTCCTGAAGGTAGCCGGGAACCAGGAGATGTCCCCAGGGACCGCAGTGAGCGGTCCCAGGCCCGTGATCGCCACTATCCAATGGATAGTGGTGATCACGAAAAATTTGAAAAAAATCGGATCCATGAGGGGAGGTGAAAATACTCACCCCAGGTCCTCCGGGGTGAGTCGCCTTCTGCACATGCACGCCCGACGTCAATCATCTCTGCTCACTCACCGGCCGACGGCCCTGCTCTGCGCATGCGCAGGTTGCCCGGCAGCTGGCACATGAAAGAGCTGGGGCCGTGGAAGCAGCTGAGTGACAAGCTGCTCTCTGTAGACGCTCGGGTCAGGTCCCGCTGCGAGAATTCTCGCAGCCGGATCTGACCCGGCCGTCTGCAGGCGGCCTTATGGAGAAGTTTGTTTGAATTTGGTGCCATTTCCAGGTTTGCGGCGGTAGCCACGCCCCCCTATGTTGTGCGCGTGACATCACCACGCCGGATGACGTCATCGGTACGCGCAGTGAGGACCAGGGAGGCCGCCGCTGCGGCAGGAACTACCTGATCGCGGCAGCCACGGCCGGAAGGTGCCGACCTGCGCTACTCGGCGGCTGACAGCTCCGTGGCAGCGCAGGTCGGAGATGCAGGGACTACAAAGGTATACTGCCCCGACCTCTTCCCTCCAGGGGATCTTCCGTAGGGACACAAAGACACTAAAGAACAGTGAAAGGGTGGTGCTTTTAAGGGCTCTTCCTGTCCCTATTGAGGTCAGAGGGAAACCTCCATTGTTAATGGGGCCGTCGGGATGACGACCTGGAAAAACGGTGTACTGCGCATGACCGCCTGCGTGAGTAGGCAGTTATGCGCAATACATTACGCGTCCGTATGCAGCACCACAGCCGGCTCACAGCTGGGATCCGCTGCGGGCCTCCACAAGCGTATTCCACTTACGGCCGTGTGAGCCCGGCGTTATTCAGATCGCTACTTGTAATCCGTAATTTACAAGAAGCCCCGGGAACGCTCGCCTTCCTGCAGTTCCAGTAGCAGCTTGTTGAGTGCCTTCTGTGTGAGACCAACGCACATCAGCAAGCTTACGGAGACTCACAGAGCGCCACTTTTTACACTCCATCCCTGCCACTGAGGTCAAGAAATACCCCCCAAAAAGGATGAAATGAGGGGGATACCAGATTTTATTGCCCCATGTGCCTATTCCAACCAGGCCCCCGTAATTACCCACGTCTTCGGGAAAAAAAACCAAAAAAAAAAAAAAACCCACACAGTTTACGTTATTACTTTTATCTAATATTTGGGGAAGGCCAAAAAGGGCGCAGTGTGTGTGTGTGTGTGTGTGTGTGTGTGTGTGTGTGTGTGTGTGTGTGTGTGTGCGCGCAATTATTTTTAGGGAGTCAATTTTTTTTTCCGCACAAGTGAGCAATGGGGCCTGGAATTTATTTAGTTGTGCCGTGCAATCCAACGGGTGTTTCCTCCATTATAGGCCTTGCCATGGGTTCTTTAAGTAGATTAGGGTCACAATGGGTAGGTTTCTGAATATGGAACAAACAGGGGTATCTATTTGGATGTGAAAGTCTTCATTCATATGTGTGCTGTACAAAAAAAAAAAAAAATGTTTTTAAAAATTGACACAATTGCCAAAAAATGAAAATCTTATTTTCCTACAGCTTTGCAAAAATTGTAGGGTAAAAATTCTCATTAGACCCCTAAATTCGTTAAGGGGTCTATTTTGTAAAATGGGATCATTTTGGGGGGGTTCTCTATGGTTTTGGCCACTCAAACGCTCTACAAGTGGGCAATGGGGCCTAAATCACCTTCATGCAAAATCTATGTTCTGAAAGCCACCGATTACTCCTTTCATTTTGGGCCCCATTGTGCATCCAGACATAAGATTAGGGCCACAATGGATAGGTCTCTGAACACAGGAGAAACAGGGGTATCCATTTTGGGGCTCAAGTCTTCATTCATGTGTGTGCTGTACAAAAAAAGCTGTTTTTAAAATGGCAGAATTGCCAAAAAAAAACTAAACTCAATTTTTCCTTCTGCTTTGCTTAAATTTATTCAAAATCTGTACCCTAGATAAATTCATTAAAGGCTCTAGTTTTCAAAATGGGGTCATTTGTGGGGGAAGGGGGGTTTCTCTGTGATTTTTGCTGCTCAATGGCTCTACAAGTGTGCTATGGGGCATAAAAGGCCTTCAAGCAAAATTTCTGTTCTGAAAGACACTGACTACTCTTTTCATTTTGGGCCCAGTTGTGCATCCAGGCATAAGATTAGAGCCATAATGGGTATGTTTCTGAAAACAGAACAGGGGTATTCATTTTGGGGTGTTAATCCTCATTTTTAAGTGCACTATAGAAAAAAAATAGGTATTTTTTCTCCTCTAAATTGCATTAATTCCTGAAAAACAAAACACTGAGGTCAAACTACTCATGACACCCCTCAGTGAATACATTAAGGGGTGTAGTTTTTAAAATGGGGTCATTTGTGGAGGTATCTATTATTCTGACACCTATGAACTTTTCCAATCTTGGCTTGGTGCAGGAAAACAAAGCGTTCTTCAAAATGCTGAAAAGTAATGTTAAATTTGTACGTCTCCTAAATGGTAAAAAAAAAAAAAACAGGAAAGTTTTTCAAATGTGCGCCCAGAATAAAGTAAACAGATGGAAAGCTATATCTTAACAAAGATTTGTAAAGTATGTTTGCACATATTTGAGATATTACAGTTGAAAGTGTAAAAAAAAGACAATTTTTTCAAAATTTTCCCAATATTGGCATGTTTAATAAATATACACAAGTTCTAGCGGTCTATTTTCACCACCTAAATGAAGTATAATATGTGGCGAAAAAACAATGTCAAAATCACTTGAATATGCAAAACCTTTACGGAGTTATGATATGTTAAGTGACACGTCAGATTTCCGAAAAATTTGGCTCCGTCACTAAGGCGCAAACAAGCTTTGTCACTAAGAGGTTAACATCAGTGACTGGAACGATGTCCTCAAAAATAAGAGTGCAGACAACAGATTGGGAATATTTATAACTATTTTTAAAAGGGAGTCTGTCAGCTTCAATGTGTTGTCTAAACTGCAGGCATGTTACAGAGTTGGAGCAGCTGAGCACACTGACATATATGGCTACTATACTATAGTTTGTCAAATGCTTTACTGAAGTCAAAGTATCTCATACCATACTTATTGAAAAAAATGACCAAATATGGGATTGGCAAGGCAAGTGTTAGGTGGATTCACAACTAGCTGAGTGATCGAACTCAAAGAATGGTCATAAATGGCTGCACATCCAAGTGGAAGAATGTGTCAAGTGGGGTACCACAAGGCTCTGTCCTGGGCCCAGTGTTGTTCAATATTTTTATAAATGATCTGGAGGAGGGAATTGATGGGAAACTGATCAAACTTGCAGACGACACAAAGCTAGGAGGGATAGCTAACACTAGGGAAGAGAGGGAGAGTATTCGAAAAGATCTAAAAAAGCTTGAACAGTGGGCGGCGACTAAAAGGATGGTATTTAACAAGGAGAAATGCAAAGTTTTACATCTGGGCAAGAAGAATGAAAAAAGCACATACAGAATTGGAGGAATTGAGCTAATTAGCAGCATATGTAAAAAAGACTTGGCTAAACTAATTGATCAAAGACTGAACATGAGTCAACAATGTGATGCAGCAGCCAAAGAGGCAAACGCAATTCTGGGATGTATTAACCCCTTCCTGCTCCAGGACGTACATTTACATCCTGGAGCGTCGGGGTATGTATGCAGAGAGGTCACAGGGCGACCTCTGCATACAGCGCGGGCGTTGGCCGTTTACTATAGCTGACACCCGCAAGAAATAGCTGCGATCGGCCAGTCGCGGCTATTAACCCTTTAAATGCCGCTGTCAGTTCGTGGCGAGATCGGGGGAAGCCGTGCAGGTGTCATAGCTGCCAGGGGCCTTCTGAAAGGCCCCAAGGCTGCCTTGAGAGACTGCCTATCAAGCCATCCCTGATAGGCTGCCTGTCAGAATGCAGTATGACGCAATGCTATAGCATTACATCATACTGCAGGAGCGATCATATCTATAATTAAAAAGTCTAAATAATAAAATAAAAATACATATTTGGTATCGCCGCATTTGTAAAAGTCCGATCTATCAAAGTAGTGCATTATTTTCACTGCACAGTGAACGTCGTCTGAAAAAAAAAAAAAAAAAAAAAAAAAAAAAGAACGCCAGAAATGCATTTTCATTCACCGTCTCCCAGAAAAAAAACGCAATAAAAAGCGATAAAAAAGTCGTATGTATTCCGAATTAGAACTAACGGAAACTACAGGACATTCCGCAAAAAATGAGCCATCGCTGAACTATGTCGACGGAAAAAAAAGTTGATGCGCGTACAAGATGACCGCAGAAAATAATAAAAAAAAAAAAAAATAGTATAGTAAAAAAAAAAAAAAAAAAAAACTATACATCGTACTGGCCCATAGGATAAAGTTATAATGTCCTTTTTGTTGCAGTTTGTGCGCCGTAGAAACAAGACGCACTGAAAGATGGCGGAATGTCGTTTTGTTTTTTTTTCATTTTACTCCACTTAGAATTTTTTTTAAAGTTTTGCAGTACATTATATGGTACATTAAATAGCACCATTGAAAATACAACTCGTCCCGCAAAAAACAAGCCCTCATACAGCGAGGTTGATGGATAAATAAAGGAGTTATGATTTTTTTTTTTAAGGGGGGGGGGGGCGAGGAAAAAACGAAAATAGAATTTTAAAAAAAGGGGCGCGTCATGCAGGGGTTAAGAGGAGCATAGAGTCTAGATCATGTGAGGTAATTATCCCCCTCTACTCTTCCTTAGTCAGACCTCATCTGAAATACTGTGTCCAGTTCTGGGCACCCCACTTTAAAAATTACATAGACAAACTGGAGCAAGTTCAGAGAAGAGTTACCAAGATGGTGAGCGGTCTACAAATCATGTCCTATGAGGAACGGTTAAAGGATCTGGGAATGTTTAGCTTGCAAAATACAAGGCTGAGAGGAGACTTAATAGCTGTCTACAAATATCTGAAGGGTTGTCACAGTCCAGAGGGATCAGCCCTATTCTCATCTGCACAATGAAAGACTAGAAGCAATGGGATGAAACTGAAAAGGGAGGAGACACAAATTAGATATTTGAAAGAACTTTCTGACAGTGAGAATGATCAATGAATGGAACAGGTTACCAGGGGAGGTGGCGAGTTCTCCTTCAATTCCCTCTTCCATATCACTTATAAAAATTTTGACCAACACTGGGCCTAGGACCGAGCCTTGTGGTACCCCTCTTGATACATTCTTCCACTTGGATGTGCAGCCATTTATGACCACTCTTTGCGTACGATCACTCAGCCAGTTGTGAATCCACCTAACAGTTGCCTTGTCAATCCCATATTTGGTCATTTTTTCAATAAGTATGGTATGAGATACTTTGTCAAATGCTTTACTGAAGTCAAACTATAGTATATCCACCGCATTTCCCTGATCAACCCAGTCAGTAATTCTGTCATAAAAAGAAATTAGATTCGTCTGGCATGACCAAAATTCAAGGATAGCATGATCACTCCTCACTAAGGTCCCAGCCACCCTTACTTCCTCAACCATTTCCTTCCGGTTGGTAAGAATTAGGCCCAAGATAGCAGATCCCCTTGTTTTCTCTTCTACCTTTTGGAAGATAAAGTTGTCAGCAAGAGCGGATAAGAATTTGTTGGATCCATTACTTTTACCTGAGAGAGATTCCCAACAAATGTCTGGATAGTTAAAATCACCCATAATCACTAAGTCATGCTTTTTTGAGAACTTGGCCATGTGAAGTAGTAAAAGTTCATGAATATCTTCTGCTTGTCCCGGCGGCCTATAGTAAATGCCTACAATGGTGTCCTTTCTGTTGTTCTCTCCTTATATTCTTACCCAAACAGTTTCTACAGAACTACCATGCTCTGACGTTTGAATCTTGGTGGAGATTAATGTTTTCCCAACATACAACGCAATACCTCTTCCCCTTTTTTTAAGTCTGTTTCTTATAAATAAGTTGCATCCTTCAAGCCTTGTATTCTAATCATGTGTATCATTGCACCAAATTTCCATGATGCCTATGGCATCATATTTCTCTTCCTGTGTTAGGAGCTCCAATTCTCCTTGTTTGTTTCCCATGCTCTGTGCATTTGTGGAAAAACATTTTAGTTTGTGATCGGTGTCTCTTGCTCCTCTACTTTCCTTCAGAATGTTTTTGTCTCTGTTCTTTCCACTTCTAACAGCAAGGTTCTCAAATGTATTAATTAGCTGTATATTTTTACCTGGCCTTTCACTTCCCTTCCCATATTGTTCTAGTTTAAAGCTCTCCTAATGAGTGAAGCAAGGCGCCCACCAAATATATGCTTGCTCGTTTTTGTAAGGTGTAACCCCTCTCTAGCAAGCAGTCCATCATATAGGCAATTCCCTCCATGGTCTAGAAATCTAAACCTTTGCTGACGGCACCATCGGCATAGCCAGTTGTTCGCCTCTAGAATCCTGTTCCATCTCCAATAAGAAGACTACCCGTGCTCCTAGTTCCTTCACCTTCTTTTTGAGGTCTTCAAAGTCTTTGCAGATAGTTGCAAGGGCCCTTTTTGCAGTGTAATTTCTCCCTACATGTATTCACATGGATATGGGACATCCCCACCGTGATTTAAAAGGCATTTGTGCATGTCCCATAAAATTTCTATAGGCATCTCTGATCACAAATTGCAAAACAAATGCGGCATATTTTTTAGAAAAATAAGTGGGTTCTATTCTCTGCATATTACGCATGCAAATTTTGTACATGCAAATACATTCATCTGAAGGAGCCCTTATGGCCATTATATCATGATATCATGAGTTAACGGTTAGGCACAATACAGTATTGGGAAATAAAAGCAGCCAGCATTGTTAACTAAAACCCCACGAAAAATGTTAGAATCTATCTGGAGCTGTTAAGGCTCATTTAGGCATATTTTCAAATCAATGTGCTGTTCGTGTATTCTACAAACAGCACTTGGCCTCATAACAGCCTGTTGGGCAAGTCATGTGAGTGTTCTCTCATACAGACTGGTGGTCTAGGCGGCGATAAAATAGACTCACTAGACATTCCATTTTTATCTGCTCTGATGGTTGAGGACATCACATGCAATTTGTGGGGTCTGCGGACACCTTTTCTGAGGGGTTCTGCACGGCCGTGTGGATGCGGATGAAAGACATAAAACACTTCAATATACTACAGCACATTTATAATTTATATTCCAATTTGTTTAACTCAAATGATTCAATGAGTTTTATCTTTGCACCTTTGCTTGGTACCATAAAGAACAATGCCTTAGAAACACATATTGGTGTCAATAAATATACTGTAAAGACATTGGTAAATGTAAGCAGTATTACCTCATTTGTGAGAAAGGACATTGTCTGACTTCGTCTCATTGTGAAGCTTGATAATCTTTAAAAGAAAAAAGTACAGAAATATAATAAATGGGAAATGAAGCAATCACATTTGTCACAAGAGGGCAGCAGATAATGATTGTTTTCAATATTATGTATTCTGTTAAAATTTGTTTTTAAGCTGGGGAAAATTACTTCAGCTACGTCCGATTAGTTAAAGGAAACCCAACATCACCTCTGAGCCCCATAAACTACATTATGAGGCTCAAAAGGAGGGGACAGGGAGTCCTGGTTTTTCATGCTGACTGGGTACCCCATTGCAGCACGGTGTCTCTGTGAAGTCAGCACCCACCACCACTCCCCGGACTCCACAACCTAACCTTGAGCCTTAAAAACATAGTATAAAGGAGGTCAAAAGGGATGAGCTTCACACGGTCATGCCGGATTCCGCATTTGGGATCCAACAGTGGCCCCTAGTCGGTGACTGTGTACCCAAATTATCTGAATTGTTGATGACAGCGGCAGCTCTCCATCAGTCATGCGCAGTGCAGATTTTTTTCTTCAATATTTGTATTTTTCGTGCCGTCGCGAGGCAATGACACGGGTACCCATGGTCCATACGCAGTGATAATTGCACATAGGCTGTGGGTTGGACAGCCTCTATTGACTTCAATGGGAGACGGCCTCATGGAGTCCGCAGCATAATAGAGCATGCTGAGGTTTTTTCTCCGGTTGCAGAATGCGCAATTCTCACCTGCGAGTGTGAGCAAAAAAGTGAAAAGTACCTGCCTTTCACTGCTGTGGTCCTGAACACTGCCAATCTATTACTGATAACTTATCCTCAGGAGAAATCATTAAAATCTTAATCCTGGTTAACCCCAGGAGCTGTGTGAAGTGTTGGGACCATCTGGAGTACATACAAGATCCCTTCCTATTTCATTTCTTAAGGTGAAGTGACCAAAAACCAGTCGTTCTGGTATTATTTTTATTTACTGCGCTCACCACATGGGATAACTAAAGCGTTAGGTTTATAGTATGGCTTGCTGCGAAAATGGCTATACCGTTATGTGACTTTGTATTGTTACATGTTTTAGAGGAGGCCGGGGCTTCATGGCCACTTTTGGTCATAACAGGCGTTTCACAACCAAAGATCTCTGCATTGTGACCTCGCAGTCACACTAAAGTGAAAGAGGTCGTAGTGCGAGTTGCATGTCCTCAAAAATTCTGCAAGGCTGGATTCTTTGCAAGCTGCAACACATACCATTCACTTCAATATGAGTGCAAGGTTGCAGGGCTACACCACAATTTGTGGTCGTAAAGTCATTGTTGCAGCCAAAAGTCACTGTGTAGCCATAGCCTAATAAAGTAAAGTTTAAAGGGAAAGTGGTTATTTTTGCCTTTTTTAATGTATATTTTGTAACATTCTTAAACCTTTTCACATTATTAAATCCAATTTTTAGGTCAGAATTAAAGGAGCACCTTGTAGATTTTGGCGGGCTTATTTTTGTTAGGAGGTTTGAGGGATTATTTCTAGTTTGCCTTGAGGTGCAAAAACAAGAAATACCTTCCCCTACCTATACCACACCAGAAAGACAGCGGGAGATTAGGGAGGTAAACAAGTTGCTCAAATGTTGGTGTAGGAAAGTGAGGCTTTTGGAGAAATGAGTTTGCTATTGGCTACAGGTCTTATCATAGGGATTGGCTGCATCTCAATGGGAAGGGTGCAGCTGTGCTACAAGGTTGGAGGAGTGTTTAAATTGGGAACTAAGGGGAAGGGCAACCACAGAGATAGGCCGCCTGCAGACGAGCGGGTCGGATCCGGCGGCGAGAATTCTCGCCGCGGGACCCGACCCAAGCGCCTGCAGGGATGAGCGCGTACTCACCCGCGCCCGGCGGCCCCGGCTCTTTCATTTGCTGGCTGCCGGCGCATGCGCAGACCAGAGCCGGCGAGCCCCGCACAAAAATAGGACATGCCGCGGTTTGTTTGCCGCGCGAGATTTCGCGCGGCCAAACCGCGGCCGTCTGCATAGGAGTGCGTATTGTAATGCACTCCTATGCAGGCTTTGAGCGGCGGAAATCCCGCCGCGGGATTTCCGCCCGTGTGCAGGCGGCCATAGAGGGAAAGATAGAGTAGATAGTGATGTGGAACTAAGTAATGAAAATGTCAAGACCTACCTACACTGACGGCCATTTTGGACTTAATATTAACCAACAGATCTGACAGAATAACAGGTCAGAGGGCAACTAAGAAATAGCGACCATAATATAATACATTTCCACTTGTCTTTCAGTAGGGCATGTTCTCAGGGGGCCACAAAAATACTAAACTTCAGGAAAGCAAAGTTCAATTAGTTAAGACATGTTGTTAAAGTCAATGAGACAATGCCCTCAAAAATAACAGTACAGACAATGATGGGAAAGGTTTTAAACCATCTTAAAATACTGAGCGGTTCATACCTTACAGGTATAAAAGGGTTAGAAATAGGAAGAAAGCAATGTGACACAAAAAAGATGTAAAGGGGCAACTTTTTTTGGTCAAAGTATTTAACCCCTTAGAGACCAGCCCATAGTGTTTTTACGTCCTGTGTGGGCTTTAATCCCTAAGGACATAAAAACATGCTTTCTGCAGAGATAAAAGCCCCATGGGCTATGGACATGACAGCTCCATGCAGTCGGTGCCCGGAGGATTCGATCGCCGATGTGATCGGTGCTATTCATTGGATAGCGCCGATCAAATTAAAGTGAAAAAAAGTTTTAAAAAAGTTCAAGATTCAGCTGCCCTCATAGATCGGATCCATGGGGGCAGCTGAGATTACTTGCCTCCGTCCTCAGTGCTATCCCACGGTGATGTGGTCAGACACCGGCCTTTTGCATCAGCCGATGCGCAGAAGGCCTGGAGCCACAGCAAATTTTAAAATCTCCTGGCTCTCAGCTCCTGAAGGTATCCAATGGATAACGGCGATCACGGAAAAGTGAAAAAAAAAAGTTTAATCTTCCCTTATGTTTCGGATCCATGAGGCGAGGTCAAAATACTCACCCTGGTCCTTCATGATTTCCGGCAGCAATGTGCAGCTGTGGCAGGCTTCTGTGCATGCGGCGATGTGGCGTACATGAGCAGAAGGCCAGAGAGCCTGGCAAATTTAAAATTCCCCTGTACCCGGCTGTCAACAATAGCCAAATGCCGGGAAAGGTCAACGGGGACCGCTGTATGCGGTTCTCGGTCATATGATCACCGTTATCCATCGGATAACGGTGATCATGTAAAGTTAGAAGATGGAAAGGAAAAAAAGCGGAGATGAAATTACATACCCTAGGTCTCCGGATTTGTCCCCCGAGGGAATCATTAACCGCAGACCTTACTCTGGCTGTGGCGACCAAAGGTAGCCGAGAGTCAGGAGATGTCACGGGGGCCGCGGTACTCGGTTCCTGGTCACGTGATCGCCATTATCCAGGTCATGTAAAAGTTTTTTTTAAAAATGGAAGTTTTATCTCCTCTCACCAATTTGATCAGTAAGAGGAGATGAAACATCTTACCGGAGGCCTCCGTATTTGTACCCCAATGCAATCATCCCTCATGGACCATTCCGGCTTCTGCACATGCGCCCACCAGCAAAATGCCTGACACATGCGCAGGAGCTGGGGAGCCCACAAAATATAAAATCTCCTTGCTCCCGTCGACCAACGGCCGCTGAGAGCCTAGTGCAGTGACCTGTGGCCTCGTTGAGCGGTCCCCAGTCACGTGATAAAAAGGTAGAGATCTACCTTAGGCTGGTCTCACATGACCAGATAGAAATTGTGGATTCCGCACGCATCTGATCCACGGCAATATGCAGATCAATCAAATGCACGGTTTACACAATTTCGCTCACATTAGCAGGTTGGAATTACGTAATCACTCGCAGAAAATAGAATGTAGCATGTTCTATTTTACTGCGGATACCTGTGATATACAGCCCATCATGCTCCATGGTCGCAGATATACTCGCAGCTCATACGCTACTACTTTGTGTACGGGCTGCAGATACCTGCGTCATTGCTAAGCGACGACGGGGGAAATATAAAGAAATATAAAATCCACATACGGCCGGTATTCAGATTGCTACCTGTAATACGTAATTTACAAGAAGCCCCGGGAACGCTCGCCTTCCTGCAGTTTTAGGAGCAGCTCGTTGAGCGCCTTCTGTGTGAGACCAACGCACATCAGCAAGGTTACGAAGCTTTACAGGGCGCCACTTTTTATACCCCATACCTGCCACCAAGGTCAAGACATACCCCCCCAAAAAAGCATGGGAGGAGGAGGAGGGATGCCTGGTATTATTGCCCGATTTCCCCATCCCAACCAGGCCACCGTAATTACCCCTGCCTTCGGACATACCACACAGTTTACATTATTACTTTTATCTAAGATTAAAAGGATGGGGTTGCAGGGGCGATTATTTTTAGGGAGTCAAATTTTTTTTGTACAAGTAAGCAATGGGGCGTGGAATTTATTCAGTTGTGCCCTGAAATCCAACGGGTGTTCCCTCCATTACAGACTTAGCCATGTGTCCTTTAAGCAGATTAGGGTCACAATATGTATATTTCTGAACACGGGACAAACAGGTGGATCCATTTTGGGGTGAAAGTCTACATTCATATGTGTGCTGTACAAAAAAACCTGTTTTTAAAATGACACAATTGCCAAAGCAATGAAAATCATAAATTTTTCCTTCTGCTTTGCTTCGATTCATTCAAATACTGTTGGGTCAAATTATGCATTACACCCCTAGATAAATTCGTTACAGGTCTAGTTTTCAAAATAGGGGTCCTTTGTTGGGGTTCTCCATCGTTTTGGTGGCTCAAGGGCTCTACAAGTGGGCAATGGGGCCTAAAACACCTTCAAGCTGAATTTCTGTTCTGAAAACCACCGGCTGCTTTCAGTTTGGGCCCCATTGTGCGTACAGACATAATATTAGGACCACAATGGGTATGTCTCTGAACACAGGACAAACAGGGGTATCCAATTTGGGGTGCAAGTCTTCATGTATGTGTGTGCTGTACAAAAAAGAAAAAAAAAAACTTTTTAAAATGACACAATTGCCAAAAAAATGAAAATCGTAATTTTTTTCTTTCTGCTTTCCTTAGATTCATTCATAAACAGTGGTGTCAAAATACTCCTGACTCCCCTCAGTGAATACATTAAGGGGTGTAGTTTTTAAAATGGGGTCATTTGTGGGGGTATCATTCTGACACCAATGAGCCTTTGCAATCTTGGCTTCGTGTAGGAAAACAAAGTGTTACTCAAAATGTTAATAATTATTAAATTTGTACGTCTCCTAAATTATTTTTTTAAGAGAAAAAAAAAAAAGGAGGCTTTTCAAATGTGCATCCAAAATAAAGCAAACACATGGAAGTATGTATCTTATCAAAAATGTGTATAGTGCGTTTGGACATATATTTTATATATTACAATTGAAAATGTGAAAAAAATAATTTAAAATTTTCCCAATTTTGCCACTTTTAATAAACATACACAAATTCTGACTATTTTTACCTCCTAAATGAAGTACAACATGTGGCAAACATGTGATAATCACTTGGATATGCAAAACCTTTACGGAGCTATTCTATGTTAAAGTTACATATCAGGTTTCCAAAATTTGGCTTGGTCATTAAGGCGCAAACAGGCTTCGTCACTAAGGGATTAAACTACTAAAACAAGAAGGCAGCAAAGAATGAACGAAAATTATGTAAAAAAGAAATAAAAGCAGCAAAGTTCGAGACAGAGAGACTTATTGCCTAAGAGTAAAACGAACCCTAAACTGTTCTTCAATTATGCACAGTGCAGTATAAAATTTTTAGGCAGGTGTGGAAAAAAAATGCTGCAAAGAATGAATGGTTTCAAATTGGAAGTTTTAGGGCTCCTGCACACAATTTGTGGAATCCGGGGTCGGCGGCTGCCCCCAGATTCCGTAGCAAATACTGCCCGTACCCTCCTATGGAGATCCGCTGAGTGGAAATTTCCGCTTGTTGCAAAAAAAAAAAAACAAAACATATATGCTCAAGTATAAGCTTAGTTTTTCAGCACATTTTTTTTTTAGGCTGAAAAAGCCCCCCCTCGGCTTATACTCGAGTGAGGTAAAAAAATGAATAAATTAAAAACTGCAATACTCACCTCCCAGCCAGCATCTGTGTCCCCGGTGTGATGGTCTCCTTGGCGGTGCGGCAAGCTGCTTGAGAATTCTCCCCGCTGTCATCTCCATGCTCGGCTTTGAATTCCCCCGCCATCAGTGCTGTGATTAGATCGAGCGCCAGCTAATCACAGCCGGAGCTCGATCATTCACAGCCATTTAGTGGATGACATCACTGAATGGCTGCGATTGGTTTATCGAGCGCCGACTGTGATTAGCTGGCGCTCGATCCAATCACAGCACTGATGGCGGGGAAATTCAAAGCCGAGCATGGAGTTGACAGGGGGGGGTGGGGGAGAATTCTCAAGCAGCTTGCCGCACCGCCAGGAAGACCTCCGCGCCGGGGACACAGATGCCGGCTGGGAGGTGAGTATTGCA
The DNA here is from genome assembly GCF_035609145.1 of Eleutherodactylus coqui. Taxonomy (NCBI): domain Eukaryota; kingdom Metazoa; phylum Chordata; class Amphibia; order Anura; family Eleutherodactylidae; genus Eleutherodactylus; species Eleutherodactylus coqui. Next base: position 195,210,469 of record NC_089843.1, on the reverse strand, counting down.
TTTTCTCTTTACCTAGTATATACTTGAGTCAATACGTTTTAGCAGTCTTGTGGTAAAACCTATTGACTCAGCATATACTCGGGTCGGTTAATACTTCAGTATATGCGGTAAAAAAAATAAAAAAAATTTAAAAAAATACAGCATGCTCCATTCTGTGCGGTTTTCCACATTGAAGTCAATGGAAGACATCTGTCCTGCGGCTCTTCCGCAGTAAGCACTGAAAAAAGGGTCGCTGGATCTGCCGCATCACCTAGCAACGGGGAGGCTGTATCTGTACTGTACATGTGCACCAGCCCGCAGTACAGAAAAAGAAGAATCCGGACAGGTGAGCGGGGGTCACCGGACGGGCACAGGGTCGGATCCTGCTGTGGGATCCCCTATGCCGGATCCGACTCAGTCGTGTGCAGAAGGCCTTAATACTGATACTTTGCGTTTTGTTAATTGACAAAAAGAAACTGAACGAACAAAATGAGCAATCTAAATCAAATCACAGTTTGTTGTGACCGCCCTTTACCTGCAAAATAGCATCAATTCTTCTAGCTACAGTTGCACATTGTCAAGGAATTTACAGGGAGTATGGCCGCCTGCAGACGGGACCCGACCATAGCACCTGCAGGGAGGAGCGCGTACTCAACCGCGCCTGGCGGCCCCGGCTCTTTCATGTGCCGGCTGCCGATCAGCCGGCGCATGCGCAGACCGGAGCCGGCGGCCGGGTGAGTGACGTTTCTGTGCGAGGCTCTGCGAGCCCCGCACAGAAATAGGACATGCCGCGGCTTGTTTGCCGCGCGACATTTCGCACAGTCGTCTGCATAGGAATGCGTATTGTAATGCACTCCTATGCAGGCTTTCAGTGGCGGAAATCCCGCGGATAATCCCGCCGCGGGATTTCCGCCCGTGTGCAGGCGGCCTATATAGTCATGTGTATGGTTAACCAAACATATCAAACAAGTAATAATAATCATCATTTTCCTGAGCAGGTTGAAATACAGTCAGTAACTGAAACAAACAGCTATATAGGATGCTTAAAACTGGGTGAGAAACAGCCAGCTGCTACAAAGGTGAGGTTGCAGAAGAGTCTCATGTCACAGGTGATGCACCACAGCAAAACTGAGCACATCAACAAGACACAAGATAGCTGTACTGTATCAGCAAGTCTCTACCAGGCAAAGATTTTAAAGCAGACTGGTTTTTTAAGATGTACTGTTCAAGCGCTTTTGAAGAAACAGGCAATGTTGAGGACAGTAGACATAGTGGTTGGCCAGCTGCAGCAAATGAGATACATAATATTTACTTCTCTTTGAAAAGAGAAGATGCACAGCAGTGCCGTTAGCTCAAGACTAGTAAAAACCAGAGGGACCCAGGTACATACATCTACTGTTTGGGGAATTTTTTCAAGAAGGTGTCTTTATGAAAGGATTGCAAACAGAAAGCTTAAAACAGGTTCTACCCTTGACCTATAAAAAGGCTCTCAGAGGCTCTTTGTGTGTAGTGACCTCTACTGGACAAATTGCCCGTCACATGGGCCATTCTGACCAGACTGTTAGGTGTTGGGACCGGTGGATGCTTGAGAGCACGCACATGCACACACACGCGGCAAAGGAGCTCAGGACGCCATAGACCAATCACCAGTAAAAAGGATTATCTGATCCAAGAAGCATGAGCAGCTCCAACTCTTCTGTTGTCTGCCATCCAGAGACAGGTGCCACCATTGTTACATCCCTGTGTCTGTCAGAGCCATTCCCAGTTGTTTGGCTCAATGACATTTGGTCTCATGGCATCCATTACGTATACTGCCTTCGAAACCCACTCACTGTCGCCTCCATTTACAGAGGTGTTGTAAACAACAAAACTGGACCACTATGGAGTGCAACCAGTTTGTCTTCAGTCATGAATGCAGGTTTAGTTGGGCACTGGCCGTGTTTGTATCTGGAGGCCTACGGGTGAGAGCCTCAATCCTGCCTATGCTGTGGAGCAGCACACTACCCCCCACTACTGGTCAGGAACGCTACCTTTTCTCCTTAGGGTGAGCACCTAGAAGGTGAGTGAGAAGACTTATAAGGCCATTTATGCTCATCTGGGTAATATGCAAATAAGTGAGATGGAATAATACCTCTGCAAGCTGGTGTGCTGGTCTAGTAGTGATTGCACTCAACAGTGGGTCACCCCTAGTAGTGGTACGAGGGACAATGACAGCCCCAAGGTTCCCCAAGGAATTTTCCGATAGAGAGGAGGGAGAAGGGGCCAAGGTTACAGGGCTTCCCCGAGAGCATGGGAGAAGGGGGATCCTCCCTCTAGCAACGCCCCTCTATATTTGCTATGGGGAATCTCTGTGAGAAGCCCTATAACCCCACCCACTTTCTCTGCACTATGGAGATATCCCTCAAAGGGTCCCCAGAGCAGGGAGAGAGAACGGTAATATGGATTAATCCCCATAACAGGGAGAGAAAGCGGTGCTATGGAAGGGGAGCGGGATTAACCCATAGCCCTGCTCAGTCTCTCTTTGCTATAGGTTATTCTCCCCCCATAGTGCCACTCTCTCTCTCTCTATCTTCCTGCTATGAGGAAATCCCAAAAGCCCTGCGGGGATTCACCTCCTGGAGCAGATCTGCTTTTTAAAATGCAACTGATCCAGTGAATGGGCAATTTTATGCGCATGAAGCTCAGGTCTTCTGTGCATGAAACCTTGGCCGTTCACGTGATTTTTTTTTCACATGCGAGCAGTAATCTTTTTGCACAGCTATTGGTGCACAAAAAAAAAAAAAAAGACACGCTAGTCTGAAAGAGGCCCAAATGATCCTTTTGCTGTATTATAATCACTTTGAGTATATCATGGTTCATTCCATTCTGACAACACCTTTTAGCTGCTTAATGTTTTTTTTTAACAATCAGTGTATATAAAAGGTAAGTTAGCACACTAAGTGTCATACTAAAAAAGGCTGGTTTTCACATTACACCTAATTAATATTCTGTGGATTAAAAATTAGTAGCTAGGTCAATTTACCATAGATTTTCTCTGTAGTATGTGGGTAGGATGCCCTCAAGGAAGCAGAAAAAGTCCTAAGGCTTGTAAATATTAGTTCTCTCATTTTCTTCCTATTATTTTATAACTGTTTGCTTGTTCTTTTATGTCATTCTAGTTTGTCTTTTTATGTACTTTTTGAAGCACTGCAACTTTTCTAACGCTGAGGCTTATTGGCTATATAAAGCACCGTTATACTTACGTATAACTGCCAGCAACCATATTCACCTATATACTAGTACAAAGATGTACAAGGGCAGGTACTAACACCCCTTCCCTGCAGAGTGAAGCGGCAGATTGCTATATGAAGGAGCTTTGCACAAGATACTGATGAACAGCCACTCTCATACCTACCACATATTGGGATGGGAGGGTGGTTGCTTAGTATTTTACTTGACCATAGATAAGGCATACAAATGATGTGTAGTGCATCATGCAAGCTTACAACCTATTAATAATGCCACATATAATTCAGCCAAGCAGGTTGCCCTGCATTTCAAAGTGAGCCACACTGGAGCAACACCCTGGGTTATCACAGCATCTAAAGCCAGAATGATTACTGTATAAAAAGAAACGATAAATGCAAGATATTAGTTAATATTTTGGCCAAAATATGCAACCTGACAAGCCCGCTGTAGTGTACAGAAGTTAATGTGTGGAAGCTTATGGATGTTTCTGAATGGTCTACGTTGTCTTCTGCTTTTGTGTATTGTCAGTGTGTTTCATGCGAGTGAATATGATGTGTATTGCCTAGCAGCAGCACTGAATGGGTTACTGTCCGGGTTATGTCTGGAAAAGTATCTCTTTGTAGGTCATACGACCTTGTTTTATATATATGTGGATGCAAGGTGCATGAGTGTGGCTTTTCTTGTCTGATGGTCTTTTGGTCTGTTCTAAAAGGAGTTGGTCTGCACAAAGACACCTTCAGTCTGTGTGTGGTGAATATGTAAGAGGCTGAGAGTATAGCGAACGGGTGGTTTGGACCCCTTATTATTTCCCTCCTGGAATATTAGGCGAGAGCAAGAATCCATAACACAAGTGCGAGTTCCCACTGTGCAGTGCTGGGTGCATTCCTCAAATTCCGCGTGTGTACCTGAAGAGTTGGTGAAGTGTTCGTGAGGAAGTGTCCGGGACCAGAGACCCACAGATAACAGCCTGTGCAAGTCACTCTGTCCTCCCGTGTTTCCTCCATCACACCAAGTGTTCTCCTGCAATGAATACCCTGTCAGTGGGTGTCAAAACGGCTTTACTGACCATTCTTGGCGCAGCATCCAAGAAGCGGGCCACAGCCTAGGAGACAGCGGAGTAGAGTTTAGCCTTGTCACGGTGGCTGCACCGTCTTCCACCCGGAGGGTAACCGTTGACACGTTAAAGGGCCAAGAGCAGGATAATGAACGGGAACCTCCTTAGGGATTTACCTGAGTCCCTTTAGTCACTCGTGGCGCCACAGTTTTTTCTGCAGCAGGGATTCCTGCTATTGGAGTAAATCCTCTGTCGCGCAGCTTTCGTGGGGGAATTCCTTGTTGTCGGAGTAAATCCACATACACACAGGTACTCTTTAAGACACAGCCTTTGGAAACGGACGGGCGACGGGTCATTTTACTTAACTTCAACAGGTTACAGCTTTGCAGCAAATGGCTCAGTGGTGCGACAGGGAGAATTCACAGGGATGCAGGGGAAACCACGGTCTAAGTTATCTGTAAGTCCTGGCCCGGGGTACACTCTTACTTCTCAAGCTTTCGTTCTCTACCAGTCGACACTCACTGGGAACTCCACGCTGCATGACTTCCAAAACACTTCATTTGTTCTCACAGACAAGAGGCTATCCTCTCAGCCTTTTCCATCTTCTGTATCCGTGGGCTGAAGATGCCCACAATCAGCTGCCTTTTCTCCTCTCACTCCAGTCCAACTCTCTCTCCTAACTCACTACTTCCTTTGCGCACCTTGCAAACACATATCAAGCATGATCAGGTGACCATCCACCCACAACATAAAACGATACATTCCAGACAGTCAGACCACATACTAGACACTTAACCCTTTCAGTGCTGCAAATCTTGCACTACATCACTCAAACATCAAAAGACACCGACAAGGGACAAATGCATTCATACTAGTTAGGAGGGGCCCCTGTTGTACTGGGCCACTACACTAGTTCTGCCTTTAACCTTCAAGCCTGTTTGTGGACTTTTTATTCCGACACCGAGAAGTCACCGCTGAGGACGGAACAGTGGCGTCACCCGTGATAAACAACCAAGGTAAACTGCACAAGATTAACCCCTTTAATAGCCAGCTTTCAGACCCTTGGACGTATCTCCGGTTACCCTCCGGGTGGGAGATAGGCCTTGTCACGTTGGCTCTACTACATCTAAACCCCGCTGTCTCATAGGCTGGGACCCGCTCCTCGGACGCTGCACCATAACAAAAGGTCTCCTTTTCTTTTGAGTCTTTAGGGCTCCTTCACACTGGGGGAAACAAAATCGCAGCATATCCTATTTTTGCCAGATTTTCAGACGAAAATGAAACGGCACTGTGCTGCGTTGAGCACATGGACAGGATGTTCGACGAAAGTTGTGCCTGAGAATCTCAGGCACCACTCTTACATCGCCTGTACGAATACACCCCTAGGGCTTATTTGCACAAACATATATCAACTGCCGTTTTCACAACACTGGAGGGGTCACCGTTACTAGTGGGGTACCACAGGGTCAGCATTGCAGGAGTCAGCATTACTAGTGGACTTGTGGGATACCACAGAGGGCAGCATTGCAGGGGCACCCTTACTAGTGGGGTAAGAGGAGGCAGCATTGGAGGGGTCCCCGTTACTAGTTGGGTACCACAGGAGGCAGTATTGGAGAGAGTCACCCTTGCTCTTTCATGTAACACATAGGAAATACACTGAAAATCAAGACTACAAAAAATAAGGTGCTGAACACTGGAAACTGATAAGCCTTACATTAAACCTAAATATAAACAAGAGCACAAAATCTCACTGAAAAATATTTATGCCTATACTTTATTAACAGGGTTTTATAGGCAAATACCATTAGGATAGGTCATCAATAGTTCTTCGGCTGGGATCCACCACTCGGCCCTCCAACCATTCAGCTGAACAGATGCCTGTGATCAGCACAACCTAAAAGGAAGGAGCAGAAGCAGAATGCTCTGACCAGTGCTGGTAATTGTAGGTGCACAATCAGTGAGCTGCACCTGCAATTACCAGCACTGGCCACTACACAGGGGTGAGAGCCATCCGCTTCCACTCCTTTCCCCTTGTACTGTGGACTTCAGGGCCCAATCAGCTGATTGGCAGGTGTAGCGAGCGACAGACTCCAATTGATGAACCATTGATGACCTATTCTACAGATAGATTGGCCTATAATACAAAATTTTCTTTCACAAGAACATTTCATGGCGATTCTAGTAGTATTTCGCGTCCTGAATTTAAATCTGTCAAGAGTTTTTCTCAGTGTTTTTTGTGACACATTTCACGTATTATAAAATTAGTACTTATGTAAGTCAACATCATGTGAAATGCAGTTTACCTAGAAAGTTTTTGATGATTGACGGAAATATTTTGCTCTCTTCGTGGTCCAGCAATGGCCGGCCGACATACTGGGACTCCACTCGGTACCTCTGCTCCACCGCAGATAACTACTGATGGGAACGCTCGCCGTGCCGCTCACTGACAGCCCCAAGATGTCCTGGGAAGGAGTCCAGGTGGAAGCTTGAGGACATATTGCAGCCCACAGCTTGGTAGGATTTCACAAGATCATCACTAAATCACAATAGTTTCCCGATTTATGATTTCCCAGAAGAGGAGACATTTCTGAATGACAATCAGGCTGCTTTTTGCAATGGATTTATGAGTTTCTGAAATTTTTCATCATTCATCACTGATCCTATTTGTGGCCCGTTAAAAAAAAAACTCCTCCTTTCACTTTGGCATCACTAACTTTGGGAAGTTTAGATTCCAAATGCAGAAATGCTGCAGAATTTCTCTCAATTGCTTTTACAAGTTGTTTCATCATCCCAGTTCTATACGCTGCGCAGCCAAATACACTAAAGGAACACGAGGCATTTTTTGTCCAGGAATAAACCTGCAGAATCTTGATATTCTGACTTTTAGCATAACAGAAGACCTCAGGGGCTCACACGGCCGAATGCAGTATCCGTTGTAAACCTCCCGCAACGGATTCCGGCTGTAAATCTGGCTGTGACTCTGCATATCGTTGAGTACTGACGTAGGCGGTCATGCGCAGTACACTTTTTTTTTACGTATATTTCTTGCGCCATCACTTAGCAATGACCTGGGTAGCAGCAACCCATACGCAATGTAGTTGCGTATGGGCTGCAGGTATAGTCGCAACGATAGAGCAGAACAGAATGGGCCCTATAGTCGCAAATTACATGGTAGAACAAAACATAAGCTGCAAGTGGAACGGCGTAATGCAGTGTACTTCATTAATCCACACATTACCACGGATCAATCATACCACGGATCAATCATTCACGGAATCCACAATTACTACTGTGTTTGCCCACAAATAAGCCCTACCCCCATTTTCTGATAGGGGGGAGAAACACAGAATCGGCTTAACCCAAATCTTTGGGTGGCTATTCCATCACATACGTAGCTTTATATATTGAGTAGGCAGGGATAATAAAAGCTAACACTTATGGGTTCATCTTATCTTTAACATCAAAGAAAGAAAGATGGAAGTATATTCTACTTTCACTTATGCAAGTTCTACACAGAAAGGTGGAAGGGAGATACAGGGAAAGAGAGGGAGGGGGGGGGGGGTGAGTCAATGGGGGATCATAGCCGCACTCTTCTTCACACGTGTCAGATATACTATGGAATTTTCACAGCGGAAAATTCCACAGCATTTCTGCATAAAAGGAGCACCCTCGGTGTGGATTTTGACCAAGAGTCAGCTGTGTATGTACCGTGCTCCTCCTTTTTGCTATGCAATACATCGCACCCCCCCGTCACACGGCAGCCTATAGTGAACGCTGAGCCAGTGGTCAGGTGATTTGGAAGTGGCATCATTCACATCAGCGTGTTCAGAGCCTCCGTTGCTGAATTCTGTTAAACCCTTTAATGACCAAGCCAAAGTTTGGAAATCTTGTGTCAGATTTAACATAGAATAACTCCGTTAAGGTTTTGCATATTCAAGTGATGACATGTTTGCCACATATTGTACTTCATTTAGGTGGTAAAAATAGACCAATACAATGTGTATATTTATTGAAAGCACCAAAATTGGAAAATGTTGAAACAAAATGTCATTTTTTCATATTTCTAATTGCAATATCTCAAATCTGTGCAAACTAAGGGGACATCGACAGAAAAATATCGAAATGTTCTCAAGTAACTGCATACTCGTCCGAGCAAATGTGGGGGGGAGCTAGGAAGAGAGAAAGCTCTCTCTCTCTCTCACTCTCCACCCCTCTACCCCCCGCATTTGCTCGGACGAGTATGCAGTTACTCGAGAAGAGTGATGCTCGCTCGAGTATCTGCCTTTACCGAGCGTGCTTGCTCATCTTTAATATTAACCCATTGTGGAAACTTTCGTACTCTGTGCTCTGGATCCCAAGAGCGCTGAATCTACTTTTCTTTTTTGCTTGATTCTGATCGTATGAAGAACCTTTTTTGTCAAAAGAGTCTTATTTGATGTCAGCTGGCTCTCCAGTGATTGCTGGATGTTAGATCTGGATTGTGACCTGAGTTTTTGAATACATGTCTTCTTGGATGCTAGGTGCCAGTGGGACCCCTCAGATAGGGTGGATCCCACTGAGCACCAGGTGAGTCCTCAACTTTATCCTTAAAGCATTTTAACGGGGCACGGTTTCAATTGTTAATCAATTTCAGATCCCTCTGACGTTCTCTGTACTGTGAGACCCTGACATCACGTTGGAGAAGATTCCATTGCTGTAGTCTTGACCCTAGAAGTTCCGCCTTCACCTTTAACAAGTCAAGGTTTCAAATGAGATCACTCAATTCCGCTTGTCTGTGCAGTGTATCATCTTTTACCTCAAAGTCAGGGTCATGGGATGTGGAAGGCTTGTTGGGTTCTTCTCTTTCCACACTTTCTTCATTTTCTACTTCAAGCTCATAATGTTGGGGTGGAGTAGGAACTGGGAAACTATCTGAATGTGGAATAGGTCGAATAGCAGATGGAAGATCCGGGTATTGAAGTGTTCCTGTTTTCTTCATTGACAATCCTGCCTTTAGAGGCGGAGTCAAGCAGAAATAGAAGTCCTTTGTATGGTTTGTAGGTTCTCGCCAAACCATTGGCACAGCAAGAGCCATAGATCGTTTCTTTATTTTTCAGCCATTCCTGTAGTTTAACTTAACAAGAGTTGCAACATATATGTGGAGCCCATAACTTATCCTGGTCCCCTACCTTCATACCAAAATAATGATGATAGGCCGTCTTCACAAGAGGCGTCAGATTGCGTTTGTGACAAAAATGTTATTTTACCACAAATGAAACAAAAATCATTCACTAAATTTACACATTTTCGTGGCATTTTGATATAGCAAATTTTACACTTCAAAAGCACTCCAAAACCAGAAATTCATTAAAAAAAAGGAAATATGAAACTCAGTCATAGCAACATTTATTATGTTTATAACCTACAAACATAAGGAGAACGTTGTGTTATGTCAGTTGAGAGGTATGACAACTCCACCCCCCCCCCCAAAAAAAAGAAAAAAATTCCCACAAAATTAAAAATGTCAAGTCTAAAAAAAATGACGTCACTGTATTTCCAAAGCAAGAGCTAATTGGTCATTTTTATGGCGATTTTTGAATTCAGCATATGGAAATACATAGGAATACGCTAATATTAAAACAAATCCTTGGGCAGTGTTATCAACATTTTGAGGAACACTTTTTTCTACACTAAGCCAAGATTGCAAAGGCTCATAAGTGTCAGAATGATAGATAGCCCCACAAATTACCCTATTTTAAAAACTACACCCCTTAATATACTCATTATGGGGTGTCATGAGTATTTGGACCCCACAGTTTTTTTCAGGAGTTAACCCTTTCCAATCCAATTTTGTATCCTGGTTTTCCTAGGGGGCTTACTCTTTTTCTGCTGTTATACAATGGCGCTATCTGCTGGCTAAAGCCAGTACTGCATGAGGTGACACGTTGGATAGGCTCCGACAGAAGAGAGGCTAGCAATATACAGTAAGAGAACCCCGACGGATGTCTTCCAACATCGGAGTTGTACAGCCTTAAATCATAATGTCTTCAGAGGTCAGACAGTGGATTGGAAAGGGTTAATGCAAGAAAAAATAAAACTTCATATTTTTGCAAATACGTCATTTTAAAGACAGGTTGTTTTTCTATAGTGCACATTGAAATGAGGATTTGGACCTCCAAATGGATACCCGTTTGCCCTGTGTTCAGAAACATACCCATTGTAGTACCAATCTACTTATAGGACACATGGCTTGGCCTATAATGGAGGGAACACCCATTGGATTTGCAGGCGGAGTGGGACACCAGCTGTATTGTTCCGAGCGATGGCGGCGTTCTGCATAAGCAAACAGCTGTATTCTTCTCCGCGATCACAGCTCGCATCCCACTGTGAACTACCAGCGGGACACGGGCTGTAAGAATCATATCAGTGCTGCCGACTGTAGTAACAGCCTGCACCGCTGATAAGAGTTCAGCGCTCAATTCAAGAAAACTAGAATTGAACGATTTGTGCACAAAAACTGCACAATGTCAGTGCGTTTAGGCCTCATGTCCACGGGGAAAATCAGGCCCGTCGCTGATTCTCCATGTAGAATCCGTAGCGGGTCCCTCCTGCCCCGCAGACATGAGGCATTAAATAAGAATAAACTCACCTGTCCCGGACGCTGCGGGGCTTCCCTCCGTTGCGGCTGGATCTTCTTTCTTCGGCCCGGCGGATGTGCTCGGCACATCCGCCGGGCCGAAGAAAGAAGATCCGGCCGCAACGGAGGGGAGCCCCGCAGCGTCCGGGACAGGTGAGTTTAATTCTGGTACAGGTGTTCTGCGAATCCGGACGGCTTCAATAGAAGCCTGTGGGAGCCGTCCCGGCGGGAGACCCGCACTAAAATGGAGCATGTCCGGATTTTTTCCCGCACGCGGATCCATGCCTGATGGGAAAAATGACATCCGCAGATATTTAACTACCTGCGGGTGTCCAATGCATCCCTATGGGGCGCTGATCACGCGTGCGGGAAAAACGCTGCGGATTTTAAATGCTAATTATTCCGTGGACATCAGGCCTTAGACCCAATGATTCTCGCTCAAAAGACGGCTTTGGGTCTGAATGGGCCTTTAGGGGTCAATGTGTTTACTCAGAGCAGCGATTTCTCTCCCAGAGGATGGAAGATGGCTGCAAGTCCTCCTAAGGCCTCCATCTCACAGGCGCTTTTTACCGCAATTAATGCAGCGTTTTGAATGGTGCGTTACTCACAGTATAACGCTCGCATTGTAATCAATGGGACCTCGCAGACAGGCGCTCCATCGTGGTGTTGGGCGGCACTTGCCAGCGCTATGATTTTCGAGCGCTGTCTGCTCGCAATGACGGAGTGCGCTAAAACACGCTGTCAGCTGCAGGGAGCTTCAGCCGAAAGTGAAAAGAAAGTTACGGTAAAGCGCCGCGTTCATGCATGAGAGCAGACGGCGGAATCGCTCCTTATTTCCTATGTGATCTTTAGAAAACAGATGAGACCGGCACGCTGCAGACCCGCACGCTGCAGACCCGCACGCTGCAGACCCGCACGCTGCAGACCCGCACGCTGCAGACCCGCACGCTGCAGAATGATTTCAGCAGGGCTGCGCGGACGAGCGCTTGAATGCCGCGTTTCCAATTTTCAAAAGCCATCTGCTCCATCCTCGTGCATTTACGTGCTTTTCACTGCAGCCGGTCACCCATTGTAGTGATGGGGTACGTTAAAAGCTCTCAAATGCTACAGAATGCCTTCGAAAACACTGCAAAATGGCGGTAAGACGCTACGGCTGTGAACGCAAAGTTTTACTAATGCATGTGTGAGAGCGGCCTAAAGAACAGGGATGTGATTCTTGTCACCGTCCCCTTCACAGAGGGGCCCCCCGGGGGCCCGCCGTCCCCTTCACAGAGGGGCCCCCCGGGGGCCCGCCGTCCCCTTCACAGAGGGGCCCCCGGGGGCCCGCCGATCCCCTTCACAGAGGGGCCCCCGGGGGCCCGCCGTGCCTTCTCTGCAGTCCCCAGTAACTCTTAGCAGCTGGACTTCTGTCTGCCCTGTGAGGAGATACACGAATTCCCCACCTGTAGAATATGTGCGCCACACGGAGGTCCCCGCTGAACGGGCAGCCTGACGGCTCTGACTGCAAACTGACCGGCGAGATACTCACAGCGCTACCGTCTGAGGAGAGAAGCCATCACCGACCTGCACGGAGGCGTCAGCGCGCCAACTGCAGTCACCTCACAGGTGCCGACACAGCAATCACAGCAGAGCCCTGCCTGCCCCGACCGGCTGCCGGCACCCAGCTGGTAGAGCCCTGCCTGCCCTCACACAAGGTCACCACATGGTAGTGACTCACCTGCCCGGCCGCCGCCATACAGCTCTCCGTTCTGCCCTGTGACCTTCCCGGGATCTGACCGGTCTACACCGCCGTCGGACAGGAAACTTCTCTTGTTCTGCAGTTGCAGAGGATTACACGGGCGGTTAACCCCTCCCGCCGCGGCCAGCTCCCGGTCATTCGGCATCCTTGCTCTCCGGTAGTGGTACGTTTAGGCTTTTACGTTTTTGGTTGATAAGTTTTGTGTTAATTTATCAAAACAAATTCTAAATGTATTGAAAATTGAGAAAAAATTCCAACTTTCAAAAAGTTCTGCTTGTTCCGCCGCACGCCGAGCAGACGCGTGCCGCAGGTCCTCCGAGCAGACGTGTGCCGCAGGTCCTCCGAGCAGACGTGTGCCGCAGGTCCTCCGAGCAGACACGTGCCGCAGGTCCTCCGAGCCGACGCGAGCCGCAGGTCCTCTGAGCAGACGTGTGCCGCAGGTCCTCCGAGCAGACGCGTGCCGCAGGTCCTCCGAGCAGACGAGAGCCGCAGGTCCTCCGAGCCGACGCGTGCCGCAGGTCCTCTGAGCAGACACGTGCCGCAGGTCCTCTGAGCAGACACGTGCCGCAGGTCCTCCGAGCAGACGCGTGCCGCAGGTCCTCTGAGCAGACGCGTGCCGCAGGTCCTCCGAGCAGACGCGTGCCGCAGGTCCTCCGAGCAGACGCGTGCCGCAGGTCCTCCGAGCAGACGCGTGCAGCAGGTCCTCCGAGCAGACGCGAGCCGCAGGTCCTCCGAGCAGACGCGTGCCGCAGGTCCTCCGAGCAGACGCGTGCCGCAGGTCCTCCGAGCAGACGCGTGCCGCAGGTCCTCCGAGCCGACGCGTGCCGCAGGTCCTCCGAGCCGACGCGTGCCGCAGGTCCTCCGAGCCGACGCGTGCCGCAGGTCCTCCGAGCCGACGCGTGCCGCAGGTCCTCCGTGGAGGCGCCATCTTGTAAGCGACCTTTTATTATTTTTGAACAGAAAACATTGTAAGCATGCGCCCACTTGGGCATCACCCGACCGGCGGTGCCAGCTCTAAGACCACTATACCGTGGCGCTTTGAAATTATTTCAATGGGTCCTCGAAGACCTGCGCTCGAGCGTTGGCACATTCTCGCCCTTTTACCGCCCCTCATTACCCGTCAGATGATGCGGTGCGGTAAACTCTGTTGAATACAGTAACTGGCAAAACTCAAATCTCAGATAAGAAACGGTGGTAAACCCTTAGATCTGATCATTTACGGATCCAGGCGTGCGGGATGTGATACCATTTGTGATGCAGAAAAGCTGTGAGCGCGCCATTGTATATTTTATGTATGATTGTCGTTCTGGCTACTTTTTGGGGGGTTTTGGGAGCCGAGGCGTACAGAGATCGCAACTCTGATGTTGACTTTATTTTATTTGTAAGCCACGTGCTGAGCAGTAAAAATGGCGCGAGCCTCACACTGGGCGTCCGTACAGTCATGACTAGCACAACGTTTTGTAGTCTTTTTTTAGCCTGCACTCATTTTGCACCTTTAGTCCTGCGTCACACGGGCACATGCATATTTGTGCTGTATTTTCGCTCATCAGGCGTCTCATATTTGCGTGTAACGTTTTTTACTGCACTTTTTGCAGACGGCCCGATGCTCTCAGCCATTAAAATGGCCAATTAGTTTAATGAGTTGACGGTGTTTTTTTTCAGCACAAATCCGAAGGAAAATAGAGCATGTCGCGTTTTCTTTTTTTGGTGCAACACAAATGCGCACGCGAGATCTGCTCTTGTGCAGGAAACCAGTGAAATCTATAGGTTCTATTCTCTGCATATTGTGTGTGCAATCGCTAATACATCCGTAGAGAGATCATGTGATCCACATACGACACACCTGCGTTCCACTTGGAGAATCGGTGCATGTGACAATATTACCATGCAGTTATTAGGCATGCACATGTTTCCCATCTCTCAGTGGGGCGCAGGTGCACCATATGCCAATCATCAGAGATGGGGGCGCGCTTTGTGGAAAAATTAAGGAAAGCACCCAGACTGCTTGGAGAGGTGAACCGTCCATCTCACAGTCCATTGCTAATTAGCATACTGCATGAGAAGCCCTGATGGGGTGAGATCTCTCAATGGGAGCCCGTAATGAGGAAAATAAAGGTACTATTTTATTGCTCAAGAAGTCCCACATCGGACAGTATATGGGGTTTATATACTTTGACAGGCTTCCTTTAACCCCTTAATGATGCGGCCCCTTTTTCTTTTTCCATTTTCGTTTTTTCCTCTCCCCTTCAAAAAAATCGTAACTCCTTTATTTATCCATCGACGTCGCTGCATGAGGGCTTGTTTTTTGCGGGACGACTTGTATTTTTCAATGGTGCTATTTAAAGTACCATATAATGTACTGAAAAACTTTAAAAAATTCTAAGTGGAGTAAAATGAAAAAAAAACAAAACATTTCGCCATCCTTTACTGCGTCTTGTTTCTATGGCGCACAAACGGCAACAAAAGCAACATGATAACTTTATTCTATGGGTCAGTATGATTGCTACGTTACCAAACTTTTATAGGTTTTTTCTTAGTATACTCTTTTTTTTTTTTTTTTTTTTTTTTCAAAGACCTTTACTTTTTTTCAATTATTTTCTGCAGTCATTTTGTGCGCGCAATAACTTTTTTATTTTTCCATCGACGAAGTTGAACGAGGGCTCATTTTTTTCGGGATGTCCTGTAGTTTCCGATAGTACCAATTTGGAATACATACGACGTTTTGATCGCTTTTTATTGTGTTTTTTCTGGGAGACCGGGTAACTAAAAAAGTGCATTAGATTTTTTTAATAATAGATATGGCAGAAGGGGGTGATTTAAACTTTTACAACTTTTTTACAATTAAAAAAACTTTATTGATTTTTTTTATACATTACTTTGAAGTCCCCCTGGGGGACTTTAACATGCGATGCTCCTACAGTATGACGTAATGCTATTGCATTACGTCATACTGCTTTTTGACAGGCAGTCTATCAAGCCACCCTGTGGGGATGGCTTGATAGGCAGTCTGGTAAGGCAGCCCTGGGGCCTTTCAGTAGGCCCCCGGCTGCCATGACACCTGCACGGCTCCCCCAATCTCACCACAGGGGGGCGTGCGGGACCCCGGAAGATTAAAATGCCGCTGTCAGAATTGACAGCTGCATTTAAATGGTTAATAGCAGCGACCGGCCACGCGGCTATTGCCCGCGGGTGTCAGCTGTTATAAACAGCTGCCACCCGCACTGTATGAAGAGAGGTTGCCACGCAACCTCTCTTCATACATACCCCACCTCTCCATGATGTACCGGTATGTCATGGAGCAGGAAGGGGTTAAGCTGCCCCATACACCTTCAGCTCTGTTCACACACCGTTGAATAACATACCCAATCATTCCCCCTAACAATTGCCATTGTGTTAGTCAGGATACATACACATCAGATAGGTCAATCCCACTGAAATCAGGATGCAGGAATGCACACCTTTGTCTTGTCCAAGAGCCACATTGCCAGATTGAACCAATGCCAAGGACCACAATAAAACTTCACAGCAGGTGACTTTGCAGAATAAGCTGTCATGTGTCCAAAGAAGTCATGGACCCAATATGGAAGTGCAAGAATGTCTCAGTCACTCAAGGCCCATTTAGACACAACGATTATCACTTAAAGGGGTTGTCCCGCGCCGAAACGGTTTTTTTTTTTTTTTCAATAGCCCCCCCGTTCGGCGCGAGACAAACCCGATGCAGGGTTAAAAAAGAAAACCGGATAGTGCTTACCTGAATCCCCGCGCTCCGGTGACTTCTTACTTACCTGGTGAAGATGGCCGCCGGGATCTTCACCCTCGGTGGACCGCAGGTCTTCTGTGCGGTCCATTGCCAATTCCAGCCTCCTGATTGGCTGGAATCGGCACGTGACGGGGCGGAGCTACGAGGAGACGCTCTCCGGCACGAGCGGCCCCATTCAGAAAAGAAGAAGACCGGACTGCGCAAGCGCGTCTAATCCGGCGATTAGACGCTGAAAATTAGACGGCACCGTGGAGACGAGGACGCCAGCAACGGAACAGGTAAGTGAATAACTTCTGTATGGCTCATAATTAATGCACAATGTACATTACAAAGTGCATTAATATGGCCATACAGAAGTGTATAACCCCACTTGCTTTCGCGGGACAACCCCTTTAAAACTCACTCAAAAGATGACTTGAAATGGGCCTTGAGTGACTGAGACATTCTTGCACTTCCATATTGGGCCAGTCCTCTCCATGCTTCTCTATGGAATTGTGGAGTGCCATCCACTTCTATAATGTGACCCCAGAGTTGCATATGGAGTTAGCCTTGAATGCACTAGAATTATTAAAGGGGTTTTACTATGACTTAAATTTGCTTCCCATCTAAATGTCCTTTCATCCCGAAACGAGAGAAGATGCTGTGAGCGAAGGGGACTTCAATGCTGGAGGTGCTAAGAAAGAGGCCATTTTGCAATGCGTTGCAGGAGTGGGGCAGTACACCACCCTGAGGAGCAATTAAACGAAAGCCCCCTGCACTAGTGGGGCATACTGCAGGTGAGGTGTGGAGAAAACCCAATACTCCGAACTCTCGTGAGCATCTCCCATTGAGATAGGGGGAGATCGCAAAAAGAATGGACATGCCGCAAGTTTGTTTTAACGCTGCATCACAAGAATTAAAACACCACACATGTGGTGACCTCCTCTCACCGGCTCTCCCTCTGTTCATGGTAGCAGATCTGGGGATATATCAGGGGCCCAAGTATTTAGGAGGATAGCAGCCAGTATACCTGCCATTGGGACCACATTGGATGCAGGTAAGTATACAGATTGTTCTGTCTGGTATATAAACATATTTGTTTTCCTTGTGTATAAAAATGCAAAAGTGTCTGTGTGTATATAATATAAAAAGTGTGCACCTGTGTGTGTACATGTATATAATATATATATATTTATATTATAGTGTGTGCCTATATATATATATTATATAATGTTCACTTGTGCATATATATTTATTATTGTGTGTTTGTATGTGTGTGTATATATGTGTATATATATAATATAAACGCACACACAGACGCTCACTCTTATACATACACACACCCACCATGGGGGCACTATTCCTACTGAGGCCACCGATATAGGGGACACTTACTAAAGAGGCCACTATGGGGTTGCTATTAATACTCGGGCCACTATGGGGGGCCCTATTATTACTGGGGCCACTATGGAGTTCACTATTACTACTGGGACCACTATGAGCCAACTAGGACTTCATTGGCCATTATGGGTGTTAGCATTACTACTGGGGCCACTATTGTAGCACTATGACTACAGAGGCCATTATGGGGGTCACTATGGCTACTGGGACCATTGTAGAAGCACTATGACTACTGGGGCCATTATGGGGATCACTATTATTATTAAGTCACTATGGAGGTTACCACAGGGGCCACTATGGGTGACCCTATTACCACTGGGGTCACTATCGGGACCTTATAACTACTAGGGCCCCTATGGGGGACCCTATTACCACTCGGGTCCCTATGGGGTTCATTATTACTATACAGTCTTACAATTAGAATCGACCCTTTGAAGGCAGCCATAAGGCTGATGTGGCCCTCGGTGAAAATGAGTTTGACACCCCTGATCTGCAACATGAGACCATATTGTAATTTTTTTCCCAATCCACCACTGACCTACTATATAGCTGCAGAGAGCTACCGTGTTTCCCCGAAAATAATATTATATTAATTTTTGTTCAAAAAGGTTTAACTTTTTTACATGTATAGCTGCCTGGACACTATTTAAACTGACTTTTTTAATTAACTGTTAGCAGGGCTTAATTTTGGAGTAGGGCTTATATTTCAAGCATTCTCAAAAAGCCTAAAAAATCATTTTGCATTCTCTTATTTTTAGGGAAACAGGGTACTCATATAGACCTTATGTTTTTTGTACTATATATGCACAGTGGATATAAAAAGTCTACACACCCCTGCTAAAATGCCAGGTTTTCATCATGTTAAAAAATCCAACAAGGATGAATCATTTCAGATTTCTTACCACCCTTAATGTAACCCGTTATCTGTACAATTCCATTGCAAAGCAAACTAAAATCATTTATATAGTAACATAGTATGTAATGCTGATAAAAGACATCTGTCCATCCAGTTCAGTTTATTACTCCCCAATTTTGATACACAGGACATAAAAAAAAAACAACAAACAATGAGGTAGAAGCCAATTTTCCCCATGTAGGCCCGATGTACATGGCCAGATTTGCACTGCGGAAACCGGTGCGGGCGTCCTCCTCCCGATTTCGCATGGAATGTAAAAAGCGGGTTTCCATGCCCATGAGCGGAAATCGATTATAATTTTCCACTCGTGTGGGTAAAGTTGCACCATGCTCTATTCCATGCAGGATTCACTAAATCATCCCAGACAGATGTCTGTCCAGCATGTGTGAAGACCTCCATCGAAGGAAAACTCAACACCTCCCGTGGCTAACCTGTTCCACTCATTGATCACCCTCACTGTCTAATCTGCATCTCCTCCTTTTCAGTTTCATCCCATTGCTTCTAGTCTTTCCTTGTACAGATGAGAATAGGGTTGATCCCTCTACACTGTGCCAGCCCTTCAGATATTTGTATAAAGGGGTTTTCTGGCCACAGTCACGTTTTATCTAAGCCTATTCTTGTATAACAATCAGCTCAATAAACTCTTCCAAGTACCTTTTATCTTGTTTTTTTCCATTACCATTTGCACTACATAGAAACATACCAAAGGCGTAACTGAAGGCTCAGGGGCCCGGGTAGAAAAGTTCAGCTCAGGCCCCCCCACCTGTACCTGTACCCATACCTAAACTGTGCTGCATACAGCTGCAAAACGAATTTACATACAGGATTAGCCCCTTGACGTAATCTTTCCAAGCATGACTTATTTCCTGGACTATGTGAAAATTTGTTTATAGCTAGAGATGAGAGAGCACCAAAATGCTCGGGTGCTCGTTACTCGAGTCGAACTTCCCGCGATGCTCAAGGGTTCGTTTCGAGTAACGAACCCCATTGAAATCAATGGGCGACCCGAGCATTTTTGTATGGGACCTATGCTCCGCTAAGGTTTTCATTGGTGAAAATCTGGGAAATTCAAGAAAGTGATGGGAACGACACAGCAACAGATAGGGCAGGCGAGGGGCTACATGTTGGGCTGCATCTCAAGTTTTCAGGTCCCACTATTAAGCGACAATAGCGGCAAGAGTGCCCCCCCCCCCCAACAATTTTTACTTCTGAAAAGCCCTCATTAGCAATGCATACCTTAGCTAAGCACCACACTACCTCCAACAAAGCACAATCACTGCCTGCATGACACTCCGCTGCCACTTCTCCTGGGTAACATGCTGCCCAACCGCCCATTTCAGTAATAGTAGCAGTCAAGACAGGCCCCAGTAACAATTCCAAAGCAGCAGTATAGGGGGAGCACAGTATTAGTTCCATTTGAGTAGTAGTAGCAGTCTGGACAGGCCCCAGTAACATATCACTAGCAGCAGTATAGGGGGAGCACAGTATTAGTTCAATTTCAGTAGTAATAATGAGCGACTACTACCCCCAGCAGACACGCAGTAAACTGAGGACGGTCACAGGCAGCCCAAATATAGTATTTTTTTCCAATTTTTGGAAAAAAGCCCACTGCCTATATAGCCTGTATATGGATTTCCCTGTTGGAGGATGACTGTGGTTATTGAAACCACAGTGCAGCCAGAAAAAATTATACGCAAGGCTGGGTATTAATGAGCGACTACTACCCCAAGCAGACACGCAGTAAACTGTAGACGGTCACAGGCTTAGCTGGGTAATAATGAGCGACTACTCCCCCCAGCACACACGCAGTAAACTGAAGACGGTCACAGGCAGCCCAAATATAGTATTTTTTTCCAATTTTTGGGAAAAAGCCCACTGCCTATATAGCCTGTATATGGATTTTCCTGTTGGAGAATGACTGTGGTTATTAAAAGCACAGTGCAGCCAGAAAAAATATGCGCAAGGCTGCAGTAACACCTAGCTGGGTAATAGTGAGTGACTACTACCCCCAGCAGACACGCAGTAAACTGAACACAGTCACAGGCAGCCCAAAGAATTTTTTTTCCAATTTTTTTGAAAAAGCCCACTGCCTATATAGCCAGTATACCTTTTTCCCTGTACCACTGTCCCTGCCTCAGCACTACTGCCCCTACACTCAGTAAAATGACTGCAGACTGAGGACGCTATGGTCTGCACGCCCGATATACGAAAAACAAAATGTGCAAAACTGTTAAAAGCAGCCACAACAGTACTGCACACGGTCAGATGTGGCCCTAAGAAGGACCGTTGGGGTTCTTGAAGACGAAGATAGCAGCCTAACACTCTCCCTATAGCAGCTACAGCAGGACAGCACTTTCCATAATGTCTCTCAGCGTGCATCTGTGGCGAGCCGCGGCTGGCCCCAGTTTAGATACTCGGGTGTCACCTGATCTCCCCAGCCACTCACTGCAGGGGGGTGGGATAGGGCTGGAACTTCACAGGAGGAAGTTGTAATGCCTTCCCTGTGTTTCTATTGGCCAGAAAACGGCGCAAACTTTTCTGGGAAGAAAATGGAAGTGACTCGAACACCGCGTGGTGCTCGTCTCAAGTAACGAGCATCTCGAGTAGCCTAATACTCGAACGAGCATCAAGCTCGAACGAGTACGCTCGCTCATCTCTATTTATAGCCCCTTAGGCTAATTTCACATAGGCGAGTGTGATATCAGGCCGTGAACCACAGCCTGATATCACACTCGCCAGCATGTGATTTCGCCTTGGATGCAAGGCATTTTTGTATCAAACAAGTCTTGCATCAATCCAGGAAAGTAACGTTCCTCCGCCCCAACGGAGAATTGAGAAACTTTGTATCACATCTTGTTGACCTAGAACATGGTGAGTGCCGCCGGCCCCATTGAAAACGATGGGAGATGCGATGTGAGAGCACATCCAAATATAGCGCTTCAGAGACCTCATATCTCCTGTATATTTTCCAGCAGGATAATGCTTGCTCACACACACAATGGTGTCACAGGAAGCCCCCACAACATTGTCACACTTGGCTGCCTGGTCACCAGATTTATCATCGATAGAACATGTATGGAACCATCTGGGATGCCAACTTCTACAGCCTACAAGTGTACACGGTCTAGAGCCTCAAGTTATGCAGCAGGATACCATACGAAACCTGTATACCTCTATGCCCGTCCATATCACATCTTGTATACTTTGTCAAATGCTTTCCTAAAATCAAGATATACTATAAGTGCTGCATTTCCATGATCAACCTAGTTGGTGATTCTGTCATAGTAGGAAATTTGATTATTCTGGCATGATTTGTTTGTTACAAATCCATGCTGGTTCTGGTCAAATGCTCCATTCTCATCGAAGTATTTGCATATAAGCTGTTTAATAATCTCTTCCAAGATCTTTCCCAGTATGGAAGTCAAGCTCACAGGCCTGTAGTTTCCTGGATCCATCTTCTTTCTTTTGTTGAAGATAGGGACATTTCCCATTATTTACAGTGATTCTGATTTACCCCATATAAAAAGTTTGGTTCTTCTTGGTGGATTTTCCTGACATTTTCTTAGTTGGTCCATAAAGATCTTACAGCACATCAAAGGGATCTGATTGTTGGAAGGTGTCAGTCAGGAGAAGGGGACCAAAACATTTACAAGCTATTACATATACCATGCAACACAGTGAGGATGATCATCAAGAAGGGGATTAAATGTGGCCCAATAGCGACATTACCAAGGACTAGACATCCCTCAAAATTTAATGAAAAGACCAAAAGAAAGTTTGGCTGGGAGGCTGCCAAGAGTCCTACAGCAACATTAAAGGAGCTGCAGGAATTTCTGTCAAGTACTGGCTGTGTAGTGCCCTGGTCAACCATCTACCGTATTCATGTTTCTGGGCTTTGTGGAAGGGGGGCAAGATGGGAGCCTTTTCTAATAAAGAAAAACATCCAAGGCCAGCTATATTTTGCCAAAATCTACATCGAGACTGCCAAACGTATGTGGGAGAACTTGTTCTGGTCTAATGAGACTGAGGGGGAACTTTTTGGCCATAATACATCTTCTAAAAAGCTGAAAATGAGGGGGAATTTACTTTTCAGCACAGCAATGACCCAAAGCAGACTCCCAAATCAACAAAAGAATTACTTCGCCAGAAGACGCTTAAAGTTTTAGAATGGCCCAACCAGAGTCCAGACGTGAATCCCATTAATGATCCCTGGGTGACCTAAAGAGGGCGGTACACATAAGATGCCCTCGCAATCTGACAGTTGTGGAAAAGTTTTGCAGGAAAAAGTGGGCAAATTTTATTACTTATATACATTGAATGGCCACGTTTATTGCCATATGTGGCGATGTGTCGGCTCACACAGCAGTAAAATGCTACATTATACAGCCTAAAGCCTCATTCACATGAGTGTGTGCTGGCGCGTACATAGGTGCGCACAAAACCGGCGCGCCCATGGGCATGTACAAACACAAGTGAATGCAGTTCCGTGCAGCATTGCTTTCAATGGGGCCATGGCTGCTGCCAGTGGCCCCATTGAAAGCAATGGTCTGCCGGCAACCCCTGCAGTGATTTTCAGGGAAGGGCTTTAAATATAAGCCCTTCCCTGAAAATCATTCCTATCTGGTGTAAAAAATATAAATACTCACCTTTCTGCAGCTGTCGGGGCTCAGGCGCATCTAGCCGCTTCGGTCCCAGCACTGTAATGAAGTTCTTTCAGCAGGCGGGAATTTAAAATCCCCGCCTGCTGAAAGGGCTGCGTCTGATTGGCTGAGCGCTCAGCAATTCAAAGGCAGAGCT
This sequence comes from Eleutherodactylus coqui, assembly GCF_035609145.1. Classification (NCBI taxonomy): domain Eukaryota; kingdom Metazoa; phylum Chordata; class Amphibia; order Anura; family Eleutherodactylidae; genus Eleutherodactylus; species Eleutherodactylus coqui. Next base: position 195,187,001 of record NC_089843.1, on the reverse strand, counting down.
CAGCCATTCATTGAATGACAGCTGAGCACCGCCAGTGATTTGTCACAGCACTCAGCCAATCACAGGCAGCGCGCTCAGTCATTCATTGAATTCATTGAATGGCTGAACGCTGCCTGTGATTGGCTGAGCGCTGTGACCAATCACAGACAGCGCTCAGCTGTCATTCAATGAATGGCTGAGTGCTGCCTTTGATTGATTGAGCGCTCAGCCAATCAGATGCAGCCCTTTCAGCAGGCGGGGGTTTTAATTCTCTGCGACTAGACGCGCCTGAGTCCCAGCAGCGGCAGAGAGGTAAGTATGTATTTTTTTAAATTTTGTACTACAGCTAGGATTGATTTCCAGGGAAGGGCTTATATTTAATGCCCTTCCCCAAAAATCACTGCTAGATTTGCCGGCAGCCTATTGCTTTCAACCTGTTGCCAGCTGCCCCATTGAAATCAATCGTAGAGCTTCGCGATTCTCTACCACAGCTGTCACGACTGTGACAACTGTGGCAAGGAATTCTTTACTCCCCGCGGGAAGTCCCCTTGTCACTGAACACTGTGACAGTGCTGTCACAGTGATCAGTGACAAGGGGACTCCCCGCGGGGAATATTGACATGCACTACGGACCTATGGTACACGCATGTCCTATTTTTACAGGTGCGTACGTTTGCATGCCTGTAAAACACAGACATGTAAGCATACCATAGGGAACCAATGGTTCTAATAGACGCGTGGTCATGTGCACACGTATGTATGCACATAAACACGCTCATCTGAATGATCCCTTAGTGAAACCTAGCAAGTCTATGGGACGTGTACCCTACTTTTATTCATTTCTTCATGCATGACTAAAATAATCCCTCCTGCTAAGCAGAACTGAGTTGCTCAACGGAATTAATGTACCAAATTCATTTCCTTCCTCGTAGATACTGTATCAGTAACACAGAGAAAAAAAAAGAACACGGCAATCCCTGAATGTATTTGAAAGCCATGAACCAGAAAAAATAGCTATTATGAAGTAGAACATCCTGCATTTTAGGTGCTTGTTTGCTTGTGTTGGTCCAATAAAGATTAATGTTTAACTTCATAGTGCAGTGGTTTTCATAACAGATGACTTAATGGTCATAAGACTTTAGTTACTAGATGTTCACAGAAAGATGTCTCAGGACCAACCAGCTTAATGCCTCATGTAGTAGATAACACTTTCTCTTTATTTTTAAATGAGATTTAAACGCTGAGTGACCAAGCCTGTTTGCGCTGTAACAACTGGCCAAATTTTGGAAATCTGACGTGTCACTTTAACATAGAGTAACTCTATAAACGTTTTGCATATCCAAGCAATTCTGACATTGTTTTTTTGCCACATATTATACTTCATTTAGGTGGTAAAAATAGACCAATAGAATCTCTGTATATTTATTAAAAGAGCCAAAATTGGGAAATGTTGAAATTTTTTTTCATTTTTTTCAAATGATTGACTGCAATCTCTCAAATATGTGCAAACAAACTGTACAAATTGTTGATGAGATATACATTTTCTTCTGATTACTTTATTCTGGAAGCACATTGGAAAAACTTCATTTTTTTGACCATTTAGTAGATATACAAATTTAACATTAATTAACATTTTGAGAAACATTTTGTTCTCCAACGCCAACCCAATTTTGCGAAGGCTCATCGGTATCAGAATGATAGATACCCCCACAAATTATCCCATTTGAAACAATACACATCTTAGTCTATTCACTGAGGGGTGTCATGAGTATTTGGACCCCACATTTTTTTTCAGGAATTAATACAATTTACAGAAGAAAAAATAAAGTTTAATATTTTGGCAAATAGGTCATTTTAAAGACAGGATTTTTTTTTATTGTGTACATGATAATGAGGATTTGCACCCCAAAATAGATACCCCTGTTTGTCCTGTGTTCAGAAACATACCCATTTGGCCTTAATCTGTATATCTGTATGCACAACAGGGCCAAAAACGAGCCTGTGGCTTTTAAAACAGAAATTTTGCTTGAAGGTGTTTTAGGCCCCATTGCCCACTTGAAGAGCCCTTGGGCAGTCAAAATGATAGAGAACCCCCACAAATTACCCCATTTTCAAAACATAATAAATTTTAGCAATTGTATCATTTTAAAAACACTTTTTTGTACAGTACACATATGAATGAAGACTTGCACCCCAAAATAGATACCCCTGTTTGTCCTGTGTTCATAAACATACCCATTGTGACCCTAAATTTATATCTCTATGCACAATGGGGCCCAAACTGAGAGGAGCATTATGCTTCAACTGTTTTTTAACTTTTACGTGATCGCTCACCGCAGCCCTCTATCACTGCTTTAGGCTGTCAGCTACCTTTAGTAGCCAGGAGATTTTAAATTTCCTGTGCGCTCCCCAGCTTCTGCGCTGCCGTCCGCCATTTTGCCGATGGGATCCTTATCAGCGGAGAGGTCCGCTGATAAGGATCCCATTGTGGGACATCTCCGGAGGCCTTAGGTAAGTAATTTCATCTCCCCTCATGGTACGAATTCGTGACTGGAGGTGAAATTTTAGCTTTTTTTAACTTTTATGTGATCATTGTTATTGATTGGAAAACGATGATCACAAGACCAAGAACCGCTAATCGCGACCCCCGCTGTGAAATCTCCAGGCTCTTGGCTACATTGGGTAGCCAGGAGCAGGGAGATTTTAAATTGCCCCGGCAATCCATGGCTTTTAAGCATGAGTCCGCGATTTTGGTGACGGGTGTGTTCGCAGAAGCCAGGGTAAGAGAAATCCCGGGGCTTTAGGTATGTAAATTCATCTCCCCTCACAAATATAACTTTTTAACTTTTACATAATCGCCGTTATCCATTGGATAACAGCGATCATGTGACCGGGAACTACATTCAGCAGCCCCGGTGACAGGTCTTTGCTCTCGGCTACTCATACTAGCCGGGAGCAGAAAGATTTTAAATTTTCCTGGCATATTGGCCTTATGGGCGTGCATGTGACATATGACGTCTGGCGCGCATGCGTAGAGGCCGGTATCAGATCCTGGAAGACCAGAATGCCATGGGGCATTGTGGAAGATGGGGGTGAGTACTCAGCTCCACTCACGGATCCGATCCAGTGGAGTACATCAATTCACATTCATCATCTTCCCTCAAGATGAAAGAAATGTTCTGGATATTCTGACTGAACACCTAGATCCCAAATAAGCTAAATGAAGTGCTGGAGAAAATTTAAGAGCTATAAATTTACTTCATTCTCCATGCATTAGCATATTTGTTTATTCTGTAGTATATAAACAAAAAGTATGTATGTTTAAAGAAATACATAACTTGGTTTAAATAACTCAAATCATCACGATGGACGTACGCATTCAATTCATTTTAATATGTATACAAGAAGCTATTGATCCATTATATTCATAGTAACCTAGTATATTTGACTGAATGAAGACAGTGTCCATCGAGTTCAGCTTGTTTTAACCCCCTTGTTGATGCAGAGGAAGGCAAAAAAAAACAAGAATCCAATTAACCCATTTGAGGGGAAAATTCCTTACTGACTCCATAATGGCAGTCAGAATAATCCCTGAATCAACCTTTAATAGTTCCTACCTAAATGTAAGACCCGGAACAACAACCCCGCTGGTCATCTAATGTTTATATCCTGTAATATCATAGCGCTCTTAAACTACTCAATGGATTTTGCCATCACTATGTACTCAGTAAAGAACCCCCTTTTGTGTTGGTAATAAAACCGGTTTTCTTCTAGATGTAGCAGATGCCCTCTTGTTACCGACGCAGTCCTGGGTATAAACAGATCATGGGAGAGATCCTTGTATTGTCCCCTAATGTATTTATACATAGTTATTTGATCGCCCCTTAGCTGTCTTTTTTCCAGGGTGAATAATCCTAATTTTGATAGCCTCTCTGAGTATTCCAGTCCTCTCATCCCATTTATTAATTTAAATTATGCCCATAGGAAAGGAGGAAGAGCTTTCAATGGGCATTCTAAGCTGAATGTGCCTGCTCTCGTCAGATCGCGGCCGCAAGCTAGCTTGAGGCCTGGTAAGTACCAGTATGGGTGACAGACTGGGAATCACAGGTCCTGTTGACTTTTAATGCCGTGAGGTTTCTTTCCTTTTTCCAGTATGGGTGACCGCCTGGGAATCCCTGGTCACATTCACTTTTAAGGCCGTGAGTAGGTTTCTTTCCTTTTTGGAGGTGTGTTTGCACTGCAGAAAGCCCATAGGAAACGTGGAGGAGCTGTCAAGGGGCATTCTAAGCTGATTGTGACTGCTCTTGTCATATCGCGGCCGCTAACCAGCTTGAGGCTTGGCCAGTATGGGTGACCGGCTGGAAATCCCAGGTCCTGTTGACTTTTAAAGCCGTGTAGGTTTCTTTCCAAGCTCAATGTGCCTGCTCTTGTCAGATCGTCGCTACTAGCCTGCTTGAGGCCTGCAAGTGCCAGTATGGGTGACCTGCTGGGAACCCCTGGTCCTGTTAACTTTTAAGGCCGTGAGTAGGTTAATTTTCTTTACGGAGGTGCGTTTGCACTGCATAAAGTCCATAGGAAAGGAGTTGGCATTCTGAGCCAAATGTGCCTGCTCTCGACAGATCACGGCCGCCAGCCAGCTTGAGGCCTGGCAAGTACCAGTATGGGTGACCGGCTGGGAATTCCATTTCCCTTTGACTTCTATGGCCGTGAGTAGGTTACTTTCCTTTCAGTATTGGTGACCGGCTGAGAATCCCAGGGTTCATTGACATTTAAGGCATGAGTAGGTTACTTTCCTTTTTGGAGGTGCGCTTAAACTAAAGAAAAGCCGGAGGAAAGAAAGAAGAATTGTCAGCGGGCATTCTAAGTTGAATGTGCCTGCTCTTGTCATATCACGGTCGCTAGCCAGCTTGAGGCTTGGCAAGTACCAGTATGGGTGATAATCTTGGAATTACAGGTCCCGTTGACTTTTAATTCCATGAGTAGGTTTCTTTCCTTTTTGGAGGTGTGATTGCACTACAGAAAGCCCATAGGAAAGACGGAAGAACAGTCAACGGGCATTATAAGCTAAATGTGCCTGCTCTCGTCAAATTCTGGCAGTCAGACAGCTTGAGGCCCTGCAAGTACCTGTATGGTGACCGGCTGGGAATTCCATGTTCCGTTGACCTTTAAGGCTGTGAGTAGGTTTCTTTCCTTTTCGGAGGTGCGTTTGCATGCAGAAAGCCCATAGGAAAGGAGTAGGAACTGTCAGTGGGAATTCTAAGCTTAATGTACCTGCTCTCTTAATGTGCCTTTTTTCATCAGATCATGGCCACCAGACAGCTTGAGGCCTGCAAGTGCCATTATGGGTGACCGTCTGGGAATCCCTGGTCACATTCACTTTTAAGATCGTGAGTAGGTTTCTTTCCTTTTTGGAGGTGCATTTGCACTGCAGAAAGCCCATAGGAAAAGAGATGGACCTGTAAACAGGAATTCTAAGCTCAATGTGCCTGCTCTCGTCAGACCGTGGCCGCCAGCCAGCTTGAAGCCTGGCAAGTACCAGTATGCGTGACCGTCTGGGAATCCTAGGCCCCGTTGCCTTTATAGGCCAAGAGAAGGTTACATTTTATTTTGGAGGTGCATTTGCACTGTAGGAAAGCCCATAGGAAAGGAGGAAGAACTGTCAACGGGCATTCTAAGCTGAATGTGCCTACTCTCATAAGATCGAAGCCGCCAGCCTGTTTGAGGCTTGGTAAGTGCCAGTATGGGTGACCAGCTGGGGATCCCAGGTCCTGTTGAATTTTAAGACCGTGAATAGGTTTCTTTCCTTTTCGGGGGTGCGTTTCCACTGTAGAAAGCCCATAGGAAAGGAGGAAATGCCGTCAACCGGCCTTCTAAGCGAAATCTGCCTGCTCTCGTCAGGTTGAGGCCGCCAGTCAGCTTGAGGCCTGGCAAGTAATAGTATCGGTGACCGCCTGGGTATCCCAGGTCCTCTTGACTTTTAAGGCCGTGAGAAGGTTAATTTCCTTTTCGGAGGTGCGTTTGCACTGCAGAAACCCAAAGGAAAGGAGGAGGACTGTCATTGAGCATTCTAAGCTGAATGTGTCTGCTCTCGTCAAATCGTGACCACCCACCAGCTTGAGGCCTGGCAAGTACCAGTATGGGTGACCAGCTGGGAATTCCAAGTCATGTTGTGTTTTAATGCAGTGAGTATGTTAATTTCCTTTTCGGAGGTGCATTTGCACTGCAAAAAGCCCATAGGGAAGGAAGAGGAACTGTCAGCGGGCATTCTAAGCTGAATGTGCCTGCTCTCGTCAGATCACGTCCGCCAGCCAGCTTGAGGCCTGGCAAGTACCCGTATAGTTGACCGGTTGGGAATCCCAGGTCCCGTTGACTTTTAAGGCCGTGAGTAGGTTTGTTTCCTTTTGGGAGGTGCGTTTGTACTGCAGAAAGACCATAGGAAAGGAGAAGAAACTGTCAATGGCTATTCTAAGCTGAATGGACCTGCTCTCGTTAGATCGTGGCTGCCCACCATCTTGAGGCCTGGCAAGTACCCGTATGGGTGACCGGCTGGGAATCCCAGATCCTGTTGACTTTTAAGGTCATGAGAAGGTTAATTTCCTTTATGGAGGTGCGATTGCACTGCAGAAAGCCCATAATAAAGGAGGAGGAAAAGTCAACGGGGATTCTAAGCTGAATGCACCTGCTGTCGTCAGATCACGTTCACCAACCAGCTTGAGGCCTGGTAAGTACCAGTATGGTTGACCGGCTGGTTAACCCAGGTGACTTGACTTTTAAGGCCGTGACTAGGATGAGTTCCTTTTCTGAGGTGCGTTTCCACTACAGAAAGCCCATAGGAAAAGTGATAGAACTGTTAATGGGCATTCTAAGCTGAATGTGTCTGCTCTCATCAGATCGCGACAGCGAGATTGAGGCCTGCAAAGTACCAGTATGGGTGACCAGCTAGGAATCCCAGATCCCGTTGGCTTTTAATGTCTTAAGTAGGTTTCTTCCCTTTTCAGAGGTGCGTTTGCACTGCAGAAAACCCATAGGAAAGGAAGTGTACCAGTCAATGGGCATTCTAAGGTAAATGTGCCTGCTCTCATCAGATCGCAACCACCAGGTAGCTTGAGGCCTGGCAAGTAGCAGTCTGGGTTCCTGGCTGTCAATGGGTGTTTTTCAAGCTGAATGTGCCTGCTCTCGACAGATTGCAGCTGCTAGCCAGCTTGAGGCCGGGCAAGTACCAATATGATCGACTATCTTGGAATCCCAGGTCCCTTTAATTTTTTAGGCCGTGGGTAAGTTTCTTTACTTTTTGTAGGTGCGTTTGCACTGCAGAAAACCCATAGGAAAGTTAAAAGAACTGTGAACAGGCATTCTAAGCTGAATTTGCTTTCTCTAGTCAAATCGCGTCCGTCAACCAGCTTGAGGCCTCGCTAGGACCAGTATGGGTGACTGGCTAGGAATCCCATGTCCCGTTGATTTTTAAGGCCGAAAGCCCTTAGGAAAGGAGAAGAAAACTGTCGATGGGCATTCTAAGCTGAATATGCCTGCTCTCGTCAGACCGCGGCCGCCAGCCAGCTTGAAGCCTGGCAAGTACTAGTATGGGTGACCGTCTGGAATTCCCAGGTCCATTGACTTTTAAGGCCGTGAGTAGGTTTAGTTCCTTTTCAGAGGTGCATTTCCACTTCAGAAAGCCCATAGGAAAGGCGTGCACTCTCTAAGCTGAATGTGCCTGTTCTTGTCAGATCCGACTGCTAGCCAGCTTGAGGCCTGGCAAGTAGCAGTATAGGCGACCAGCTGAGAGTCCCAGGCCACACTGACTTTTAAGTCCGAAAGTATTTTTTTTTTTCCTTTCCAGAGGTGCAATTGCACTGCAGAAAGTCCATGAGAAAGGAGGGAGAACTGTCAATGGGCATTCTAAGCTGAATGTGCATACTCTCGTCACATATATATATAAATTAGGCATAATATAGGTCTTCCGTGTTTACAGTTGGAAGTAACCTGGATATTCCATCACATTTTAATAATTTATTTACCTATTTAAATCATTGTAACTGCAATCCACATTTGCACTAACTGTATGTGCCACACTGGAGCATGTTATTGAGTGCCCAATATCAATAAAGAGAAGGGGAGGTGAAATTACATACCTAAATTCCCTGTTTTTATTCTTCTATCGGATCTTTATCCACAAACCTTTCTCAGCTTAGGTGCATGCGCCCATCAGCAAAATGGCAGACGCATGCACAAAAGTCAAGAATTGTCTGGTAAATTAAAAATCTCCCTGCTCCTGGATACCAAAGGTAACCGAAAGCGTGGAGATGTCGCGGGGGGCCGCGGTATGCGGTTCTTGGTCACGTGATTACGTAGAAGTTTTTTTAAAAGTTGAAGTTTCATCTCCTCTCACTGATGCAATCAGTGAGAGGAGATGAAACTTCCTACCGGAGGACTCCACAATTGAACCCCGACGCGATCCTCCTCTGTTGACCTTTCCGACTTCTGTGCATGCTGGTAAAATGCTCAGGAGTCGGGGAAGGCCTGGGAAATTTAAAATCTCCTTACTTCCGACGACCAAAGGTTACCTAGAGCAGTGATGGCTGGCCTCGTTGAGCAATCCCCGGTCACGTGATAAAAAGGCAGCGATCTACCTTAGGCCTTTCCCACACGTCCGGTAGGAATTGAAGATTCCGCATGCGTTTTTTAATCCTCCGTAGTACGCAGATCAATCAAATTCACTGAATTACACAATTTATGTGAGCTAAAAAAAGGTGTACTGCGCATGACCGCCTGTGTGAGTACGCAGTTATGCACAGTACATTAAGCGGCCGTACGCAAGCGGATTCCACATCCGGCCATGTGAGCCCAGCGTTATTCACATCACTGCCTGTAATACGTAATTTACAAGAAGTCCCCAGGAAAGCTTGCCTTTCTGCAGTTCCAGGAGCAGCTTGTTGAGCGCCTTCTGTGTGAGACCGCTGCACCTCGGCAAGCTTATGAAGCCCCCAGAGCGCCACTTTTTACACCCCATCCCTGCCACTTAAATCAAGAAATACCCCCCAAAAAAGCATGGGTGGAGGAGGAATGCCCGGTTTTATTGCCCCATGTGCCCATCCCAACCAGGCTCCCGTAATTACCCCTGTCGGACATACCACACAGTTTGCATTATTACTTTTATCTAAGATTTAAAGAACACCAAAAAGGGCGCAGAGAGCAGTATTATTTTTAGGGAGTGATTTTTTTTTCCCCACACAAGTGTGCAATGGGGCCTGGAATTTATTCAGTTGTACCCTGAAAGCCAATGGGTGTTCCCTCCATTTTAGGCCTAGCCATGTGTCCTGTAAGCAGATTAGGGCTACAATGGGTATGTTTCTGAACATGGTACAAACAAGGGGATCCATTTTCGGGTGACAAACAAAGTGTTCCTCAAAATATTAATGACAGGTGCACTGTTCAGACACGATCCTCTGCTTCTGTGTCTGGCACACATGGGCGTCATCCTGCTCGCTCTGTTCCCTGAACTTACATTTATTCTCTTCCAGTACTTCTAGGGTTATTTGCTCTGAGACCTCCTGCTCAGCTGTTGCACCTTTTCTAATCACTGCCCTATATAGCTTCCCTGGGCCTTTCAGACAGTGCTGTGTTGTTGTTGTGTGATTTATATCCATAACTTCATGTTTAGCCGTTGCTCCAGCAGTTATCTTGCTACCTTGCTATCCACTCGTGTTCTGTGTCTTCCGTTCATGTATCCTGCTGTCTGTTATCCTTGTGAGTCTGCTTCTCTGTTTATCTTCGTTAGCTTGTACCTCCTTCGTTTTCGTACTCCCTGGTATTGTTCTCTTTTTTGTTTTATAGGTGTTCTGTCCTGTCAGGGTCAGTCAGCGCCTAGATCACTTATAGGCAGGTGTTTCCCTCTCCTGCTTATCAGCCCAGGGCAAGATACTTTCCCTAGTTCCCATCTGTATACTGGGTTTGTACATCTGGCATCTTACCTCCCACGCTGGGGTCAGCTGTCAACCATGCTGTATTGAATCATCATTATCAACTGATTATCAACTGTAACGACTGTGGTTCCACATCCACAGTCGTTACACTTGATAATCAATATTAAATTTGTACGTCTCTTAAATGGTTAAAAAAATAAACCTTTTCAAATGTGCATCCAGAATAAACAAAACAGATGGAAATATATATCTTAGAAAAAATTTGTACAGTATGTTTGCACATATTTGAGATATTGCAATTGAAAATGTGAAAAAATTATAATTTTTTATAAATGTTCCCAATTTAGGCGCTTTTAATAAAAATACATATTTCTGTCTATTTTTACCACCTACATGAAGTACAATATGTGGTGAAAAAACAGTGTCAGAATCACTTGGATATGCAAAACCTTAACAGAGTTATTCTATCATAAAGTGACACATGTCAGATTTCCAAAATTTAGCTTGGTCATTAAGTAGCAAACCGGCTTGGCCACTAAGGGGTTAACTGACAATATAAGCAGTCAAAGTGCTAAGGACCACTTGTCTGTGAGTGTGTGTGAATGCTTCATATGCTCCGCCCCTCCTGATCACATGACTGATGTAATCACAGGTCCTAAAGCATATATCCGGTATAAAACACAGAGCCTGACAGCAGCATTGTGCTCACAGGACCTGTGATGTCACTGTCATGTGATCAGCTTCATGATCTCTGAGCTCCGCCCCTGATCACATGACAGTGACATAATTGCAGGTCCTTCACGTTATTAAAAACCTGACAGTTCCGTCATCCTTGTGCACTGAATGTGGGGTTATGGGTGGACTAGATCACTCAAAACCCCCACGGCCTCAGTTGCTATGGATACAGCAGTACTAAGTCTGGGAGTTTGTAGCTGGTTGTCAGACAGCTGCACACCTGTGTAAAGGGTACAATAAATGACACCTCATATATGTACACATACATAGCTGGCGGTGCATACTGACCAACAACATTGAAGCCTAGTCCTTCCCCACTATCTTCACATCTCCTGAATGTGATATCATACCATCTCAAGTGCCAATGCCGCCAACACCAGTCCAGCCTTCATGTAATCATCAACCGTTGTCCAGTGTTGAAACAAACCGTCGCTGTCATACAAACATGTCACCACAGAGGATTCAACGCCGCCATGAAGCTACTGCAGTTTACATGACACAGCCACAAGCCACAATTTCACCTCAGCCACCAGCTGCCGTTTGTACATCTTGTGCAGCAGATATGCAAACACTACAAGCAAACATGTCTCCTAAGCGAGCTGCTGAAGTTCGTAAATTACATACAGCTAGCATGTTAAAGCAACAAGCCAACATGTCTCCTCAGCAAGCTGCTGAAGTTCATAAATTACTGTTTGCAATTTTCTGTAACATTGTAAACAATGCCAATAGCTTATTATTTGCTCGGAAATATTTGTACCAACTCTGATTCCTTACAGTGTATATTAGTAAGAGATGCATCATGCCATCAGAAACACTGGTTGTATGCCTTCGGAATGTTCACAGGTTGAAATGTTGCAGTATTGATATTGCTATTTTGTACATTTATTGATGTTTTCTTATTCATAGATGTTTGGACTGTTTAGCAAAGTTGCAAATAATCGTAATAGCTTACTATATGCACGGAAATATTTTAACCAACTCTAATCCCTTTCACTATATATTATATTAGTAAGTGGTGCATTGTGCCACCAGAAACACTGGTACTATAAATAATTCTAATAACTAGTACATTACTACAAGGCACTGTCCAACTGTTTGACTTCAGCTCCATGATTCTATGATTTATAAGCTGCTTTTAAGGCAAAGTTTCGGCAACATGTATGGCTAGGAGTAAAAGGATTGTACCCAGTGGTAACTAACCACTTGCTTAGAAACACACTGCTTAATGGATTTTTTATGCCTTTTAAGTGTAAAAAAAAGGTCCAAAAACTAACCCTTTTGGTGGCAGACTCCTACTGCTGTTTATACATACACCATGGTAACAGAAGAAGCAATGTTTTTTTTTTAAGCTGTCCAAAAATTATCCCATTTTAGGGACTAGCAACAGGATTGGTTTGGAAAGAGAGATAGGGCTTTTCTATAAATGAAAAGCTGTCAAAATTATCCCGTTTTTGGGATCTTCTGTTTGATCTGTAGTTGTGTAGGCTGGTTAGTAGCAACAGCAGGGAAGATGGTAGAATTAACTGCATCAGTAGCAGCACAGTATTAAACATGGACAGGAAACTAACACTGATAAACGTAAAGCTCTGCACATGGGCAGATGATATACATGTCACCATTACACACTAAATGGGAAACCACTGGGTAACACTGACATGGAAAAGGACTTGGGGGTTTTAGGTAACTGTATGCTTAACTGGAGCAACCAGTGTCAGGCAGCTGCTGCCAAGGCAAATAGGATCATGGGGTGCATCAATAGAGGTCTAGGGGCACATGATGAGAACATTGTTCTTCCTTTTTACAAGTCACTGGTCAGACCACACAAGGAATACTATGGACAGTTTTGGGCACCAGTACTCAAGGACATATCAGTGCCTGAGCGGGTTCAAAGGCGAGAAACTTAATTAATTCATGGAATGGGTGGACTATAATACCCAGAGAGATCATCAAATCAGGGGTTATTTAGTTTAGAAAAAAAGGCTGAGGAGGTGACCTAATAACTGTGTGTGTATATATATATATATATATATATATATATCAGGGGGCAATACCGAGATCTCTCCCATCATCTATTATTCCCAGGACTGTATCAAAGGGGGCACTCTAATAACTATGTATAGATATATGAGGGGTCAGTACAAAGTTCTGTCCTACCATCTATTTATACTCAGGACTATAACAAGGGGGCACTCTAATAACTATGTAGAGATATATTGGGTCAAGACAGAAATCTCTCCCATCATTTATTATACTAAGGACTGTAAAAAGGGGGCACTCTAATAACTATGTATGTGTGTGTGTGTGTGTGTGTGTGTGTGTGTGTATATATATATATATATATATATATATATATATATATATATATATAATCAATCAGTGGTCAGTGCAGAGATCTCCCTCCATCTATTATACCCAGGACTGTAACAAGAGGGCGCACTAATAATTATGTATTATATAAAGAGGTCAGTACAGAGATCTCTCCCATCATATATTTAGACACAGGACTGTAACAAGGGGGCGCTGGAATAAGTATGTATGGATATATCACTGGTCAGTACAGAGATCTTCCCCACCAACTATTATATTCAGGACTGTGACTGTCACAAGGGGGCAAACACTACATCTAGAGGAAAGAAGATTACTACACAACATAGGAGGTTCTTTACTGTAAGAGCAGTGAGACTATGGAACTCTCTGCCAGAGGACGTGGTGATGGAGAACTCAATGAAAGAATACTAGAGGTGCCTGGGCTCCTTTCTTGAGTGTTACATTATAATATGTTATAATCACTAATAACTTAAAAACTGTTGTTGATCTGGGAATTATTCTGATTGCAGATTTGGAGTTGGGAAGTACTTTTTACCTTTTAAATGGGGAAAATTAGCTTCTACCTCAATGGCTTTTTTGCCTTCCTCTGGATCAACATTGGGAGGGAGTAATTGGCTGAACTGGATGGACATATGTCTTTTTTGGCTTTACATAGTATGTTACTATGTTAGATCTGTGGTTGTGTCTGACCATTTTACAGAGGACCAGCAATGATTGATCTTGTGCTTTTACACAGAAGTGATCATCACTCAGTGAATGGAGGCAGAGCAGGCCAGAAGTCGTTCTGGCCCACCCACCTCCATTCACAGTAAACAGGCTGTCGTTCATGGATGAACGACTGTCTGTTTACACGGGCAGATTGTCATTTGATTTTTTTTTATGGCTGTGTGATCCAAATGACGAACATATTATCGTGCATTGATGACAGAAATTTGAAAAAAAACAAGAGCTGCATCTCAGACTCTAAATGTCTCAATTAGCATGTTAAAGGTTCAGGTTCATGACAGTACAATTAGAAATAGACAGAACACATATGGCGTGTTTGGAAGGTTTACCAATAGAAAAACTGTTCTTTCTAAAAAGAAGCAGCATGGCTAAAGTTTGAAAAAGTTGCATCTAAAAAAACGCTAAGACTCCTGGAATCATGTCCTTTGGGACATGAGCAGTGATGAAGGGGTAATGCTTTGGGCTTGTTTTGCAGCAACAGGACCTGGGCATCTTGCAGACATTGAGTTGACCATGAACCACTCTGTATACCAAAGTATTCTAGAATCAGATGTGAGACCATATATCAAAAAGCTAAAGTTTGGCTGAAATTGGGTTATGTAACAGGATGACGATCCAAGCACACCAGTAAATCTACAATAAATATAAGCCCTTCCATGAAAATCATCCCTAGCTGGTGAAAAAAATTATATACTCACCCATCCGCCGCTCAGGCGCGTCCCCCGGCTACCCCCCACCCCCACCTTCGGTATTGCTGTGAAGCTCTTTCAGTCTCCTGAAAGGGCTGTGCTGATTGGCTGAGCGCTCAGCCAATCACAGGCAGCACTCAGCCATTCATTGATGAATTATTATTTCAAACCCTTCCCCAAAAATCATCGCTGCGGAGGTTGTCTACAACCCACTGCTTTCAATGGGGCCGCAGCAGCGCTGACCCCATTGAAAGCAATGGGATAGCATCCTGAACTTCTGTCACAGCTGTGGCAGAGGATTCCTTCATACCCGCAGTTCCCTCCAGGGCGAAGGAAACCCCACGCCACATCTGTGGCAGAAGTCCGCGATTTCCTCCCTATGCTTTCAATGGGGCTGGTGCTGCAGCTGCTGGCCCCATTGAAAGCATTTAGCCATATTGCAGCATTTTCTTTGCTTTGCTACGAGGCATGTGTTCTCACTCTCTCTCGCAGCGCAAGAAAAAAAATCCTAGTGGGTAGGCACCTTTATCTGTAACTATTATGTACACACTTTGTCAAAAGCCAAGCCTCTAGAAGGAGTTGACGTTTTGCTGCAAAACTCAGCATGCAATAACATCTCAAATTTGCAAATGATTAGTTATGGTGGTTCCCCCTTGTCCTATATAAAGGCCCTCAGAGGCTCCTTGTGTGTAATGACCTAGTCTTCCGCTTATGTAGAGCTTGGTGACCACTTGACGCCTCTACAACGAAGAGAGGAGATTTCACCCTGTTGACAGAGTTTGAGAGGGAGAGCATTATTGGAATGTGAGAAGCTAGATGGTCGTATCGACCAATTGTCCCCCCAAATGGAATATTCTGTCTAGACTCTTAGGAGGTGCTGCGACCAGTGAATGCACAAGGGCACACAAGGCGACTGGGCTGAGGACACTCTTGACAGACTACCAGTAGAGAGCATCATAGGATCATTTTACAAGCATGTGCAGCTCCAAGTGTTTGTTGTCTGTCATCCAGACACAGGTGACACCATCATTACAGGCCCCTGTGTCTGTTGGAACCATTTCCAGGTGTTTGGCTGAAGGATTTTCGGTCTCACAATGCCAGTTACATGTACAACCTTTGACACTCATTGTCACTTCCATTTACAGTGATGTCATGAACGATAAAACCGGATGCTACAGAGTGGAATCGGGTTGACTTCAGTGATAAATCCAGATTTAGTTTGGGCACCAATAATGGGTGTGTTCACGTTTAGAAACCTAGGGGTGAGCGCCTCTTGCTGTGGAGTGGCACACTGCCCCAACTACTAGTTTCGATTGTCTGGGGTACCATCGCATATGACAGTCCGTCCCCCCTAGTAGGGCTACGAGGGACAGTGACAGCTCAGCGATATGTTCAGGACGTCCTGTAGCCACATGTGTTCTTCTAATTGCGGCTTCCAAGAGGAATTTTCCAGCAGGATAATGCTTGGCCGCACACACAAGGGTGTCACAGGAATACCTCTACAAAATTGCCACACTTCCGTAGCCTGCCCATTTGCTGGATTTATCACCAATAGAACATGTATGGGACTATCTGGGATGCCAACTTCGAGACCCTGCAAGTTTGCACCATCTAGAAGCTCAGTTAATGCAAATGAAGAGCGATATGTTGCAGGATGCTATACAGAACCTGTATGCCTGCCTGCATATCTTATATCTGAGCTAGAAGTGGCTCAACATAGTACTAGAGCCTCCATACCGCCTGTATCACATCTTGTATCCAAGCTAGAGGCAGCCCAGCATGGTACTAGAGCCTCTGTACAAGGGGTCAGTTCACTAAAGTAAATAATCCTTTTGCTCTGATACTGTAATTACTTATATCAGCGTTTCAGTCACACAGAGAAAGTTTCATGTGACTCCAACAACTCCTTCTATGGGAGGCATTTTTCTTGACAACGAGGGTATATTGTGTGGATTGAGTGTCACTGCCTGGGACTAATTTTATATTCCTGACCCACAGAACTGCAAATCGTTTAGTGATATTTATTTATTGTACTATGGACTGATTATAAGCTCTGTGGGCCAGAATTATTTATAAAATGGTTTACTACATGATTGTCAGCTTTGGGGGAAAGGAAAATGTTTATATATAAAATGTGTGTCAGGGTGTTACATACTACTAGGTGATACACCAGGCTTTGCCCGAATTATTTTGGTAAAGGTGTTTAGCTGTTGTTCGCATGGAAAATTTTATAAAGTCGTTTCTTCTGAGGAACCGAGGAATAAAATATGTATGTACAAAGAGGAGCATTAGATTCTCCTCACACTGCATGTACCGACGTCCCTCTGCAGAATGTGCCCCCCCCCCCCCCCCCCCCCACTCTCCTCACTTTTTACCCTTAGGCCTCATGTCCACGGGGAAAATCAGATCCGCTGTGGATTTGGGCTGCGGATGCACTGTAATTGTCTTTTATTTTTCATGCGGGAGATCAATTGAGCCATGTGCTCTATGAGCTTCCACACGCGTGATCTGCACTAAAATGGAGCATGTCCATTTTTTTTTTTGCTCTAGAAATGTTTTAATTCACTTTTAAATACCATCCGCGTTTATTTATCTACCCGCGGGTGGTCAATGCATTCCTATGGGGCGCGGGTCCGTGTGCGGGAAAAACACTGCGGATTTTAATTCTTATTTTCCCATGGACATGAGGCCTTATTAAGGGCAACAACCCTTTTTATTCAAGTTTACCCCCAGACTGGAAGTTGCAGCCCCTTTTAAGCTTTCAAGGCTTGCTCCAGCTCTGCAGTCCATGGCCGCTTCCTTATGCACTTTACAGCCTTTCAGTATATACACATAGAGGTGAAGTAGATTCTTCTCAATATTTATACATAGATGTGAAGTAGATTCAGCTCAGTATATACACACAGAGGTGAGGTAGATTCTTCTCAGTATGTATACACATAGAGTTTAAGTAAATTCTCAGTATATATACACATAGAGCTGAGGTAGATTCTCCTCAGTATATACACATAGAGGTGAGGTAGATTCTCCTCAGTATATACACATAGAGCTGAGGTAGATTCTCCTCAGTATATGCACATAGAGCTGAGGTAGCTTCTTCTCAGTATACATATAGAGGTGAGGTAGATTCCCCTCAGTATATACACATAGAGGTGAGGTAGACTCTCCCCAGTACATACACAGAGGTGAGTAGATTCTCCTCAGTATATATACATAGGGGTGAAGTAGGTTATTCTTAGTATATACACATAGAGACAAGGTAGATTCTTTCAGCATATACACAGGATTGTTGCAGATTCTTCTGGGTGTATACACAGAGTTGAGGTAGATTCTTCTCAGTATAGACACATAGAGGCGAGCAGATTCTTCTCAGTATATACACATAGAGGCGAGTAGATTCCCCTCAGTATATGCACATAGAGGTTAGGTAGATTCATCTTAGTATATACACATACAGTTGAGGCACATTCTCCTCAGTACATACATATGGAGGTGAGTATGTTCTCCTCAGTATATACATGTAGTGATGAGGTAGATTTTCCTCAGTATACAGACACAGAGATCAGTTATAATCTCAGTATAAACACATAGGGGTAAGGGTGATTCCTCTCAGTATAAACACATAGGGGTAAGGTTGATTCCCCTCAGTATATACACATAGAGGTGAGGTAGATTTTCCTCAGTATATACACATTTGGTTGAGGTAGGTTCTCCTCCTTATATACATAGAGGTGAGCTAGATTCTCCTCAGTGTATACAGATAGGGGTGATATAGATTCTCCTCAGTATATACACATAAGGGTGAGGTAGTTTCTTCTCAGTATATACACATAGGGGTCAGTTATATTCTCCTCAGTATATACACAAAGCGACGCGTAGATTCTCCTCAATATAAGCACATAAAGTTGAGATAGATTCTCTTCCTTATATACATAGAGGTGAGCTAGATTCTTCTCAGTATATACACATAGGGGTGAGTAGATTCTCAGAATATACATATAGGGGAGAGTAGATCCTCTTCAGTATATACACATCGTGGTGAGGCAGATTTTCCTCAGTATATACAGATGGGGGTGAGGTAGATTCTGCTCAATATATACACACAGAGCTCAGGTAGATTCTCAGTTTATACATATAGGGGAGAGTAGATTCTCCTCAGTATATACACATAGGGGTGAGGTAGGTTCTCCTCAGTATATACACATAGAGGTGAGTAGTATCTCCTTAGTATATACACATTGGGGTGAGGTAGATTTTCCTCAGTATATGCACATAGAGGTCAGTTATATTCTCAGTATATAAATATAGGGGAGAGTAAATTCTTCTTAGTATATACACATAGGGGTGAAGTAGATTTTTCTCAGTATATACATATAGGGGAGAGTGGATTCTTCTCAGTATATAAACATGAAGGTCAGTTATATTCTTCTCAGTATAAACACATAGAGGTCAGTTATATACTCCTCAGCATCAAACTACTAATGACCACTTGTCTGTAGTATGTGAGTGAGTGCTTCTGATGCTCCGGCCCCTGGTGACGCCATTGAAGGTCCTACAATATATATAAAACACAGAGTCTGACCGACAGAAGAATAACACAGGGCTCTTGGAAGGGGAGGATAACAATAACTCACTGAGAATACAACTAAGCTGTTATTGTCTCAGCAGTCCTGACAGAAGACAACAACCTACCACCACCACAGAGATCCAGTGGGCTAAAGGACCTGTGGTGATGTCACTGCTGTGGGAGGAGCCACGTTGTGTGTGTGAAGTGTGGAGTGTTGTAGAGCTCTGTGTGTGCATGTACAATGTAGCAGAGAAACAATGGTACTATAATTTCCTATACAACTCAGCAGTCCTGACAGAACACATTGACTTACCACCACCACAGAGATCCAGTAGGCTGAAGGACTTGTGGTGATGTCACTGCTGTGGGAGGAGGCAAGCTCTGTTTGTCTTTTGTGGTAATCAAGCTACTGTGTGTGTGCCACCAGAAACACTGCTATTATAATGTCCTAATAATTACTAGCATACACATAGAGGTGAGGTTGATTCTTCTCCTTATATACATAGAGGTAAGGTAGATTCTCCTCAGTATAAACACATGAGGGTGAGTTTGATTCTTCTCAGTATATACACATAGGTGGTAGTAGATTCTGCTCAGTATATACACACAGGTGTGAGTAGATTCTGCTCAGTATATACACATAGGGGTGAGGTAGATTCTTCTCAATATATATACATAGGGGTGAGGTAGATTCTCCTCAGTATATACACACAGGGGTGAGTTAGATTCTCCTCAGTATATACACACAGGGATGAGGTAGATTCTCCTCAGTATATACACACAGGGGTGAGGTAGATTCTCAGTATATACACAAAGAGGTGAGGTAGATTCTCAGTATATACACAAAGAGGTGAGGTAGATTCCCCTCAGTATATACACATAAATGAGGAGTAGATTCTCCTCAGTATATACACATAGATGTGAGGTAGATTCTTCTCAGTATATACACATAAATGTGAGGTAGATTCTCCTGACTGATGTACGATCTGACTTCTGATGTATACCCCGGGCACATAGGAAATGAACAAAGATTTATTCTGTATCGACACAAACGAAGGTTCTCAAATCTCAGACTTATTACATCACAACAGAGCTTTTTATATCCAGTAGGCAGGCTTATTAAAAGCTAATACTTATGGGTTCATCTTATCTCTTATACTTGTTACAAACATACAGATACAGGAAATGGGAGAGAGACAAAGGGACAGCAAAAGGGCTGGTGCTGGGGATGTCACTGCATCTCCCATTTCAATTTACACTGTGTTCTCAGCTAACTATATGGGAGACCTATTACAGCAGAGTAGGGAGGGGTAGAGTGAGTGTGTAAAGGTAAGGGTGGTGAGTGGGTGAATTTCAATCCAGGTTCCTGGAACCGGGTTACATAGTGTATCTTAGCTTAGTATCACACAGGAAAAGATTAGATACACAGCAGAGCAGACTGCATATACAGACAATTACGTTTATAAGAAGGAAAGTTATGAGTATGCAGTAGCTACATTTCATTTGGTAGATGTATAATAATATATAATATGCTCCGGCCTTTGGGCTGATAACAGAGAAATAATTGCTTATAAGTCCTCATACCAAATTTTCATCCCTTTGATAGCTATCACTTCCTTTTAGCCTATCATCCTAATTTAGGAGTTTATACCCTCATATACTTGAGTATAGTCTGTGTATCCTGTGCTCCATTAGTGTATATCCATGTTTTAAAGGGAGAATATACTGGATTAAAGCATATGATCTGTGAACCTTGTCCACATATGTAATACATTGTCTTATTGTATGTGCAACCCTCTACTTGCCTCCCCTTATCCGTGTAGTAAGTATGGTACACTAATGTTCTTGTGGTGCGTGTACCTATTTTAGCTTCTTGCATACATTTATCAGAATTATTGACACAAGTCCAAATTTTTTGTATAGGTTAATCCCACCACCCCCAACACAGTCTTTAGTAGGTTCTTCATTCTTCTTGTTGTCTTGCAGCTGTAGCTCTCCCCTCTCCTAGGTGTTTGAGGGAAAAACAATGTTGCGGTGTAGAAAACACTATCTCTATGTGGAAAACACTGTCAGCTTGTGCCTCCTGGGCTTCTAGGAGGGGGCAGGTCTCAGGCTGGTCCAAGGCACTTCTGGAAGTTTTTGAGGTGAGCTTCAGGGGATCTGCCGGGTGTGGTAAGCAGGAACAGTCAGTGTAGGCCACTTTGACTCTGGTCTGGTGGATTCAAGATCCCATTTCAGCAACTTTAACAACAGTCGGGGTAGATAGGATAACCGTGTATGGACGCTTCCGCCTTGGCTTGAGGGGCCTCTGTTGCCAATCTTTCACCCAGACTTTCTCTCCTGGAAGGTAAAAGAAGTACACAGCGGTATCCAGACATATAGGTAATTTTTTGCACAGCAATATTTAAATAGGTAACCTTTCTCCTGCTCTTTTGGCGATGGTTGCCGTGGTTTTACCCAGGGCAAGCATTATTTTGTTGTCTGCTCTAATTCCCAATACTACTGGGCTGGGCCTACCCTACACATCTTAAGAAGGGAATAAGCAGTTCTTTTGGTGGGGGCAGATTTGATTCTGAGCAGAGCAGTGGGTAGGACTTGTTGCCATTTTAGGTGAGTCTCCTGACAGAGTTACCCTAAGGCAAGTTTTAAAGTCCAGTTCATGCGCTCAGCCTTTCCTGAGCTCTGGGGTCTGTAGGCAGTATGTAGTTTCCATCTGATCTTGACACAGTTGGCTAACTCTTGTATAATCTCTGCAGCAAAGGCTGGTCCGTTGTCTGACCAAATTCCAATCGGTAGGATGTGTCTTGCAATTATGTTTCTCAGTAGTGTTCTGGCCACTTCAGTTGATTTTCTCAGTCCCAGTGGGGTAGACCTCCACCCACTCTGTGTATGTGCAGACAAAGACTAGGAGATACTTCCATCTGTCAGCTGCAGGCATTTGAGTAAAGTCCACTAGTACATCTTGGAAGAGATCTGCTCCATAAGATTGTATCCCTGGAATCTTCAGAGGACCTTGTCTGGGATTATTTTCAGCAGAAATGACACATTTTCTGATGCTCACCTGGTAAGTCTTGGGATATACAGCATATCTTGAATTAGATCTTCCATAGTGGTGGACCCATAGTGTGTTCTCATGCACGTTCTTGATGATCTCTGTTGCTAGTGCTGTTGGGATCACACTTCTTCCATCCGAGTGGATGAACCAGCCTTCAGGTGTGTATTTCTCATCTTCTGTCTTTAGCCATTCCTGTTCACTTCGATTGTAGCAGGGGTTCCAGTTGCTGAGGGGAACCAGGAAAAAGGCTTGTAGTTTGACAGGACTTTCAGCGTTTTTCTGTTTCCCTGTGCAATGAGTGAGTTTCCCTTTACAAAGAATGACCCATGCCTCTTCTGATAGTTCCAGAATGAGAGGAGCATGCTTCACTTCTTGACCCGCTGAAGGGATCAGACTCTTTTACCTTTTCAGGGCCACATGAACATGGAGTGTGAGGAAGGCCTACTTTGAGTCAGTGAAGATATTGACTTTCTCCCAGCTGCCAGCTGTAGGGCTGTGATAAGTGCAATGAGTTCTGCCTTTTGAGCTGAAGTTCCTTTGGGCAGTGGTTCTGCTTTTGTAGTGATTTGTAGGATGACCACTGAATATCCAACACAGTGTATGCCTTCATCCATAAAGCTGTTACCATCTGTGTACTATTCGACATCAGGAGCTTGAAGCAGTGTGTCTCGTAGATCAGGATAGCTGCTAAAGACTTCATCCATCACCTCTCAGCAGTTATAGTCAGGGGTTCCAGTTCTGGTGTGCAACAGGCTTGCGGGATTAAGAGTAGTACATACTTCCAACTTCAGTCTTGGATTTTCACATAGGAGGCCTTGGTATTTGATCATGCGAGCATTTGTCAGCCAGTGGTGACCTTTGGCGTCTATCAGAGTTAGGACAAAAGGTGGCACCTGCACTGTAAGATCTTGACCCAGGGTTAGCTTGTCAGCCTTCGTAACCAAGGCCACTGTTGCTGCCAGTCTTCTCAGGCAGGGAGGCCATCCCATGGCCACATTATCAAGTTGCTTGGAGAGATAGGCAACAGGCTGATGCCATAATCCCATCATCTGGGTGAGAATGCCGATCACCAGTCCCTTCTTCTCATGAACATACAGAATAAATGGTTTCTCTAGATTAGGCAAGGCCAGTGTGGGCTTTTAGGAGAGCCTGCCTGATGTTGTCATAAGCTCTCGTATGTTCCTGCTTCCAGCAGAAGGCGGGATGTTCACCTCTTTTTGTGACTTCATAAAGGGGTTTTGCCATTTTAGCAAAGCCAGGTATACATATTCTGTAGAATTCGGCAGCTCCAAGGAATTATTTGACTTTTTTTCTGGTGGTTGGTGCAGGGATATTGCAGATGGCCTACTTCCTTTCAACTGCCAGTTGTGCCTTTCCTTGCAAGGTATGAAATCCCAGGTTTTGACAGTTGCTTGGCAGATCTTCGGCTTCTTCCTTGAGACTCTGTATATGGCTTCATAGAGATGACGAAGCCCTGTCTCAGCGTTTTGCAGACTTCGTTCAGAGGTAGATCCGGTTATGAGGAGGTTGTTCACATACTGTAGCAATACATTGCCTGGCTAGGAAGGGAGAGAGAGTTTTCTTAGGTCAGGAGCAAGAGCTTCTCCAAAGAGTGTGGGTGAGTTCTTGAGCCCTTGGGGCAAACGTTGCTTTTCTCCAGTTCTTGGGTCTTTCCATTGGAAGGCAAATATAAGCTGACCATCCTCTGTCAGCCTGACGGTGAAGAAAGCATTTTTAAAATTCAGCACAGTAAAGTGAGTTGCTTCCCCCGGTATTAGTCCAAGCAGGGGGTATGGGTTGGGCACTGTTTGATGCAAAGTAACCACAGCTTAATTCACTGCTCTGAGATCCTGGAATGGGTGATACTCTGTTATTCCAGGTTTCTTTACAGGCAGGAGAGGGGTGTCCCAGGGTGATTGGCATCTCCTCAGGATACCGTACTTCACGAACCTCTCCAGATGCAGTGCAATGTCATGGCAAGCAGCAGATGGTAGGCAGTATTGCTTGATGGACACCGGTTGTGCCACTGGCTTCAGCTGTACTGCGACTGGAGATATATTCTTGTTACATATTCAGGTGTGGAATCACTGTGTCGTCCCTCTGGGCAGGAAAACCACCCAGTGGAACTGACAGCTGACCTAGAGACCGGATACTCACTTCTCAGTGCATAGCTTGATATGAGGTGGAAACTAAGACTGAGCCAACCCTGCACTGGTGAGGAATAGGAAATCACTGCCTAACAGAGATCAGGGTAATTGTCCTGACAAGGACAACCCTGAGCTGGAACCTGGACGCTGACTAACCCTGTCACGACCCTAACACCAGAACAGGTCATACCAAGTAGGAACATAAGTCGAGGATGAAAGTAGGTAACAGAGAAGCTGGAAGACAAACAAGTAGCAAATAACTACAGCAGACTGGAGATCAGTAGCAACAAAGTATAGTGGAGTGATTGGCAAATAGCCTCCAGCTGAGTGGAGTCAGGAATTGTTAACTCTGGAGATGCTGCAGCAAAATAAACACCCACTAGATAACAGACAGAGCAGAACAAAAACCTAACAATTCTGAGCTAGTCCTGGTGGATTATCTTCCGCCCAGTGCCCAGTATAAATGTGCAGAACCTATTTCACAGGGGTGCCTTCCATGAGTGCACTCCTAATCCAGAACAGTGTTGTATAGACTAAAGAGCCTGAGTTAGATGAAAGAAACTGGTCCCGATAATTCCTCAAAAAGTTTTATTCTTTTGAAATAAATATGACACGTTTATAAACACAAGCCTTTCTCAAGCATAATCCTAGTCTACACAGCTGCATGTATGTATGTGTGTGTGTAAATAAATATATATATATATATATACACACACAAAAGAAACTAAACATACAGTTTCTTACCAGCCCCTTTCGCGTGGTTCGTGGTGGTGATGTTGCGGCATCATCTGAGGATGTGGCTGCTCGTCGCGTGCATGTATCCGGGTGATCGTAGTTGGAATGCAGCGGTGTGTTCCAAAAAAGGAAAGCCTAATGACGTATTGGAGTTCCACAAGAGCTGGATCACATGTCTCCAGCCATGATCTTGTGATGTGGTATTCACGTGACTAAAAAAATCTTATGGATACACCAACAGGCTTTTTACCAATTTATTACTGTCTTGTATTCCCACAGTATCCAAGGTGTTTTATTAATATTAATTCAATAAGCTGAGAATTAAACTAGATCCAACAGGCCTATAATGGAATATTTCCAATGTAAATGAATAAAAATCAAAATTAAAATGTTAATATTAATATAATGGAATTGGAAATAAAATACAAGGATATTACAGGGAAACTGAAATATCTATTTGTAGGAGAATGTCAGAATTAGAGATGAGCGAGCACCAAAATGCTCGGGTGCTCGTTACTCGGAACGAAAATTTCGCGATGCTCGAGGGTTCGTTTCGAGTAACGAACCCCATTGAAGTCAATGGGCGACCCGAGCATTTTTCTATATCGCCGATGCTCGCTAAGGTTTCCATTTGTGAAAATCTGGGCAATTCAAGAAAGTGATGGGAACGACACAGCAACGGATAGGGCAGGCGAGGGGCTACACGTTGAGCTACATCTCAAGTTCCCAGGTCCCACTATTAAGCCACAATAGCGGCAAGAGTGTGCCCCCCCCCCTCCCAACAACTTTTACTTCTGAAAAGCCCTCATTAGCAATGCATACCTTAGCTAAGCACCACACTACCTCCAACAAAGCACAATCACTGCCTGCATGACACTCCGCTGCCACTTCTCCTGGGTAACATGCTGCCCAACCCCCCCGCACAACCCAGTGTCCACAGCGCACACCAAAGTGTCCCTGCGCAGCCTTCAGCTGCCCTCATGCCACACCACCCTCATGTCTATTTATAAGTGCGTCTGCCATGAGGAGGAACCGCAGGCACACACTGCAGAGGGTTGGCATGGCTAGGCAGCGACCCTCTTTAAAAGGGGCGGGGCGATAGCCCACAATGCTGTACAGAAGCAATAAAAGCAATGAGAAATATAATCCTGTGCCACCGCCATCAGGAGCTGCACACGTGGGCATAGCAATGGGGAACCTATGTGCCACACACTATTCATTCTGTCAAGGTGTCTGCATGCCCCAGTCAGACCGTGGTTATTTATAAATAGTCACAGGCAGGTACAACTCCGCAATGGGAATTCCGTGTGCACCCACAGCATGGGTGGCTCCCTGAAACCCACCGGCTGTACATAAATGTATCCCATTGCAGTGCCCTGGACAGCAGAGCTAATGTCAGATTAAATGCAGGTGGGCTTCGGCCCACACTGCATGGCCCAACCTGACCGAGGTTTTTAATTCATAGACACAGGCAGGTACAACTCCCTATTGTGAAGTCCGTGTGGACCCACAGCATGGGTGGCTCCCTGGAACCCATCGGCGGTACATAAATATATCCCATTGCAGTGCCCAGCACAGCTGAGGTAATGTCATGTTTAATGCAGGTGGGCTTCGGCCCACACTGCATGCCCCAGTCAGACTGGGGTTCTTTAGAAGTGGACACATGCAGTTACAACTCTGTGTGGACTGACAGCATGGGTGGGTGCCAGGAAGCCACCGGCGGTACATAAATATATCCCATTGCAGTGCCCTGGACAGCAAA
The DNA here is from genome assembly GCF_035609145.1 of Eleutherodactylus coqui. Classification (NCBI taxonomy): domain Eukaryota; kingdom Metazoa; phylum Chordata; class Amphibia; order Anura; family Eleutherodactylidae; genus Eleutherodactylus; species Eleutherodactylus coqui. Next base: position 195,160,358 of record NC_089843.1, on the reverse strand, counting down.
GCTAACGTCAGGTTTAATGCAGGTGGGCAAAAAATTAATTGGATTACACTGTAGGCGAGGGCCCCAAAAAATTGGTGTACCAACAGTACTAATGTACCTCAGAAAAATTACCAGTAGTGCAGAAACAGAACGCTGTAATTAAATGTGCCGCTTATTGGCCTGTGGTTGGAGGCTGACTTCGCTTACGGAACACACAGCAGAGCCAGGAAAGAATTTTGCGCAAGCCTGTAGTGAGACGTAGGTGCGTATGACTGAGCTAGTGGAATTCACAGCGCAGAAGCAGTCAAGTGTCCAAAGGCCACTAGTAGGCCTTAAGTGTTTTGCTTCTATTTTTTTAAAGGCTTAGCTGAGACCGCAGACAGATACTGTAGGCAGCGTATATTTGTATACTGTTTCCCTCTGGATGGGATGACGGCGGTGATGTAACGGGCAACGCAGAGCCAGGAAACACTTTTGCGCAAGCCTGCTGTAACACTTAGCTGCGTATTAATTAGGACTACTACCCCCAGCAGAGACGCAGTACACTGAGGACGGTCACAGGCAGCCCAAATATATTTTTTTGTCCCAAATTTTTTTGAAAAAGCCCACTGCCTTTATAGACAGTATATCTCTTTCACCTTTCCCACTGTCCCTGCCTCACCAGTACTGGCCCTATACTATGTAAAATTACTGCAGACTGAAGACGCAATGCTCTGCACGGCCAATATACAAAAAAAAAAAAGTGCAACACTGCAAAAAGCAGCCTCAACAGTACTGCACACGGTCAGATGTGGCCCTAAGAAGGCCCGTTGGGGGTTCTTGAAGCCTAAAATACTCCTAACACTCTCCCTATAGCAGCTCCGGCACCAACAGCACTGTCCCTGAGCTATGTCAGAATGCATCTGTGGCGAGCCGCGGGAGGGGCCGATTTAAATACTCGGGTGACACCTGATCTCCCAGCCACTCATTGTCTTTCTATTGGCCAGAAAAGCGCGCTAACGTCTCAGAGATGTAAGTGAAAGTAACTCGAACATCGCGTGGTACTCGTCTCGAGTAACGAGCATCTCGAACACGCTATTACTCGAACGAGTATCAAGCTCGGACGAGTACGTTCGCTCATCTCTAGTCAGAATGTGGTTATTCCAGACAGTTTTTGGACAGAGCACGTAATAAGGTTAAATATTGCAACTGGGAGGAGTTATTGAAAAATAGAACACTGGACAGATCGGAAATCACAAAAAATAGTAATTATAAAAATCTAGTATTTTCAACTCAATATAGTAACAGTTTCTATGATATAAAAAATATTTTATTCCTATTTACCCATATTAAAACATGATGTTGATATTTGCAATTCCTGAAAATGGAGTGTCTTTAGTAGCACGTAAAAATAAAAGCCTGAGTAACATCTTGTCTCCTAGTTTAATTACATTTGATGAAAAAACACATTGGCTATGTAAAAAAGTTTTTTTAGATGCGGCAGCTCAAAATGCGATGCCTGCGTTTTTTTTTCTGTCAGGAAGGAATTTTTTTCAGATAATAATAATAGAAAGAAATTTAAAATAAAAAAGTACATCAATTGTGATTCATCAAATTTAATACAAATTATTGAATGCAGTGAATGCAACGTACAGTATGTGAGCTGCACAATTAGAAAAGCTAAAATACATATAGCTGAACATCTGAGTAATTTAAAAAATATGATTTTTCTCTCATACAGGTGCAGCCAAATATTTTATTGAAAAGCATAATGGAGACATATGTAGTTTCAAATGGTATGCAATAGTATGGTCACGGACGCAACGGGGCATAAAATAAATCAGAAGACGATCCTCAAGAGGGAGGCTTTTTGGATAATGAAATTGAAAACAAGGTTACCTTGGGGTATGAATGCTAGGACGGATCTTTTTTATATTTACTGAAGACATTTATCATATAGAAATTGTTATTGTTTGTTGGATTTATTTAATATGGTATGCAAATCTAAAATAATAAATGATGAAGGGGAATTTTGACACTCCATTCAGTTTGTCCCGTTTAATACATGATTAATTCATCTATATAAAAATGAAAAAATATATATGTTATATCCATCTTATTCCATCGAAGTGTTTGGAATTATTAGTATAAATAGATTCAAAATAAACATTAAATATTAAGGGGAAGAAATAAGGATATTAAAAATGTCTAATTTATTTTGTTCAAAGGCAAAATCAGGGGTTAATATGAACCTATTATTATAATACATGTATTTATTGGACATGTATTTACTATCTATTTATAGAACCTTATATTGCATAATTATTTATTGGCTGAAAAATGTATAATCTATGTGATGAAATGATATTAATCTGATTGCAGTGCATATGTCCGTTAGACAGCAATCAATGGCGCTGAGGTGGTTCGCTAATCAGGTGTTGGTTTTAACTAATTTATGTAGTTTGTCCATTTAAGAAATAATGCATGTAAGGAATACTGAGGTGAACAAGAACTCATGTAGAGTTCAAAACGTGTTCTCTGTATCTTGATTTTATGGCACTCTTTTGAATAAAAGCAGAATACATTTTCCTAAAAAGTCAATCGAGTTTATTGTTTCCATGGACTGCTTTGCTGACAACCACCAGGACTGAGTGTTTTTAAATCTGAGCCTGCCTCATAGTTCTCAAAGTATCACTATATATAGAAGCTGATATCGCTCCTTTATGCTATTCAGGAACAGATATTTAAAAGCTCTAGCCTGGCAATAGTTACTGAGTCATGGTCCCTAGTCATGGCTCAAATGGCCATGTTCTCTAGCTGGTCTAGAGTAACACCCTGTATCTATTGGCTACCTACTGGATAGACAAAATAATAAAGCCTGTGGCCCTGATGGTGGACCACAGGTGTCTGTGCGTTTGAGGTATTCACCCTGCTTATATAGTGACACAGGTCCACCCATGGGTGGAAACAGCTAGGGCTACTACCAATCAGTATCAGACAGGGGAGAGGTCAACCCAACTGTACTGACACAACAAAAGGTACATCAATCTCGATTGCCATTCATCTACCCAAGAGTGAGTTAGCAAG